>NC_067144.1:40481784-40797409 GCF_903995435.1 Acomys russatus | reverse complement strand
CAAATAAAAATTTGAAATGAAATTATTAAAAAACCTAGGGACTATAGTAGGTCAAATTATAAAGCAGAATCACAGGAAGCATAAGGCTAGAGAACTCTTCTATTACCTTTAGTAGTAATTTCTTAGAAGACGCAAGTGGTAAGCCTGTTGGGAGGAACAGGTAGATAGGTCCAACACTGAGCACTAGGACAATCACATTGAAGTGGGAGGTTCTACATCCAGCCTGGGAGTCTCAGTTAATTGCTTATGTACTTCTCATCTTGCTAGACTCTAAGAGCCTCACTGTTAGCTGACGCCTATGCCTCGAAACATAAACACTTCAACATTAAAAATGTCATTAACAGTGGAAATAAATGACACATCCTATGAACCACTCAAAAGTTAAGAACACACAATAGCCTTTGTTTCTTCACTGACTTGTATTTGCATTTGATCTTAGTCAAAGGGTCACAAAGTGTCATTGTTTTGTATTGGCCACTCACATTACTGTGTGTGCAGTTAAAGTTTTGATTACGCCTGTAGGGTGGAATAATAACATACCAACCCCTACAGCTTCACATAATCGTTAGAAGGTTAAAATGAGGAATAGTTACAAAAGTCATTGCTAAGGAAAGAATTACAGTATAGGCATTACAACAGATTTTAAAGGGACTAGTCCCAGAAACCCTTGGATATTAACATCTACAGAAGTAAAGGTGTTCATATAAAACAGAGTAGAATTATTTGCTTATAGCTCATTTATATATGTTCGTATATTTTAAATAATCTATCTGTAGTGCCTAATACAATGTAAATGCAATGCAAATAGCTGTTATACTGCATTGCTTAGGAAGATAGCTATGCTCATGTTCAGTACAAATATGTTTACAAATATTTTCAACTCACAATTAGATGAGTCCATGGGTGTGAGAACAACAGATATAGAGGGTTGGATACATGTAGTTTTCTATTCATTATTGAATTCTTGAAATAAATTTAGGTGACAGTTCTTTTTTTAAAAAAAAATGGCCATCATTATTATTATTTTGCAATGTTAAGGATTGAACCCAGAGCCTCAGAAATACTAGGTAAGTATATCTCACTAAGCTATACCTCTCCTTACCTCACAATTCTCTGGAGCATTATGTGGAATTTGATTGATGGGTTTGGTGCAAGGGATTAACCCGGAAGGAAGAATGCTGCGCCATCCTGTGGATTAGGAAGGGAAGAGCAGGACGGTACTGTGGGTGGCCAGTAGGCCAGCAGAGTTCTTTAACCCACTACACCATTCTACCTTGCAAGAAGATCGAATCACCACTCCAGTTAGTGTAATACAGTCTGACTTTATCTTTAATACCAAAAACCTGAGAGTTCCCAGGCCCCACGTCTATGTCCCTTTCTGCTCCATAGATAACAACCTAAAAAACAAATCATGATGGTGATTATGGTGACGATGATGATAAACTATGCAAATACAAAAATACAAAAACCTCTCTTTGCATTCATGAAAACTTCAAGGCACCAGTGTCTACTCCATTAAAGGGAATGCACTCTACTTTAGCTTTACCCCCAAGCCACTATAAAACTCCAAGACAGTTGTTCCTTTCTGCGCTCTCAGCTATTTTCAGACCTGTCTGGCAGCCAGATTGCTCTTTCTAGGAAGCTCATAACGTGAGTCATAAACTCCTCATACCTTTATGTGTGTGTCATCATCCTTTTCGCAACATGAACTCAATTTTTGGCATGTATATTTAGGGGGAGGAAGGGGAGGAGAGGCTGTCTCCCATTGCCTCCATCGGCAGAAAGAAGCAGAACTGAAGACTGTGAGAAAAGGGCTGGCATTAATTGAAGATTGTATTAAAAGCATCACAAGGAAGATGCTGACAAAAATGACGATGATATTTTCTAACTAATACTGCTTAAGCATATTCTGCCAGATCAGACACTGTTCTAAGTCCTCTAAATGCATCAACTTTATTTGAAAAATTCCATGGGGCAGAGACTGTTGTGGAAACCCTCTTGAAGATGAGGAGATCCAGGGTTGGATTAAGCAGCTCTTCCAAGGTTGCACTGGTGGTAAGGGATAGATTAGAGTCTGAACTCAGGCAGTTGCCCCTTTGATAACAAATAATTTCCCAACACATTTGACAGGGTAGGTGGTATTTCTTTTGTGAACACAGTATGCAATGTAGAGGAGCATTAAAATGAACGAAAGACAGAAAAACCTTCTCGTACTTGTTGATGTTACTGGGTGGCCATGTGTTTGTTTAGAGGCAATGGTAGTAATAAAGGCATTGTAAGAAAAAGAAATAAGACAGCTAAAAGTGGAAAATAAGTTTCCACATTTCTGACTTCTAGCTTTTTTGAATGAGAGCCAAATGCATGGTTTGTTTGTTTGTTTTCTATCTGTCTTGTATAGCAACTTGAGGATGGTAGCTATCGTTGGCAGTTGTGATGATAGGAATAAAGAAATATATTTACAATCATCTTTGAAGAAGCCATGGATATTTGTAAGGAGGAGGGCACCACATTAAACATTTATAGATAACTTGAGGCAGAGCTCATGAACTGAAATCAGCTTCTAAACTCATCTTTCTGAAGCTTAGGAACTTGTTAAATCTGGTTATGATTACTCATTGATCTATGAACACAGCTTTCAAAATTCCGTGCTCTTGCATTTTTCTACTATTAGAACCCATTTTTTCCCCTTCTCGTTAAAATTGAACATACTTGAACAAGTTTAGGACAACAAAATATTGAAATGAAATTGAAACATTACCCAATCTCTAATCACCTCTTAGAAATTTAGAATGCACAGGCACATGCAAACGTATTTATCATAGAAATAATAAAAAATTAAAACACATACGTATCATTGTAGACATTCATTTATTTAAATACAGGTTTAATTGAACTAAGGACTAAAAACATTACACTTCTGGCTTCATATACGAAAAAGGAGCAAGAGAAGTGGAAAACTGAATCTCATCAGCTTGTCTGCACGAGGTGTGATTGGTATCACTTTTGAAATTCTTTTCAAATTATCCACCGCACACTCATTTATTCAGCAATTTGATTCTGAGAATCCTCTACGTGCCAGGGATGCATCCATGATCATAGACCATAAGTGTGTGTTATTTGCATATCAGAAAATGCAATGAGCATGATTAAAATTAATAGTGTTGGCTGTTGAATGTTAAAGAATGCAAGTGAACAAGCTGAATCAGACATTCCTCCCTGATCTAAATAGCTAGAGACCTGCTGCTCCCAGGGATGCAGTTAGCTTCTTTGAGATATAAATTTTGGTTGTACTCGTAAGACACAGGCTTCTGAATAGATAATTGGCTTCTCATGCTCCAAGGCTGAGCAGGCGGGAAGGATTCCAGCCAGGGCAGCTCTGACCCCCAGGAACCAGCTGCAGCCACACTTTGCAGCCTGGGCACAGCTCCTTTAAACTACAAATGACATTTTATCTGCATAAAATGACACAGAGTGCTGGTAACTCGCAAGATGGTGGGAAAGGGCTGTTGGGGTGGGGTGCTGTGGGGGAGGTCAGGGCTGTTGGGGTGGGGTGCTGTGGGGGAGGTCAGAAAGAGAGAGCCTTCTCTTGGTTTTAGCTAACAGCCAAATCAGTTTCTAAATTGGCTGGAATAAATGTTACCAAATCAGGAGTCTATCAATTGCAGTGAAGAGTATATACTGTATTTGTAATTCTAAACAGATTTTCTCTTTAGGGCAACAGTGCATCTCGTTAAATCAAATGTGTCAGTTGATTTTTATTGAGCACCTATTATGCCCCAGGCATGTCGTAGGATCTGGGAAGAAATAGTTAACGAGGAAGATAGAATTCCATGCCTACTTCCAAAGAGAAACAGACAATAGACAATGTGGCATCTTTTTCAGCTAGTAGCAAGTGCTGTAAAGATAAAAGGAGTTAAGGAATAATAAGGAAAGACGTTTAGTTTAGAAGGCCTAATTGGAATATCACCACATGGCGAAATATTTCACAAAGTTCTGCCTAAAGCAGGCAGTTGGGTTCCGAGTTAGGCAGGGGCAGAGCAAAGCCACGAAGAAGAAATGAGTTGAGAGTGTCTGAGATTAAGAAAGCAGGAAGTAGAGGACAATATGACGGAGGAGCAGGGGTGAGGGTGATATCACAACAGCACACCGGATGTAGACCAAGTTGAGAACCCAGCTTTGGTGCTAAATGTGATGGAAAGACCCTAAGGGTTCCGGGCTGGAA
Source organism: Acomys russatus (assembly GCF_903995435.1). Lineage (NCBI taxonomy): Eukaryota > Metazoa > Chordata > Mammalia > Rodentia > Muridae > Acomys > Acomys russatus. The sequence goes on along the minus strand of NC_067144.1, from coordinate 40,793,187 downwards.
AGGGCTTTGAGCAGTGCTTTCCCTATTGTACAGGTCACTGTGTATGTTCTACTAAGCATAGAATGGAGGGACCAAGAGTAGAATCAAGGCATCTTGTTGGAAGAGTTTGCACGATGGGGGAGAGAAAAATGTTTACTTCACAAACAGTAGGTGCTCAATAGTTGCCAAACACTGTCTGGGCATACTGCTGTACCTGTGCTGCTATAGAAAGCCAATCCACTAGATGCGCTGAACTCCTCAATGAAGAACTGAGACAGGGAAATGTGGTCCTCCGTGTTTAAGGACTTGTTGCCGTGTTTCCAGTACAGCATTAGGTCCTCTTCACTGTAGGCATCTAAAATAATGGAGACGGTTCCTGTCTTAGAGGTTAGGTGAGGCCTGTAGCCATGTTTTATACAGTTCTGTATCCCTAGTTCTGGGTTCAGTGGCATCCGTGTGTTGTGTATTGAAAGATGTTTTCAAATAAATAAATACATCAATAAATAAATATTCTTTCCAAGAGACTGAACAAACCCATACTTCTTCAAAAAGGAAACAAAGCAAAACACCATCCCTGCCTTCATCTCTAAAATCTGAAGCATGGAGACTGGCAAGATGGAGGCACTTCTCCCTCTGTGATGTTTACAATTCTCCTCCGTGCATTCTCATATAAAATTTGTGCCAGGCCTCAGGACAAGGCCCCTGCCCTGCCTCCATGGGTTTATTCCATGCCTTTCAGTTTCTTTAGCTGTACCTCTCTGGATTGAAATTCTAAAATGAGCCTTAGCTTGTAAAGAATCTTCTTTTCTTCTGTTATAAAGTCTTTGTACTAGAGCGGGAAACAACAGTTGTGTATGAGGCGTCTGTTGAGATTCAGAGTTTCAGTCATATGACAAAAATAAATAAAATAAAAAAATAAAAATCTGCAGTCAACTTTTAAGATGTCTTATCAAAAGAAAATGTTGGATAGCAGTAATTGACAGGGAGCTGGGCCAGAGGCCCCTTAACAGGCTGTCTGTCAACTACAGAGTCTGTGCTGCAAGCTGGGCTCCTCTGGGGAACCTGTACACATTCAATAGAGGACTGAGACTTGTCCAGCTATCGGATTTGTGGACTTTCCAAATGCAGGAAATCAGTGCTAGTGTTAGGAAAATGCACCCTCTAAAGGAGTTGCCTTTTTATTGCTACTGTGAAAAATCAGAGTGTTTAATTACCAGGGCATTTCCCCCTTGAATCTTCTCATTGAAAGACAATCTGTTATCATCATTAGGAAAAAAGAGAGGTCGTGTGACACTGAAAAGCCAAACCATATAATTGGAAAATATGATAAGATGGAACCATATAATAAGATGCTTCAATGATTGCTAAGCACATGCCTACTCCTCTGTGAGTGTGTGAGTGTGTGAGTGAGCGTGTGAGTGTGTGAGTGTGTGTCCCAATGGCTATGCAGACTTGCTTCCCCAGGCAGAAAGACTTACAGCTTTCCAGCTCGAGAGAACAGTTCTGAGTGTCCAGAGGAAACCTGCTGAAGTCCATAAAACACATGGCCGAGACTGTTATCCCTATAAACAGAATAAGAAAGACACTTTTTCATTTGGAAAGCTACTAACCTATACTCCTGGCATACTCAGGTAATCAAGTTTATTCCTTCTCAAGTCTCTGATGGAGCTGAAGACAAGGTAGCTTAGTTTTACAATGAAGTTTAGTTGTCTAGGGGTTAAGATGTTTTTAGGTCTAGATAAATGTTGTAAGTTGATAATGACAAGATGTGATGGAGATTGATTTACATTCAGAATTTTAGAAGCACCAAGATAGGAAAGATGTTTTCTTCAAGGCTGCCAAATGCAAATAGCCAAAACACTAAGAAAGTAACATTTATATAATTCTTGATTGTGTCATGGTTCTCTTTGCTATAGGTAGTTTTTTGTATATATGTGTAATAATATAAATGTATATATAAAAATATTAAAAAATAAGATAGAATAAAATACGAGAGAGAGAGAGAGAGAGAGAGAGAGAGAGAGAGACGAGAGGAGAGGAGAGAGATGAGGGAGGAGAGAGAGAGAGAGAGAGAGAGAGAGAGAGAGAACTGTGATCATTTACCCATATGGCTCAACTAGTGTGCAGCAATAAATACAGCTTCTCATTGTTTGCTTGCTTGTGTGTCTTTCAAGGATGATGAGAAACAGGCCTAACTATGTTCTGTCCAAATAACAAGAAAGAAAACCCAGAAGGGCGGGGATTGCTCAGATAGAGACTGGTGAGTGAATTCTTACACTTACTGCTTATCTCACTGTTTCCTGCTTAGCCCCTTGGCATTTTCTGGCTCTGATAATTTTTTTCTTCTTTTCAGAAAAATACTTCAAAGTCAAATGCCTATAAGTGGATTTAAATATGTTCTGCTTTCTAGAAGATGCAAAATTTAGTAGTCTTTAGGAAAAAAAAAAAAAAAAAAAGAGTTGAAGTGGAGATCATCCAAATCTTTAGGTAAAGGTTTCCTTCACAAAGCATTGGAAAATTTCCTTCCAGGACTGAGGCAAAAGCCTGCAGCATGTTTAGTGATAGATCCATGTGCATAATACATAATTCAGGAACTATTAAGGCAAAAGCTTGCATATTGATGAGGCTTTTCCCCCTTAAAAATTTATATTCTCCTGGATTTTCCAGGCTCCAGGCAGAAGCTGCTGTACTGTGATCTTGCCTCAAAGTGAGCGCTGTGGTAGCCACAATAGCAGATCAGAGGCTCCTGAAAGGCCCTGAGCAATTCTGCAGAAACAAAGGCAGCAGATGTTCCTGGCCGTGGTGCCTCCGAGTTAATCAGAAGAGTGGAAACATTTTCTCTTCTGTGACCTGCATTTTATTGTCAATAGTGAAAGTGCCAAGAAAGAAAGTACATGGATGGCCTTGTGTGCAAACCATATATTTAGTCTGCTCGGTTACAAGGAAGTGTCCTCTGAGGTCCTTTATACCACTTGCTTTACAGTACACATGAACGAGCGAATGCCTAAAGAAGATTTTGGTTGGGAGGCCTCAGAACTCAACCTGGTACCAGGTGACCTGGCTGTGTGCTCGGACTGGTTCTTTTGCTGTGGCAGAGCTTTGCTCCCAGGTCCTCTGAGCCCTCCTGAGTTTGGGCATCTCCAAGACTTTCTCCAGGGTTAAGCTTCCCAGAGGACCCACAGACTCAGCAAAGCCAGTACACTCCTGGGTACAACCTGAGGGAGACACACTACAGTTTACTACAGTGAGGATTAAAACAATAACCAGAGAAGGAGAAGGAAGCTGAGTCCAGGAGAGATCATAGCAAGTCTGCAGCTGTCCTTGGAAAGTGTGACATTGGTCTGTAGGTAGTGATACAGTGATATATATATATATATGTGTGTGTGTGTGTGTGTGTGTGTGTGTGTGTGTGTGTGTGTGTGTGTGTATGTATCTTTAACTCTATCTCTATATCCCCCCCCTTCTGTCTCCCCCATGAGCATATACGTTCTAGTATGGATCATAGACTCCAGATGAACAGAAACGCTCTTAGCAGGGAAGATAGTCCAAGTAATTAAAGGTTACTTCAATGGAGACCATCTGACAGGGGCCAAACAGACATTAGACTATGCAAGGTAAACAAGATCCGCAGAATTAATCTATTGCTGTTTGTCCTTTCACCAAAGCAACTTTAAAACAGCCAATTCTTTGGTAAGTTTGCTTTCAACTCTTAGTGACTTTTGACGCTAGTATTTATGAGTCTCGTAGAAAACAGTATTGTTCGTTGATTGTATTTATAGCTTTTTATAAGTGGCTAATGATAGCTACTCTGTGAATAATGCTGCTAATGAACAAAGATAATGTCTTACTGATGCTATAACAAATGGCCATAAGCTTAACAGCTTATAATAGCATAAATTCACTTTCCCACAGTTCTGCAGGCCAGAGGTCCAGTCAGTATCATAGGTCCAGGATCACTCCTTTAAGACTTCTCAGGGGAAACTCCATTCATCTTATACTGATTGGCATCACCAGTCCTTGGCTTGGGATCTCATTGCCAACTCTTCTTTTGCGTGTATCAGGTTTCCTCTCCTTTTCTGTTATAAAGATTCTTTCACTGCATTTAAAGACAGATAATCTAGGACCATTTACCCATGTTAACATTATTAGTTTAGGGCTGAGTGTGGTGACACATGCCTGTAATCCCAGCACTCAGGAGGCAGAGGCAGGCAGATCTCTGAATTTGAGGTCAGCCTGGTTTACAAAGAAAGGTTCAAGACAGCCAGGGCTACACAGAGAAACCCTGTCTCTAAAAACAAAACAAAACAAGACAAACAAACAAACAGATCGTTAATTTAATCACATTTGGACAGATCCTCCTTTTTCTCCCAGAGACCAACTCCTACAATTTACAAAGACAAAGAGCTCATTTTTTAAGCCCATTATAGATCCTGTCTCAGATTTCTAGGGCATTAAAGAAGCCGAATTGCTGGGGTATATAGAACTTTTTAAAAACTGTTTTTAGAATTTCTATTATAAACCACTCCATATGCACTGAACCCATTTGGCTAAAATAAAGTGTGATTCATTAAAGATGAAGAGCTGGAATACATGTTTTAACTAAAACAAAAAGCAAGTGAGAGAATTTATGTTTACTTGTATTTTGATTATATCTTCATATGTCAATTGAAGGGGCTCCTTGAAGAAATTATTCAGCTAATTCCAAACTCCTTGGTGGAGTACAGGGAAAGGAAGAAGTTGGTTAGCAGAAATGGGTTCACATACCTAAACAACTAATTGTATGGCAGACTTTCAAGGATTTCCAGAACTCAGCTCCACTCTGTTTGTCTAAACAATATATGTCCAGAGTGGGAATATACAGAACAGAAAGCAATTCCTTAAAGTTTGGGTAACAGAAGTGGATAAGATTACATACCCTGCTTGCGCCCCAGGCTTCAGCATTATGGGCCTGACAGCAGAGCAGTTAGTTTAGTCTGAAGTGAGACTCAGCAAGTTTGGTTAAATGGCTGTGGTCCAAGGCAGCCAAAGGCCAAAGGGAGCCCTCATACCTGAGACTGAAGAGAACGCTTCCATCAGGGTGTACTCGCAGCATGATGTTCTCCACAGTTGTGTCATGGATGAAGGATCTTTTAGAATGGACAAAGAAGATATCTGGCACCCAGATTTTTTGAATCAATCTGCGATCGAAGGTCATGCTTTTGTTTGTAGTGCTAGGAAAGGAGAGCCTCTCATCCTTCCAATAGTGCCTGAGATAAAACGTCATTGTGAAGTCCTGGGCACAGAGAAAAGGACCAGTGAGGACCAGGGGGGACAGTGCTCAGATCATCACTTCAGTATTATGAACTCACTAGAGGCCGAGGTGTTTGTGACTTGTACCTTATCGTTTGCATTGCGATTTCAGACAGATGTAGGGTGAAGCTAGTCCCTCAGTTTTCTTCACTCCCTTCCTCTACTCCTGATGCTGCCTTCTCATTCTCTTCCTCCTTTCTTCTTTCCTCCCTTTTTCTTCTTTCATTACTTCCTTTCTTTTTTTTAAAAAAGATTTATTTATTTATTATTATTATACAGTGCTCTGCCTCCATGTACACTTGCACACTAGAAGAGGATATTAGATCACATTATAGATGGTTGTGAGCCACCATGTGGTTGCTGGGAATTGAACTCAGGATTTTTTGGAAGAGCAGGTGGCGCTTCTAACCTCTGAGCCATCTCTCCAGCCCCCATTACTTCCTTTCTTTATCTTCCACTTCCTACTCCTTTTTAAACATAGTCCTACAATTAAAACACAATCTAGATCTCAACTCAGGATCCTTTTACTGTGGCCTCCTGAGTGCTGGATCTATAGCATATGCTATATTATAAAACTATTTACCTTCAAATTTGTTTTATGTTCATCAGTTTATAATCATCTTAAAAAAACAGATATCTCAAATTGAATACATGAAAATGAACACAGCATTTATTAATGGAGAGCAAGTAGCTGGAGACGCAGGACTTCAGACAGTAACCACTCCGTGCTTGAAAGATAGGAAGGATACTGTGAAATGGCAGTTCGGAATGTCCACTGTGTTTAGATGCACACTCCCTAGTTGCCCGTGCTCCCAATTCAGCGTGGCTCAGGGGGTCTGGACTTGTTGAACCAATATGGCAGATGAGGGGTAAAGTCTATGCTAACATCCAGTTCCGTGTGGCTCAAGGGGCTGATGAGGGATAAAACCTATTCTAATATTACAGTAACAGAAAAGAAATGGACAAACATTAAAGAGTTTGAATTTTACATGGCATTTAGATATTACATTTAATATTTTGGTTGGCTAAAAAGAAAGTTCCTGTCATCATATGGGTCATTGGGTCTGGATACTAATAATATTTTCCACAGTTGTTTCATCATCTTTCTCAACCCAAATCTAACTCTTCTTGAACTGATTTTATCTAACGAGACTTTGGCATTCGTTGTTCAAACAAAAGATATGCCTCTGTCAATCACGAGTAAGTTCCCAATTGCTTTTCCATTAGCCAACACCATCATAAGGTTCAAGCTGAAAAGCTTACTGAGTGGAGAATGAGACAGAAGTTAAAGGGAATTCAGAGTAAGGCAAGAAAGGATGGAAGATAATTTAAAAAGCTAACCTGTAGCATGAATTGGGGTACAATAGGTGGAGGTCACTCATATCATAACGTATGTTCTAACTAGGTATGATAAAACCAGCCTAGGCTTAGCTGAGAATGACCTGCAAAGTAAACCCAATTTAGGGATGAAAGACGATGCCCAGTTCGAAGTTTACAGATTAGAAGAATAGTACATGTGGACTAGGTCACTGTGGATGACTTCAATGCTATTTAAATCCCATTTTAGGATTCCACTAGACAAATAGGAAGTACTAATAAGAGCCTTTGAGTCAGGAACAGTGAGGACAGTGTAGATTGGGCCATTGTTGTAGGGAGTTCATGGCACTGTCATTTGGGGAAGGGCTGGGGAAACGAAGGGTATTTAACAAGGTCTTCGTGAACTAAATAGATGTTGAAGATCATTCTAAGCCTACACTGGGACACAGGTAATGGATGGGTCATAGAAGATGTTGTATAGATCTATCTGGGATTTTTCACAACTCCTGAAGTTTTCATTCATTAAGGGGGAGGAATACACACACCCCCCCCCACACACACACACACAGACCCAAAAGAGTGAAATGACCCAAGAACTTAAAATTTTCAGCTTCTTAAGAGAGTTTGGCTTTGTTTATTTTCTCACCCTTTACCCTTAATTGTGGTATTTGCATATTTAGTCATATGTAGAAGCTAAATTCAAAGTTATTTTATAAAAACAAGTATATATGGTATAGAGTACATATAAAAACTTTCACTTAAAATATCTATAGGCAACCTTTGGAATTTCATTAGCATACACACGTGAAAGCTTTTTAAAAAGGGAATGAAGTATAATGATTACTATATGTAGATAATAACAAAATCTTTTCAGATAGAGGCAAAATTTAGAAGGAAAATACTTTAATTATTCCTACTAATGGAGGAAGCACTCCTTGATTTTATTGAAGGCGAGTATCACACATGTGGAATCTAACATAGTTGACTTTGTCCTGGTTGTGAATGGAGTGTTGGTTACTAGGGTTCCGGAAGCAAAGCATGGTGGGAAAAGATAGAGAAAAGGGGACCAGGTTCCCAGCAGGGCAGGGAGTCCTGGTATGGGATCACTCAGAAGTCAATGAAGATAAACATTGCTATGCTGTGCATTTCAAAAGACAATCCAGTGCTTTTTTTTTTTTTTCTTGAGAAGATAGCTATGTGTTGATTATAAAACTGTATATTTTATACGCGCATGCCTCATAAAATGCACAACTGTGACATTTCAATTTAAAACACTTTTAACACCCCAGGACAAAAGTCCCGGCTGTGATGTCTAAAGTGAAAAAGGAAGGATGATTACTGTCAGGCTAAATTGCAATCTCAGATAATGCTAAGAAACAGGTGGGTAATTTCAATGAAAAGAGAGAGGCAGAGCCTTGGGTCTAGAGCCAACAGGAGGGTGCAGGATCTATGTAAAGGTATCCAAAATTAAATAAATACATGGGGTACAGAATGTACTCGGAAGCTGCACTTCATTTGGTGCTGTGTGTGTCTGTTAAGAGTATCATTTACACACACGCATAACCGAAAGGTAGGAAATTCATGTAAAGAGGACAAGAGAGACAACAAAACGGGTGTAGGGGTGGTGGATGGCTCCAGGAACAAACCTGATGTTTGTGTTTCAGAGGATGATGATGGGGCAAACACACAGGGGTAGGAAAAAAAATCTGAGGACCAGGTAGTCTGGGTTCTCCGCTGGAGAAGCTGTGAACCCTGAACCCTCAGCTTGTCTATTACATAAACTTGAATGGAGCGGCAGAGTTGTAGCCTACAGCTGGGCAAGGAAGCCTGCGGAGGGGTTATAGTATACAGCTGGACCAAGGGGACAGGTTTAGCTAATCTCTGTAGGGGAGTGGTCTTCAGGCTAAATGCTGGTGGAGGGATAAGGCTATGCTGGACATTTTCTGCACATGCTGTCAATATTTCACACGTGGATGGAAGGGAAAGCTGTGCAATTTCCTTCTGATGTCAGCCCCCAGGAAGAAGGCTTCGCCATCACTCCGTGAGTCTGAAGCTCTGGGTTCACGTCACCAGCACAGTTACTTGGGACTTCCCTCACTCAGGGCTTCCTCTGCCTCTTACAGATGTTGGCAGCCATTAGGTAAAAGCGAGGAAAGGAACAGTGAGTCTTAGAAAGGCACTGTATGCAGCATGCAAACATAAAGGAAAAGGGTGCATCAAAACACAGACTGTATAAATAAATTAACATAAAACGTGAGGTAAGACAAACATGCGAGTGCTTGTTCATAGAAGCTGGGCACAACACTAAGTCTTGTACAGTAACCCCGCCCCCCCACCCCCGCCAAATCCCACTGAAAAATCTCTTAAATGAAAAACTATTCTGAAAGTTACCAAGACAGAGAAAGTCGTTATCCATTAAAAATAGGGAAAATGAGATAGAAAAAGTATGGTTGAGGCCATGAAAATATAAAAATGCCTAAAAATGGTAAAAACAGGCTAAACACCAAGAAAAGAAACCCAACGATTTAGTCTTTTTAAATGTTTTACTTCCAATATGCATATGTATATAAAATTATTATATATGCATTTTCACATGACAATAAATAAAATAATAATTTAAAAAATGGAAATATATATATTACACAGTAAAATGAAACATCAAACTTTTCTATATTTCTATAACATACCACGGGATCAGCAAAATTTTCTGAGCTAAATAGGATGGCCATGTTTCAAAATGTCCTGATATTAGTTATTTTTAAACAAGCAGAATTAATATTAACCAAAACACCTGGAAGTAATCTATAAAGCTTGGCACACAAGTCTGTCAGTCATTTTATGAATGGGTCTTGTGGCTGACACTTCATAGTATGCAAGCTGTATGGTTGGTTTTCTTATACACTTTGAGTAAGACTGTGACAGACAGTACAGTTACCATGATATTCTGCAGGAAACCATAAACAAGAGATCGTGAAAAAGAAATGGGTAGAAAAGATAAGAGTGTAATCAGAGAGCAAAGGAAGTGGGTGGAAGGGAGAAAAGCAGCCAGCACTGTAATATGGTACAAAGAAGGAAAGATTAATAACATACATGCTTGAAATGGTTTATTCAAAAACAAATAATTTCAAACTTATTACTTTATTATTTTCATAAAATGATCAATGTGTTATGGGAAAACTCACCATGTTGACCTCTGAAATACTGTCGATACTCTCAACCTGGACATCTATACCCACCGGCACTGGGGAACCTTTAGAAAGAAAAATGAATAATTTACTGAGAAATGCATTATAATCATTTTGGACATCTTCCAAAACTGAGAAAGACCATTCTTAAAAAACTGAACATTATCAAAATTTCCAATAATTTTTATTTATCATTTTACCTATTTTTAATCGAATCATTTGTCATGCCCTCAAGCATAATAACCAAGGCACATGCAAGAATAAACGCTACTCCAATTGCCATTGCTCATTTGCTTGGAAAGTCCCAAAGATTTCCCCGTACAATAAGTAATATTATAGAAGTGGTGTCTCCAATTTTGTAATTTCATTTTTTTTTTGTTAGTATGGATTTAAAGAGGAACAGTGTTTTGGAAATATATGTAAGAGGATTGTGTGTTTTGTATGATACAGTTCAGTGAGTTCTATAGAGTCCTTGGCTTTGGAATGCCAAACCTATTTCTCTCTTGCCCACAGTGTCAGCCCTTCTCACTCATACAGTGGTTGGCAGCCTAGAGATAAGTCTTGACTGCTATACCAAGGCTACAGACTCACACCTCTAAGCTTGTAGATCAGCAACCACAGATGGTGCTGGGGAAGATGTAAACAATCTTAGAAGCCTTTGAGGAAATTCATTCACCTAGAAACGCAATTTCAGACAGTGAGTAGACAGCAAACTCCCTGGCACCTGGGGCCCCAGCACTGGGGTTCCCAAGCCCAGAAAGTGTAAATGGCTACCAAGACAGGGCAGGCTAGATAGCCATTGTAGAATTTTCTAGTTCCACTAAGAATTAATTTCAACATCCTCTCTCTCTCCCTCCCTCTCTCCCTGTTCCTTCTCTCTCCCTCCCTCCTTCCCTTCCTCCCTCTGTGTATGTGTGTGTGTTGTGTGTGGGGGGATTGCCTTTATCATTTAGTTTGGGTATGAAATTTGATCTGCATCTATGTTGACACAATCCATATGTTTAGGCACAGTCTCTGCGTGTATTTTTTTACCATAGTAAGTCATTCTCATTTAAATCGTATTGCCTGGCCTAGTTAAACAAAAAAACAAACAAACAAAACAAAATGAAAACTCAAAACAACTAACAAATACAGATTAATCCTGCACAGCTGAGTCCCCGCTGTTTAATCAAGATCTTGGGATTTAGATGAGTGCATCCTGAAAAGCTTCCATGGTTGGCTAAAGAATGAGTGCGTGCATTGTGTGCGACACACACATGCACCCAGCTCAGCCACCTCCTGGATGCACTTTATGCTTTGAAACAAGCCACCTCCCTTGACACCCTTCTGGGACCTCATTAACCCTCCATGCTACTCTTATCAGCACCAGGTTCTGTTTTTGTTTGTTATCATTTGTTATTTGGAAGAGTCTCGGCTAGCCAGGCACTTGGCCTGTCACTCAAATATCAAATGTCTTGCCCTTTATTAATGCCTTGCTTGTGTCCTAACCACCATCCTCCTGACATATTGGATCAATTAACTTGTGTGACACCAATCCTATAAATAGCATTGCTTACTGCAGATTTCGACTACGTACGAACCCAGAAACAGCTTAGTATCATTTCTTCACAGGGCTCAGCGTTGGTGATTTTGCATTTGCCCTTTCACTTGAATTAATAATCAAAATAAAAATTCATGAGAACATCTCATCCAGAACGCTATGTGGCCCTTCATGGTGAATAAATCTTGTCACTAATGCTAATACTTCGAGGGGATGAGATTTGGAAGGGTCTGGAAAGGGTGGCAGAATGTCCCAAGTGAAGCGTGAACAGCGTCACACAGATGAGAATTTGAACACAGCTTCATCACTGTTACATATTATGGAGTAAGAAACTCCAAAAAAGTTTGATTTTTTTTCTACTAGAAAATCTGCACAGAGATATTTAAAGGGTCCCGTTGCAGGTTATAAACAGTACAGTTTATAGACCATAGTCTGCATTGGACCTTAGTATATTAATATTATTTGCTCAGTTATGCCTTTTGAAAATGTAGGGCACTATTCTGTATTATACATTAAAACATATATGTTATCAATATTCTGTCACACACACACACACACACACACACACACACACACACATGTGCAGTATTTTCCTCTCACCCGTTTTCTGATGAAACCAGAGAACAGCTTGGATTTAGGATCTTTTAAAGGCAATCGGCCACTTGAGCCCAGGAGTTTCATATCCGTAGATTCAATCAACTTCAGTTAAGATATTCGAAACTGCCTGTGAAGGGAACACGTACTACTCCCCTGCCCTATCACTGTCTTCCAAACAAGCCTTATTAAGAACAATTTACAAAGCACTTACATTGTACAAGGCATTAGAAGTAATCTAAAGTTTGTTGGAAGAATGGATACAGGGTGCATGCAAGTGCTGTGCCATTTCCGACAATGGACTTGAGTTATCTATCCGCACAGGTCAGTGTCTTCTCAGGTCATGGTGGCAGGCTTGGAAACACTCCCTTAAGCTATGGGGAGACCAGTGGCTCTCCCGAAGAGCCTCTTAGAAAGCTAACTTTCAATGATCTGTTCACACCTCTGCTGCCAACCCAACTGGAATTTCAAGGCTGTTGGTACACCGGAGGTAAGACATGGCATGGCTCATTTGAGACGAGTTCCTGTTATCTTTTATTTCTTTTCTCTTCCATTCACATCGGTACTGTTATATGCAGATGAGCTCCTCGGATTCCACAGACAAGGTGCGTCTATGGATGCTGTCCGGCCTCACATCTGTCTCTTTTGAGCTCCACGTCAAGGGCGCCCAGCACCAGGGTGTAATACCCCATGCTCTGCCACCTGTGGGCTAAGTAGAAGGTGAGGGGGTGTAAAAGCCACATGGAGGGTTAGGGAATAGTGGCTGCTCCTCAAGCCTGCAAACGTCACTGTTTCACAGGGAAGGAGCAGGATTAAGACATCAGCATGGTGTTTTGGCTGTTTGTATTTGTCAACCTTGAAGAAAATGTCTTTCCTATCCTGGTGAGCCTAAAATTCTGAATTTAAATGAATATCTAGCATATCTCATCTCTATCAACCTAAAAACATCTACATAGACCTAAAAACATCTTAACCCCTAAACAACTAAGCTTAATTGTAAAACTACTGGTAACATTTATGTAATTCCTGATTGTTTCTGGGTTCTTCTTGCTGCAGGTAGTTTATTATATATGTGTGTGTAATAATATAAATGTATATGTAAAAAAGAAAAATAATAAAAAACATTAAAAAAAGAAAAAAAAAGACATCAGCATGGGTAGTCTTATAAAATCAAAGTGGGACTACAATTCTTGTGTGTCTTCACACTTCAGCTCAGTAATCTATAAACAGAACAAATACTGCCTTATAGGGCTACTGGGAGAACAATGAAGGAGTGCATACCAAGCCCTGCGCTTAACCCCATTCAAATGTTCTGCTAACTAACATTTACCCTCTGCTGGGTCAACAATAGACTTAACATCATAAATAGTAATACCTTTAAAAGAACTGCCCCCCCAAGTTTATAGGTGAAATCAAATAAAAGTTAGCTAAATATTATTTGATTAACTTCCAAGCATCACTAACTAGGTGGTAACACACATTTGGAGAGCTTTTTATGTATATAAGGATCTTTTGTCAGTGCAGGTAGACTAATTAGGGTTAAGCAGAAATTATGAATCTCTGTTGTACCCTTACAATACATTCTACAAAGTGCCATCTCACACCCTTGCACACACTTCGTTAGGTACTGGTACGCATGGCTTGTCCCCCCTCCAGCTGATCACTGTATGAACTTTTGGGGCTAAATAACAAGACTTGTTTGAAATCTGGAGCCAGGTGGTGGTGGGGATAGGGAGTCAGTCTCCTGACTCCCAGGCATCTTCTGTGATATTCAGAGCCCGCAAGGGGCTTTGATAATCATAGCTTTTGTCTCAACTCAGCAGCGAGAATCTAGATGCTGAATTGACTTTCTAGAAACAAAGCAATCATCATCCGGACAACTGAAACAAAAAGCCTTTAGTTATAGGAGACACGGTGGGGAGAGGACGTAAATAAAGAAAATGAGCTGCAATTTATAACCCAAGTTAAACAAAAAGCTCCCTAAATTTACATCCTCCTGTTTCCGCATAATGAGTCAATTAATCTTCTAATGCTTTATAAAAGTTAAAAAAAAAAAAAAAATACCAGCCCAGTAGCAGCTGGTTTTAATGTTAAACCTAATTAGGAAAACACATTAAGGCAAGAGAAGTGCTGAAGTTACATTTAGCTAGAAAGAAGTATGTTCCTGAGGTTTTGCTGTGGACAAGTAGAAAAGGGGGTGTGTGTGCATAAATTAAGCTTGTCTTTCGCATCTCGTAGCCTGATTTCCCAAAGGAAGGCAGCCATTTGAGAACAGAGAAATGGGTCACCATAGAAGGCACTGTTCTGTTCAAGCTGAGCAAAGGAAGGGTAAAGCCTCTTTCTCGGAGGAAACGCATTTATGAGTTTTTCCTGCTGGAGTGACTGAACAGGCCATCTGAACACCATTTAGCCCAGCCTACGGTGGCCAGAAGAATTTCTTAATTGGGAGACGATATGCTATCTGTCACTAAGTATGAGGCGCATGCTTCAATAGCAGATTTAATAATCATAAAGTAGCCCCAGGAAAAATGATTTAAGAAGGCAGTATCACTAAAAAAAAAAAAAAAAAAAAAAATCTTAACATGTAGTTTAACAGATCAGGCGAAGAGGGCATTTCAAGCCCATCTTATGCTTCTCTGGAGGGGAGGATGGTGGAGGATGAAGGCAAAAGTATTTTACCTTGAAAGGAGGTGCAGCCTTAGCATTCTGCAGCATCATGTCGCTTGGGCATGCGGTTACAGTGTTGACTCTACTCAGAAGCCCGCATTGGGTCTGAGCTCCAGAGCCTAGCCAAACACACTGGCGCTTCTGCTATCCCTTGGAACATATTGAACAATAAAGTGTCTGTGAGTTGTTTGTTTTAAGGTCCGTAAACAAGTATAGCCATTTCTCTCTCTCTCTCTTGCTAAAGTCCCTCAAAGCAAAACCACAAAACCTTTTCCTCTACAACGGAGCGATTTAACTGAGGACTCTAGCTTCCAGGAATCCAGGCTCGAAGTCTTAGCTAGAGCAGTAAGACAACTGAATGAGAAGGCGGCACGCGTCGGAAAGGAGAAAGCCTTTCCTGGACTCCACCATAAAAACACCCACGGCTGTTTTTTATCGGATAAGCCGATACACACTTGCAGTAAAGTTATCAAGATACAAAACACACAAAAGCCAGCAGCCCGCCTGTATACAGATAGTAAACATATTGAGAAAGAAACAAGTAAAGCAGCACCTTTCACAAGAGCCTTAAAAAAAAAAAATCTTGAATTTCTGTTGAGAAGAACGCATCACCCACAGCTTCCAACTACATCTGTTGCCAGTTTCTAACAATTCACGTGCGACCGGCGCCCTCTAGCGGCTCCAAAGGATCCGACGCCAAGTGACTTGATTTTTAGAAATCACAGAATCGCAGACACCACTACACCTGAACCAGTGTTGCATATTATATTATCCATACTTGGTATGATTTTTTTCTGGTATGAGCACCAGCTTATTGAAGATAAATATTAGTTAAGGGCTTTGGCATCTTTTGGGGGAAATTCAGAGAAATAGTGAGGTGGAGAAAGAAAAACAGAGTTTCAAAAGGAGAAAGAAATGAATATTTTTTTGTTTTTAAAACAATGTATTTTACTTTTTCTTTGATAGTTTCACACACACACACACACACACACACACACACACACACACACACACACACACACACACACACACACACACTCCACATTGTGTCTTGATCGCTTCCACACCGATGCCCTTTCCCTCACGGGATCTCGACAAGAACCCTACCCGCTCCGCTCTCCATGTCTTCTTTCTTATTTTTAGTTTTTGAAAATCCAGCCCATTAGCAGCGCTGGCGCAAGCACGGGAAGGCCTCCAGCAGCCACACTCTTAAGGGGAAATGACGCTGTTTGCTGTTTCCTGAGGGAGACATTTGCCATGGGTTTCTGAGGCTAACACTCACCTCCAAATCCAGGCCGCGTAGAGAAATCATGGTCCTCGATATGCAGCAGCTGCTCGCGTTTCAGGGGCCAAGCTTTAGTACTGTCGTCTTTCCTCATCCTGGTTTCCCGTATGCTGTACTCCCCAAAAAACATATATATATATTTCTAAGTTAGGGTTATTATTGCTGTGATGAAACACCATGACCAAAGCAACTTGGGGAAGAAAGGGTTTATTTAGTGTAGGCGACCTTATCTTGCAAAACTGGGACCCACGGATGGCACCACGCTAAAATGGGCTAGGTCCCACCCACCAATCACTGATTAATAAATGCCCTACAGCTGGACTTTATGGAGGCATTTTCTCAATTGAGGTTTTCTACTTTCAGGTAACTCTAGTTTGTGTCAAGTTGACATAAAACTAGCCAGCACAAAATGCTTTTAAGATACAAACATTTTTCACCATTAGCCATCTTAGCATAGCGTGTTCTGAAGTAAACACATAAAATCTCCTTTCAGAGTAAGCCAAAGGTCTGCCAACATTTGTTTTTTGTTACATAAGGGTAGAGCAGGTGAAGTAAAGACTAATTGTAGAGTACTTGAAATAGCAGACAAAAAGGGATTTAATGCATAAACAGACGTCATTCTTAGACTATGTTTGTTGGATGAGAAATATTAGGTGGGAGAAGGTGATCGAAGTTTGTATTCACAGGCCGTTCACACCAGCTAAGGCTGCCCGTGAGGAGACAGAGCATCTGAACAAGACACACAGTAGAGTGACACTGATTGACTGATCTCCGCATCAAAGCAGTAAGCAAGTAAAACCATCACAGAACCCTGATGGAAACAGGGGTTTCAGAACCAGAATAAGCAGAGAGCATGGGAAGAGGCTGAGGTTATGGCAGGTTGCAGGACTCATGGGTTGTTGGACCTGTGCAAACCCAATGGTGAGATATGGGAAATTTATTTCCACCATTCCTTCTGTAGTCAAAGGCAGCATGGCCAACTCCTTTCTGTGAAGTCCTGTTTCTCTGGGCATCTGTGAATGTGGGCACATTGCTGGGACCCTGGGACTACTTTTCTGCTTGAGCAACCGTTTCCTAGTACCACTGATGAAAAATTTAACAAAACAGTTGTGGAAGCAACTTATCTAATTTGTTTTGCTATAGTGTGTGTGTGTGTGTGTGTGTGTGTGTGTGTGTGTGTGTGTGCCTTCATGTGCCTCCCATGACACAGAAGACCACTTGTTACACTCTATTGTCTCCTTCCATCTTGTGGGTGCTGGGGATTGAACCAAGGTCCTCAACCTCAGGGATAC
Organism: Acomys russatus; assembly: GCF_903995435.1. NCBI lineage: Eukaryota > Metazoa > Chordata > Mammalia > Rodentia > Muridae > Acomys > Acomys russatus. The sequence continues at coordinate 40,776,039 of NC_067144.1, read as the reverse complement.
CTGTTGAGTCCCCTCACTGGCACTGGAGGCATTTTCTGGACTCCAGAGAGTGATTCTGAGTAGGAGAATTTCAGATCCTGAAGCAGCTGACGGGAGAGATACACTAGGGCTTGTGAGATGGTCCAGCGTGATCTCTCAATAGGGGTGTTTCTGGCTGAATCCTCAGGAGTTTAGAGATATATATCCTCCTTCTAATAGTACGAATAGATACGGTTGAGCAAAAGAGTCTCTTTTGAGTAGAAGGCAATACATTTAAATAGGTTGAGCCTGTGAATAACTGAACACCTAGAATGCTTCCTCAAAAGAAGCTCGGATAAACTAAAGGACGTCTTCTAAGAAGCTAGGACGAACTAGAGGACATCTTCTAAGAAGCTAGGATAAACTATTTATTAAGAAATAATAGTAGGGGGAAGGGAGACAGTCGTAAAGTACTGTACTTCCTGAGCAAGCATAAGAGCATAAATTTGGTCCCTGAACCCTTCCTCCAAAGTGACTTATGGTGGCATGTTTCTGTAGCTCCTCAAACATAGACAGGAAGATCACTGAGGCTTGCTTGTCAGCCAGTAGCCTAACTGGTGAGCCCAGGTCAGTAAAAGACCCTGTCTCAGGACACAGGCTCCTGAGGAACCACACCTGAGTTTGACCTCCACAAATTTGCATATACACATGCATCCATATAAACACCTCCTACGCCCACAAACCCATGTACGTGTACACAAATACCAAGAGGGAGCTTTCAATTAATGTCCACTCCGGCATGCGTCCATCTCTTCTGGTTTGCTGGGCCTCTGCCCATAGTTTCTGATTCAGTAGGCTTGGAATATAAAATTTGCATTTATAACAAATTTTTTCAGGCTTCTGTAGCAAACAGCACATAGTTAATAAAAGCTGGCTACTTCTTTTGTAAAAAGGAGAGTGTAGCTGTAACTTGCGTAGATGGAAATTTGTGAATATTACTTCTTTGTTAATGATTTTTTGAGACAATTAAATGACATGTGACTAATGTGTCTGTTGGCTGAAATACAGATACATTTTAAGGTTAAGAACTCCAAGAACACTTGAGCACAGGCCTGCTGGGAAGTGCTGCCTTGGCATCAGTGGGGCACAGGCCCCTCATCTTCCCTGACCTGCAGTTAGTGGCCCATGTTTATCTCAGCTTGATTCCCCTTTCTTTTAGCTACTCTGAGAAGATGCTGGCTGTACCCTCAAAACGAATTTTAGAAATCTATACACTGCACCATAGCTGTTGCACTAAATACTTAAAGGAGCTAGAAAGATGGCTAGGTGGGTAAGAGTGTTTGCAACCATGAAAAGGACAGGAGTTTTGTTTCCAGTCTTCATGAGGGGCAACTGATAACCATCTGTAACCTCAGCTCCAGGAATATCACACTTCTACATCCTTAGGCACCGGTGCTCGCACACACAAAGCCCCTCACAGACAGACAGACACACATACACAGATACACAGAGCCCCACACAGAGACACAGACACACAGAGAGACACGCAGACACACACAGATATACAGATATACACAGATACATATAGACACACAGAGACACACACAGACACACACACACACATAGACACACACATACAGAAAGATGCACACAGATACACACCCAGAGACAGAGACACACACAGATAGACACACACAGAAAGACACACACAGACACACATAGATTCATACGCAGAGACAGAGACACACATACATAGATACAGAGACACATATACAGAGAGAGACACACACAAAGATACACACACACATACATATATATACACACACAACATATAGACACACACAGATGCAACACAGGCACATACAAATACATAAATGTAAACAGATACACACAGACACACAAACACAGACACATAGAATGACACATACAGACACCGCCCCCAACAAACACACCCAGACACATACACACACATAATTGAAAATTGTAAAGTAAATCCTCCAAGCAAATATAAATAATCTCTTTAATTCTTTCATAATACATTTAAAATATTTATGTATTAATGACTTAGAAGAACATTCTTCCTTTAAATGTATTCAGCAAACTTAAATACCTACATTAAGTATTTAAAAATATATGAATAAATATATATTTTTCACATTAACAGCAATAAAATTATATTGTATTGTTATATATAATGTATATTTACTCTATATTTTATATAATTTGCATATAGTTATATATTTATATGAAATAATGATATGAAATTAATAAAACACTATTAATAAAATAAAAATATACTATTTTATTATTTATTTTCTTAGAATTTCTATTTATATTACCTGCTTCATAGAATTTTTTACTCATGATACAAGTATTTTTGGGAAAAATAATATATATGATGATATTAACCTTTAAATATATATTACCAATACAAAAAGAGCACAATAATTCATAAAAATGTTGATTTCCATTAAATTTAAGAATAAGACTTTAGTGAAAGTGAATTTGTTAATTAAATGATGATATATTTTGGGAGTATATTTTTCTCCAGTTATTTTATGTTTTAAGAAATGGAATTCAGTGGTGATGGTGCCTGCACTCAGGAGGCAGAGGCAGGTGAATCTCTGAGTTTGAGGACAGCCTGGTCTACAGAGTGAGTTCTAAGACAGCTGGGCCTGCACAGAGAAGCCCTGTCTTGAAAAACAAACAAATGGAAAACTAGATTTTGCATAAGCTCCTTTTTTTTTTTTTTTTGCTTTTTAGATGAAAATATTAAATTTTGTTCATGTATGTGTAAGTACAGTGAATTTCAAGAAAACATTTTTGAATTGTTTGAAAAATATAACTAAATTATCTACATTCCTTCTGACTTATATTTTTAAAAGCTGCGTTGTGCGACCAACTACCCACAATCATTTTTAGTGGTTTATAACCTAACAAATTAACTAGATTCTTCTTCCTTTAATTTTTGTTGAAAGAAGAAGGCAGGAAACAAACCAGTGGGAAAGGATACATTACTCAAAGTAGAGTCAATCACTGGCTCAACCCCAACATTCATAATTGTCTCCTTGTGCACAGGAAGCTCTTGTTTGCCAGGAAAGCACAGAGCAAGATTAGGAGGGAGGGAGATGCCTGTGTTTTGTGATATGAGACAGAGTCTCATGTGACAGAGGCAGGTGACGAAGGAGACTGTGATGGGTTTTCAGGCTAATAAGATAAAGAGGCCATAAAGAATGGAGTCCAGAAATTGTTTAGAGTTTGAACGTGACGACATCCCCCTCAGATAGTTTGCATGTACCCTTAAAGATACACAATACCTTGTGAATACAGGTGTTTGCTTTGAAAACTTCTGACTTTGTATTTTATATATGTTTGTAATTATATAGTATTTATTTATAATGCATGTAATAGTTTTATTGTATAAAAATCATATATTCAAGAAACAAAACAGAACAACAGCAGCAACAACAAAAACTTCACAAACCACATTGGAATACGGTATTTTGGGGTAACCTGAATTTATCTTTGCAGGCCATAGCCACTCATATTTAACTACAGAATAGTTTCTTATTATCTTTGGGAAAAAGACGTGAACTTGGAAACTCCTACATTGAATCCATCTTCTAGAGGTACTCTACAAGTCTCCTGGTTTTGTCATTTTTTTAAAAAATCACATTACATCACAATTGTTACCCCCTCACTTGTATCTTCCCGTTCCCACCCTCCCTGAGTGTCAGGCCTGTGCTGAAGTGCAGTTTGACATAACTGGTGGCAATTTGCTGGAGAAAATTAATTTTTGTCTTTCCCAGTAGGTATCAATTGTGAATAGTGGTGGGGTTTTGTGCCCACTTCTCCATTCTGGGACCATGTAGATTGAATTTGTGCAGGTTTGTGTGTGCAGTTGAAGTTTCTATGACTCGTATGTAACCAGTCCTGTTTCCTTGGTGTCATCTACCACCTCTGGCTCTTAATTTTTTCCCTGCCTCCTCTTCCTCATAGATCCCTGAGGCTTGAGGGCACTGGTTTGATAAAGACATCTCATTTAGGTCTGAGTGCTCCTAAGTCCCTCACTCTCTGCACACTGAGCAGTTGGAGACCTCTGTGTTTATTACTGTCTATTACAAGAAGATGCTTCTCTGACAAGGGTTGAAAGATATACCAATTTCACTCAGGATGAACATTTTCTTATTCAAGCTATATTAGAAGTGAACTCAGAAGCCCAGATTGAAACTTGCACAGTACAATAAATTACATTATTTTTTATTTAAAAAATGTAAAATACACCAGAAAGTTCTTTTAGGCTGTGAACTTATACTGTACAAATTCACAATACAGTAGAGTGTCAGGGAAGAATCATCTGCCCTCACTTTTGAGCACTAAGAAAACCTTCCTAATTGGGGATCAAATATTTATTTCTAGGTCCGTGATGCTGTAAGAAGACTTAGGGAGGCTGAGGAGAGCTTTGCGGCCTTGCCTGAACAGCTCCTAGACACCTGAACTCCATCCAGAACACATGGCGGGCTGCACTCAGTACCTTTTGCCTGTAAAGGGAATACCTGTGCAAGCAAACATTTCTGTGCAAGAGACAGGCAGCAAGTTGAGTGCTCCACTGGAGACAGCTGCTGTATCTCACCTGGGCCTCTAGCAGGCCATGAGCTCAGGGTGGAGGGTTCAGACTCCCTCATGGAATTACTGTATTTTTCAGACCATAAGACATAGGAATTAGGATATGCCTCATGGTCCGATTGGTCTTTTTACTGTTTTTCTTGTTTTACTGCTATAAAAACTGGGTCTTATGGTCAGGTGCATCTTATAGTCTGAAAAATATGGTAAGAAACTGGACCAGTTTTAGAGTTTGCTTGTAGACATTATTTGTAGCTCACATGGTACTGTAGGTGACACAGTTTAATATGAAAATTGGAGTTCCTGTCTTGTTTGAAAAAGATCAGAAATATGCTAATTGTTCTAATGTCTCCACAGTCATATTGGGTGACCTTTCATACACTGGTGCTGGGCTTGGGTCAGAATGCACACTGACTGTAGCCTTTGAAATAATTTGTAGATTACCATACAGATCTCTGCCGGAGTGTGCTCTAAACAGGTAATAAGAGCCAACTGTTTAGTTTCCAGAAGATTTATAAGCTTTCTATAAAATAAAATGTTATTAAGATTAGCTCATAAAAATGTACAATTAAATAAGTTACAGTTAAGTATGCATAAATAAACAAAGCAAAGACACTATAATAGAATATTGATGGGCCTAGTGTAGGATAGTTTATTAATTACTAAATTCAGCCATACAGCTATAGTAGGCCTAGACAGTCTGAGGACAGCATAACTACCTACAGTGGAAACAGATGCTTTTTCCAGGCAAAAAAAAAATTTTTTTTTTCATTTGCCACACATTTTCTTATGCATATTCTCTCCCCCCATCATCATTCTTAAAAATAAGGAGAATATTAGAATAAAAAATGTTTTAAAGTATTGAGCCTAAGAAAAGGATATCTTTGGGTGGAAAGCAAGTTTATAATCTTAATGAAAACAAATAGCCCAATTAATATAATATATACAGGCCTTGACTGCATGAAAGCCGGGCTCTGAATAATTGATACAAAGGCAAAGCAGCGAGGATAAATTGTGTGATTTTCAAACAAAGATTATGCCTTCTTACATCGTCATTCTGCTAGGTTTCATTCATGTTAAGGGGGAGGATTGTTAATCAGCTGTGCCATTACTGGTTGTGGGCAACCAGGTGGCATCGCGCAGAGAATGTGGCGATATATATGTACCACGGAAGTGTGGGAAAGCCTGGCCCTACTTCTCTGAAGCAAGCCCATATAGTCAGTGCCAAATGCTTTTGCACTTGTGCTAGGGAAGGCTGAGAGCGCCTTGGAGGCTGGCTCTTGGTTTGCTGGGCTCACTCAGCGAAAGTGGGTCTGTTTCATCCTGAGCGGCTGCTTTGAACCAGGCTGGTGGCTTACACAAACCCTGGCGCCCTAGGGATTGCTCACTGCAGCAAAAAAGCAGCTCTTGTGAATTTGCATGAATCATAGTCTGGCTTGTGGCCTCAAGGGCTCTTCAGTTATTACACACAGAAGTGGAAAATAAGCATTTGGGCCTCAGACAGCAGATACCCCAGGGTTTCCTCAGGAGGAAACCTGACCTACACAACCTTTAAATTTTTTTTTCTTTTAAGAGGAAATAAAAAGAAAACTTTAACCTAAGGGAAACGTTTCCTCCATACCAGAAAGGCTTTGTGTTTCCAGTTGACTTAATAAAAACATGTAATAAGGGGTAAATATAGAGGTTAGTATAGCTTTAAAGAATATTACTATTATTTACAACTTCATACATGCACACTGATTACATTTATCTCCCACCTTCCCACCACCACCAACATGGATGTTCACAGTTCACCATACAAACAAATTTCTCTCTCATTTGTTTTCTTTTGTAACCAGGCTGTCACCCTGACCCTGTGTTTGGATCTATCTGTTGGGTGCTGAGAAGAGGGTATTGAATCGAGTACAGTGATTCCTTCATTCCTAGATTCCACCCGATAGCCAAGGGTTCAGAGATGACTTTGGAGTCACCCCCTTTCTTGACTGAATGTTGATAGGGCTGGTCTTGTGTGTGTGCCATTCTAAAAGGGCAGGCTACTCCCTTCTGCTGCTATGAGTGTATGATGGCACTAGGTGTATGCCTTTTCTTCCAGTAGATACTGTGCCATGGTATGATGGAATAGTTCTTATTATAATCTATCTTTTCCATCTCTAAGCATCTATAGATCAGCCTGAAAGAATCTCTTGCTTTCAATGATAGATGATATTTCACATTTACTATAGAATAAACTACATGAATATTGGAAGCGATCTGAAACAAGCAAAACCCCAAACCACATATAGTCTGTCATAACTTTACATTCACCAAACATTCTAATGTTTAATTTCTTCAGAGAGGACCCAGCATGGAGTTAAACTCAGCAAGACCTGGTGTCATCTCAGGTCTATTGCCTCAGTCTCTAGTACCAGGCATGCTTTCTCTGCTGTTGAATGGGTCTCTAAGTCCAGTCAGACAGCTGTTGACACCAACACGTGAGTGACACTGCACCTTTATCTATATCTTGCCATGTCGGCCATTGTCATGGTTCATAGGTGGAAAGATTGAAAGAGCCAAATACAAGGAAGTTGGCTGTGAAACAGTCTTTCCTAGAAATGGCTGCATAAACAAGACTGGAGCAATGTGATATCAGTACACATATTAATGTGGAAGGTGGAAGATTTCGTGAGGTCTCACTCCCAGACAAAGGGCAAAGAGCAAATAATGACTGTTGGGAGAATTAGCCTCTCCCAAGGAGGAACTTTTTTATTGATTGTCCAACACAGAGTGCAGTCAGCCCAGAAACCACATATACACAGACAACAAAATGGTTGAATGTATATATTTGTGCATACACATATGTGTATACACCTGTGTGTGTGTGTTTGTATAGAAATAACAGTCAAAGGAAAAGATACTGTAAACTTGAGAGTGTGTGGAGCATTAGAGGGAGCAAAGGGGAGGAGAAAAATTACATAATTTTATTTCAATTAAAATACATTTAAAAAGTACAAAGGAGATCAGGAATCAGGCCATAGTTCCTGTCTTCTTTAAACCTGCATATTCTGAAGGTATTGGTTCAATATATGTGCTCTTTCTCCTGATCTTGTGGTAAGTGTTTCATGAATATGGAATATAGAGGACTTTGAGGCCAATCTGGCAAACATCTGTCATTTCACAGCCTTAGTCTTTTGAGAAATCTGATAACAAAGGCAGATTTTTGCAAGGGCATTCTTTGGGGAGAAGAATGACTAATTGGTGCCCTCTGCAAGGCTGGGGAACTCAGGCACTCTCAGTGAAACCTGGAAAGCCCTGGGCAAGTTGTGATGCCCTGGTCATTGTAATGCACTGATTTCTCCTGCACACATCCAGGCATCTCAAGTTATTGATGGGAAAATAGCAACGACAAGGAGCTGATCTTCAGAAAGATATTTTAAATATAGTAACACGGTTTTCAACAGATAACAAATAGTCTTAGTGCTTCCTTATGCCATCTCTTTAAAATATAATACCAATTGCTCTCCACAAAACTGACATGGAATGAAGTTGTTTCTTAAACTACTAATTCAAAATTTGAAGAAACTGTAAACAAATATCATTACTAATAAGCGCATTCCACATTGAAAACTACATTGAAAGATAGTCCATATGAATGGAATGTGGAAAATTTAACTATTTGCTCTCCAAATAAACATAACTAAACAATGCCAGAGATGGAAGATCGCATGATTTTTTTCTGATGGGTCAGTGCTGTTTCAGACACAGGTACTGTGACAACGATGGGCTTCTATTAAAGATACATTTCTAGATTAGCAGAGGGTCTGAGGCAGGTGTTGAGAGAAACCATTGCTGACTATGTTTCTGTATCTTACCGGGCTTGTTTCGGTGAAGAGAGGCATTGCTGGTGTGGCCTCTTGATGGCAGAAGCATCCAGCATCAATGTAATCCAGGTGTAGGTGAAGGAGAGCAACCACACAGCCAGGACCATGTCTTCCAGAAGAAAGGACTGCAGGTGGCTGCCCCCAACACAGCTACTGAGATGTCCTGCCCACGTGTCTTTAAAAAAATCAATATCATGTCATAAAAATGAACTAAGGTGGAGAAAAGCAGACATAACTTTCAGGGATGCCCCTTTCCACCTTAGATTAAACAGAATGGCATCGCACAGGCATGTGTCTGTCTGCCTCATTGGCAATGCAAGGAAAATAAAGCAATGCTTTCTTCTTTCCCTCTCTCCAGGGAAGGCTCTTAGGAAGATGCTTGATTCCCCACTCAATAAACTCTCAGCTGCTATCCTCAGAGGACAAAGAAGCTAGGTTAGGCTCTAATCCTCTTAATCCAATGCAATATAATTTGAATATATGTAATGACTCTGTAAAATAATATGCTTAATGAGAGAAAGATGATTAATGTAATCTTAATTACACACTGCAAGACCTCTTATTTTATCCTGTGGTTTCATTTAATTCAGAAAGGAATCATTTCCTCCCTTCAAACACACAGACCCCTCCCCACTGCATAGTAGAAAAACCATATTACTATATTTTCAAGTAAACATTCTCATTTTAAGATGATAGTTTATCCCCTCCATAACAAAAGTAATTCAACCTCTAAGTGAAATGTTACTGTACTGGCTAATGCATCAAACATTAACTTGTCACCATTAAATTAGGGCCATACATGCTCCTAAAAACATGCTGCCTACATACAGAGAGTGAAAACTCTGGCTGGTAATATTCCCTGTATATCTTACTTGGGGGCATCCATTGCTGTGATAAAGTATTGTGGCCAAAAGCAACTCAGGGAGGAACAGATTTTCTTTGTCTTACAGCTCTCAGTCCATAGTCTATCATTAAGGCAAGTCGGGCCAGGAACTCAAGCAAGAACCCTAAGGCTGGAACTGGAGCAGATCTGATGGAGGAACAGCCCTTACAGGCTTGCTCCTCATGGCTTGCTCAGTTTGGCTTCTTATGTACAGCAGTACCACTTGCCCAGGTTAGCACCACTCACAATGGGCTGAGCTCTCCGACATCAATTATTAATCAAGAAAGTGCCATAGGGCCTTGCCTACATGCCAGTCTTATGGAGGTATTTTCTCAGTTGTAGTTACTTTCTCCCAGATGACCCCAGCTTGTGTCAAGATGACCAACATTTAGCCAGCACACCGTATGTGTGTAAAACATCACTGCATGGGTATTCAGTGAAATTAACATTCTCCAATAAGAGTATTACAAGATGGAAAGTCCAGTGACAAATATATGACAAGATCTGCAAATTGCTTCAGATAGACTTGTGAGCTTGTGAACATATCTCATGTATGTTGTTAACTTATCCCATGAATGTATTTTAACTTAGGTTGTATATCCTGTTACCACATGCATTACAACTTCTTGTGTTTTGAGTAGGTTGTTCTTCTTTCTCTTCCTCTTCTCTTTCTCCTCCTCACCTGCATTCTCAATTTCTTCTCCTCCTTTGCAGTTTCTGAAGAAACAGATACTCTTTATTACATCTTTTTTTCTATACCAACTGCTTGTAATGTTTAAGAAAGATGTAAAAAGTGATTATGATTTTTGGTGATGATTTTAAATCAGAATGCTCTACATAAAAATAACAACAAGCCAGCAGCTTACAGTGGAAACAGTTGGTTCATGAGAGGTCTTAGAGTTCTCATTCAATTAGAATGAAGCATCTGTCTCTTGGTGCTGAGGCGGCTTGTTGACCTTATCCCTTTAGTGTTTTCCTTTGCAAGCCTGGTAAGCACCTTAAGGGGGCAGGGGAGCAGAAAACCACATCTGTCAAAATGAGAAAGTGGTGACCACCAGGAAACAAAGTAAATCATGTTCCTGGGAGAAGCTTCTCTCAGCTGTCCCCTGCATAAATTGACTCCTGGTCACTCTTCCTCCATTCTGATGATGTTTGCCTGTTTCTCTGGCCAGGAACCAAGTGTGAACTCAGAAGGCATGGCTGTGCCCTCCCTCACATTCTTCTTGGGTGTGTAGATATCATTAGCTCACAAAGGAAAATAAGAAGAGAGCAAAACTCCTTAGAAGTTGGATCAAATGCAATCAACAACAGTAGCAACAATAGTGATAATATTCCTAATGCCCCAGAGATTTCCAAGTGTGCTTGTATGTGATGTCACAGGAGATAAATGTACTGATCTGGAAATTGTAGTCATAGAATGTCACAGAACCCAGAGGGCTTTGGAGGTCATTCGGTCCGTATCAGCTCCTTGCCTCTTTTTATGCAGTAATTCCATGGTTTTACTGGAGGATTGGATCCAGGAGCCGAGGGAGGCTGAGATGCAATGATTCTCAAGTCTCTTACATGAGATGATGTACCTGCATGTAATCTGTTCACACCACAAGAGATAAAACATTTTTTAGATCTATTCATTTGTTCTGCATATGGGCTCTCTCTCTCTCTCTCTCTCTCTCTCTCTCTCTCTCTCTCTCTCTCTCTCTCTCTCTCTCTGTCTTTCTTCCATGTGGGTCCTGGGAGTCAAACTCAGGGCAGCAAGCTTGCCAAGAGGTTTCTGTACCCACTGAGTCATCTCCCAGGCTCCTCCCATATACTTTCAACCCTATCTAGTTCTGGTAAAATGCAGACTCTGCAAATAGTTGTCACACTGTAGTATTTTGAAGATAATGAAACAGGATATCTATATCTATATCTATATATCTATCTATATATATCACAATGTTTGGTGATAAATCTGGAACTATAGTTGTTTGAAACTACAGACAGTTGACATGGGACTAGGGAGAAGCAACTGTGCAGTGAAGTTAGGACTGAGAATGAGTGGTCAGTTCATCTGTTTGAACTTTAAATTTATGTTGCGAATTAAGTATACTTGGAAACATAATGGCATGCCAAAAATACAATTTTTGAAGACATGAGATTTTCCTTTCCACTTAAATCTTTGTTCTCAATCAACAGTTCTATTTCCTAGAGTCATGCGGTTCTTATCGAGTATATGTCTTTCACTCCCCTCTCACACCCTTGCCAGAATCAGCTGTATAATGGCCCTAGAATGAGCCTTGTTCATTATGGTGTAATGGCGCAATATTGCCACGAGATGGAAGCATAGTACACACATTCCGACCCAGACCACCAACCAAAGAGCACGCTTGGACTGGACACATGGACTGCTACAAATATGTAGCAGATATGCAGCTTGGTCAGCATGTAGGAGTAGGGGCTGCCTCTGACTCTGTTGCCTGACTTTGGATGCTTTCTCCTAGATGGACTGCCCTGTCTGGCCTCAGTGGGAGAGGATGCACTTAGTACTTCAGTGAAATGAGATGCCAAGGTGGGTTGGTACCCTTTGGGGGCCTCCCCTTCTCTGAGAAGAAGGAGATGGGGTATGGGAGAAAGGGCGTAAGGGTGGAACTGGGAATAGATGGGAAGAGGCCTGGGATCAGGTTGTAAAGTGATTAAATAAACAAATTAAAAAATAAAAAATAAAAGCCACAGACTGAATGAGAATGAATGTACTTGTGAACACAGGGGAGAGGAAAGAGATTAGTGAAAAATAGTTAAGCAGTTTAAGCAACAATAAAAAAACTCCCATTCTTCCCTCCCTCCCATTTTCCCATTATTCCCTTCCCCTATGACTGTTCCTGAAGAATGGGAGGATACAAGGGATGGTATAAACATTGAGATGTAACAAGAATAAATTAATTAAAAAAGAATTTTAAAAAGTTGAAAAAAAAGAAAAAAAAGGAAAATAAGATTATATTTCGAGGTTGTACTTATTAAAGATGTGTAGTAATTACAAATGTTATCTCATAGTATGAATTTTTATCACAAAGTAAATATGTAAATTAGTTCTATAGAGTTTTGTGAATAAAATTTGAAAGAATAAACTATCATATTTTTAAAAAAACTCAACCCTGTTAATAAGCTAGCTATATCTCTCCTAATTGAATGGTGATTAATGATATTTATTTCTAATATTGAGCAGTAAGCATAGTTTTAAGGTTCTACCTCTTCCTATACTAAGAAAATAATTTTATTTGTAAGTACCAAGAAATAGTGATGAAGACAGTGGAAACACGCACTTTCTGTCAGAATGACTTGCTGACACCACTACTGTTTGACACTGAGAATCACTGGTCCTGGGAGGAGGGGCTCTGGGACTGGATGAGGAGGGTTCTGGGCGATTCTTTAACTCCTTAAACATTTCACTTCCTTTCCCAATTAACTAATCAAGTGGGTATAGGTCACTTTGGAAAGTTACAAAGAAGCAATAAAACATAGTGGTCAAGAGTGACATCTTTTGTTGTCAGGCTTTCTATGTTTCCGCTTACTAGTTGTGTGAAGATCAGCAACAATGTAATGTTTTTCTGCAGGTCAACTACTTCATATTACCTTGATTTTGTGGTGTAGACATGTCACCATGGTAACTCTGCTGATCCAATAATATAATCGGTCTCTCCATCTTCTCCTGCCTCCCCTAGTTTCTTCAGTGTTTCAGAGCTTTCATTGCAGAGGTCTTCCACTCTTCTGCTAGGTGTATTGTAGGTGTGAGTGCCTACTGTGCCATTCAGCCTCTGTACCTTTTGCTGAAGTTAAGCAAAAGTGAAGTTAAGACTGCTTACTAGTAGTATTTTGCTTTTTGCAGTTGTCTTGGAACTCACTATGAAGACCAGACTGGCCTTGAATCCATGGAGACCAGCCTGCCTGTGGCTCCTCTAAGAGCTAGGATTAATGGCATGTGCCAACATTCCAGGCATTTGTTTTTATTACTAACTTCTCTTTTGTTTGCAGTGAGGTTAGTGTTCGATTTTTTTCTTACTTTTCTTTCCTGTTGATTCTTTGTGAGTTTCGCATAATTCACCCACCCCACTCATCTCCTTATCCTTTTGTACCCGCCATCTGCTCTTGCAATCTCCCCCTAAAAAGACAAGTTAAAAACAAAAACAAAACCAACCAACCAACCAAAACATCCTAAACAAAACAAAGCATAGAAAACATCTTGTGGTGGAAGCTGCAGCCACAGTGTGCCCCACAGCACACTCCTCTGTTCACACAGTTTCATGTGGCAAATGTTCATTGCAATGAGTCACTTAAGGCCTCTGGCTTCTATCATTCACCAATATTGTGTCCTCACCAGGACTCCTCCTGGTTTTCCTATTGTCAGCCTGTGTCACGGAGATCCTGCAGCTTTGGATCAGTGTGACTAGCCTTTTCAGATGCTCCAACAGTTCACAGATGAGGTAGATTTTGGGGGTGGGTCAACTCAAAGCCCTGGATGTGGGTCTGGATGGTAGCTATGCTGGTCAGCCAGCCAGCCAGTCATCTCTACTGCATTCATACCACCAGGGCAAGCTCTCCAGCACTGCCCTGGCTAGCCCATCCAATGTTACCAGAGGGCAGAGTCCACTGCCCTGCTGTCATGCCCTCGGGGCAGCTTGCCCTAGCCCCCCTCCACCTGGACCAGCTCTACTGTGCTGCCCCAGTGCTGCAGCAGATGAGCAGAGGGGCCAGCTCTCCAGAGTTCTGCATCAAGTGAGGGCTGCGACCAGTTATGCACAGCCCTTGGACACCCCTGCCACTGCATGGTCATGGACCCAGATGTGGCCCTTAAAGGCAGCATGGGATAGGACTTTACCATGGTGGGGCTGGTTACTCACAACAGGCTACCCCTCTCCATCATCTCATCTCCAGTCCCATCTCTCCCATCTGTCTACCACACACTTGGACACTGTAGTGGCTCCCGCTGCAGGTGGGCCACGTGGCTGGTGGGCCTCTGGGTAACCTCCTCTGCCCGTAGCACTTGGTGTGGCGGCATGGAGGCCTCTCTATGTCTACGGCTTGTCATTGTGGCGTGGTGGAAGGCTGGTCTCTTGTCATCTGTCTTTTCCTCCTACACTGCGTTGTGTTGGCAGGTGGGCCTCAGTGTGTCTACAGCCCACCTAAGCAGTGCCATGGCAGACAGGTCCCTGCCCACACAGAATGGCATGGCAGCAGGTAGGTCTCCGGATGTCTTCCTCCTGCCCTGCATGGTATGGTAGCAGGCAGGCCTCTGTCTCTTTCCTACTTTTCATATAGTTACTCTTATTTTATTTTAGAATTTTTCCTTCTTTCATAGATTGCATCCCGACCAAAGTTTCTCCTCCCTCCATTCTTCCCAGTCCCCCAGGGTTCCTCTTTCTTTCTGTCTCCCCCAGATCTACCCCTTCTCTGTTTCCCTTCAAAACAAAAAGAGCAGGCCTTCCAGGATACCAACTAAACATGGCATAACAAGTTACAAGACTAGGCACAAACCCTCATAAAGGCTAGAGAAGACCACCCAGTAGAAGGAAGAGGTTCCAAAGGAGGCAAAGGAGTCAGAGGCAGCCCCACCCCCACTGTTAAAAGTACCACCAGAAGATCAAGATATACAGCTGTTACATATGTGCAAGAGAGCCTAAGCCAGACCCATACAGGCTCTGTGATCCCCTTGGAGCCTTGGTTAGATGATTCTGTCGGCTGTGTTCTCTTAGTGGCCTTGACCCTTCTGACTCCTGCCATCTCCTCTCTCACCTGCTTTGTGGGATTCCCCTGGATCTGCCTAGTATTTGGCTGTGGGTCCCTTTATCTGCTCCCATCAGTTGCTGGATGACACCTTCCTGATGACAATTGGGCTAAGCAATTATCTTTAAGTATAACAGAATATCATTAGTAATCATTTCATTGATTTCTTTCCCTCCAGTCAGGTTTGGTTCTGTCCTATGTCTCTAGGATGCCCAGCCTTTGGTTCCTGGCTGTCCAAGCAGTGTCAGGATTTGGGTCACTCCCAGGGCATGGGTCTCAAGTTGGACCAGTCACTGGTTAGACACACTCACAAGTTTTGCACCATTTTCCATTGAGAATTTGTTGTTTTCTTCACTCCTGAGATTGGGAACACATCTCTTTCCTTTCCTGTCATATTCCTTAGATATCCTCTGTAAGGCATAGGCTTAGTGGTCACAAGTGCATTCGGTTTACACGTAACAGGAAGTTATTTGCTTCACTTTTGCATTTCTTTTTTTCTTTATTGATTGTGTAGCCTTGGCTGTAATGGACTTGCTTTGTAGACCAGACTCGTCTTGAGCTCACAGAGATTGCCTGCCTCTGTCTCCCCAAGTGCTGGAATTACAGTTGTGCACCACCGCTTTTGCTTTTAAAGGATAACTTTGCCTAAGATAGTAATCTTGGTTGGCAGTTGTTTCTTTCAGGGCTTTAAATACATCAGTCAGGGTTATTTTGGCCTTCAGGGTTTCTGCTGAGAGGCCTGCCAGTCTGCCTTTATAGTTATAGGTTTACCTGTATGATTAACATTATCCTTTCTCTTGTAGTAGGCAGTCATTTCTTTGGTACTGTAGCATTTGAACTATAATATAAGATGGATGGTTATTTTGTGGCCCTGCTTGTTTGTTTGTTTTTTTGGTTTGGCTTTTCAAGACAGGGTTTCTCTGTGTAGCTTTGGCTGTCCTAGACCTTACTCTGAAGACCAGGATGGCCTCAACATAAAGAGATCCACCTGCCTCTGCCTCCCAAGTGCTGAGATTAAAGGTTTGTCCTACCACCGTCTGGCTGGAACCATTTTTCTTTAAATGTTATTGAATAGGTTTTTCTGTCTTTTGTTTGTATCTGTTTCATCTTCAATGTCACAGGTTCATAAATCCGGTCTTTTACGTATTGTGGCTGTTCATTACCATAATGAATGCAGTAATTCATAAATTTTGACATCACCCATTGCTATTCATTCTTCCACATGATCTAGTCTACTGGTGGTTTTTCCATTGATGTTTAGTTTTGATATTTGATTTATTGACATTTTCATTTCTAAGTTTTTCACTTATTTCAAGAGTAGCTATCTTTCTACTGAATTTCTCACTTGTTTATTATATATATACATATATGTGCTTGTACATGCTTGTGTATATGTTGGTGCATGGGCATGCTTGTGTGTGTGCATGTGTTTGAAGGTTCATCTGTATGTGTTTGTGTGAACATGTGGAGGCCAGAGGACAACCATTCTTTAGACATATTTCATTTCCTTTTTGAGACACAACCTTTCACTGATCTGTAATTTACTGAGTGGGCTAGCTGTCCAGCCAGTGTGCCTCACAGGTTTGCTTGTCTTTGCCTCCATAGTGTTGGATTACAAGCATTCACTGCACATCCTCATGCCCTTTTATGAAAATGTTCTGGTCCTTGCTTTCAAGGCAAGCATTTTAACAAGTGAACCATTTTTCCAACCCCTAGTTTACCTTTTGAATATCCTTAAGAACTCTTAAATTGGTGCTTTGATTTCATTCATTTGAATTGTCATTAAGGTCATTATCACTTTTGAAACTAGGTTTTTTGCACCCAGGAAGATAGTTTAGTAAGTAAATTTCTCACAATACAAGCTTGAGGACCTCAACTCATCTCCAGAATCCACACTTTGATCACTTCCCCCTGGCTGGTGGCCTGCCAGGCCACAGAGGAAGAGGATGTCCAGATGAGACTACATAGGCTGGGGTCAGATGGTAGGTGAGGAGGGCTCCCTCTTTCTGAGAACTAGGGTAGGGGAAAGAGGGAGGAAGAGTGGGACTGGGAGGAGACGAAGGAGGAGGCTACAATCAGGAGGTAAAGCAAATAAATTAAAAATAAATACTTTTTAAAAAGTCAGCTGGGGAGGCAGGGATAGGTGCACTCCTGGGCCTTACTGGCTGACAGCTGCAGCCTACTCAGTGAACTCAAGGTTGGTGAGACTCTGTCTCAAAAACAAAAGGGAAATCACCTGAAAAAACGACACCTAAAGTTTACCTTTGGTCTCTACACAAACTCATTCACTCAGGTACATGCAACTATATACACAGGGACATGCACACATTGGTATGCAATGATATGTGACACCACCCCCATGCACACATGCACACACACACACACACACACACACACACACCCCACCACCACCACAAACACCACCCTATTCCAAACATTTGAATTGTTTTTGTGAAACTTTAACCATATCAGTCTATTTTAATCCAATTATTAAAGAACTATGAACTTTGGAAGGGGCCGTGATGCATTACTTATTCACATCTTGTGCTCTGTGTTTTAATTAAATAGCTCTTGGGATGGCTATCACTTCCATTCACATGAGAATTTTTTAATGAGCAGCCTCCTCCTTGGAGTTTAATCCTCAGGAGTGTCCAGAGAGGTAATAGTAAAAACATCAAAAACAAATCAAATAGACAATAAAAATTATTAAAACTATATTGCAGCAATAACCATAAAAATAAAAGAAGTAAGTAAAACATACTTTGGAGTATTTTCTTTTATAATGTGAAAAATTAATAAACATAAAGGTACTGCTTTTCCTGCTGAGAGATGGAGAGCCTGGCCAGCAGCTCGGTCTGCAGCTTCAAGCTCAACAGTTATGTGGGGTGAGCCAAGCTGCAGGGCAGCCAGCACTGAGGACAGAGTGGTATACACTGGCCCAGAGCTCTCTCCGACATATGTCATAACTGAATAGGGCCTGTCCTAGGCCCACCAGCTGGCACCCAGCATGGAGCAGCTGCAGCTGCGCCTCCTGCTGGGAGACAAGTGAGGGAAAGCAGTACTGCCTGCAGCTACAAGCATGGAGGTTGATTCTGGAGAGCCTTGGGGCAGTAGACATTGATATCAGGGAGGTCAGTGTCAGTCAGGAGCTCTCCTAAATCCTACCCCAAGATGCTCTGCCTGGTTACACTATCATGCTCACTCTGGGCAACAGCAGGGTAGATGAGATGAGTCTCAGCCAACATCCAGCATTTATGATGCATCAGAAACCAGAAACCTTGAACCAGACCAATGACTCATTGTAATACATATTTACATGCAAAGCTTTTTGGTGAAAAAAATAAACATATATGATATACTGCAGTTTCCAGTGCCATTGTGACTAGTGAAATGTGATGGAGAGGTGGGAAAGATAGAGGAATGAAGTGCTGAGTGAGTGGCAGAACTAGAGGCAGGGATGAGAGAAGACTGCGGTGGACAGGGGATCACATCATTGCTGGGTAGGTCTGGAAATAACAAAAATATAGTGAATTCATGTGTGGAACTCCAAAGAAAACAAATATTTTAAATTTAAAAAAGCAAATGAGAGAAATATACAAACAACATTTGGTAAAGGCGAGCACAGGAAAAAACAGCAGAAAAAAAAAAACTTAAAATACTTTAAAAAATGTAGTAATAGAATAAAAGAAAAAGTGAGGAATTAGTCATGGTTTAAGTCAGATTCTATAACATTAGGATCTGCCAGAACTTCATAGGGGTAGAGGGCTGTGTATGGCGTCCACATTAGGTTCCTTTTTGCTCCCATCACACAGGTCAGCGCTGTATCCTGGCTGAGGGTCACTTTGGTCAAGGAAGTGCTGTCAGTATTACAGCTGCATTCGCTTCAGAGACTTACGTTCTTTCACTGTGGTAGTACCTGATTGCTGTGATGAATTGGAGTCTCTGCATTGCACACATTCCGGTTGGCCTCAAAGGTCACAGCACAGGAATGGCAAGCCTCCACGACAAGTGAGATGCCCCAACGGCTTCAGAGAGCAGAACCAACAGCACTGGCAGTTTGCATTGGAAATAGAGACCTGAGCGAACCTGGCACTTTGCCTGCATGGCTCAGCACTTTCAGTGCCTAGCTGCAGATAACTTGGTGGGAAGGAGAACACTGTAGAAATTGAGCAGATTTTTGGATGTGGGCCCAGAGCTGGTACTCGCAGCCCGCGACAAACCATATGTCATAATAAGACAGTCTCGGAGGCTGAGAAACTCTTGCTGTAGGCTCAGACCTGTGAAGCTTTCGCTCTGTAATCCATAGGCAACATGGCTCAGAATTCACCTTGAACATCAGGCCACTGAGCAATTGGCCATCGACAACTCAAGCTCCCTCCTGTTTAAACTTCTGAGAACAGTTGGTTTCTCCTGCATTCAAGACTGTCAGTTTCCTGTCACCAGAGTTACCTGGTGTATTTTGTATTCATGGCTTTAACTTTCCTACCTACATTCTAAGAGACCAGTTTGAAAGTGCAGACTGTTTACAGGTTTTCTGTGTTACTTTTCCATTTCTAAGTTCTTGGTTCACTGCCAAGAGAGATGCATATTGTCTTCAATGGTTCACCCCTAAGGACTCTTTCTGCCAGTTAGGTACCATGTCCAAAAAGTTCTACAACTTCCCTACACACTAACATTAGTTAAGAACCAAGGGTTCAAACACATGAGCCTCTGGGGGACATTTTACACTCAAGCCATAGCGGAGAGTAATTGAAAGATGCGGACTAATAGGTTTTTACTTTATCTAGAGAAGTTGGTGACTAAAACAATGTAGCTGAGAATGATCATTGCACAATGATTTATTTGGTGACCATATCTATTATTTATTTTTATATTTTATTTATCATAAATTATTTGCACATTACACCCTGATTATTATCCCCTCACTCTTATCTTCCCATTCTCACTCTCCCTTCCTCTTCTGCCCTACTCCTCTGCCATAGATCTCTGACAGAGGAGCCTTTCTACCCCACTTTCAGGTCACAGCCTATCAGGTTTCATCAGGATAGCCTGCATCCCCTTCCTCTGTGTGCTCACAAAGCTGTCCTGCCAAGGAGCAGCGATCAAATTGTTAGAGGCCCAGCCCTGCTCCTGCACTTGGAGAATGAGCTGTCCATTGGCTACATCTGAACCAGGGGCTTAGGTTCTCTGCATGCCTTGTCCTTGGTTGGTGCATCAGTTTGTGTAGGCCCCTCTGTGTCAGATCTGCAGGCCTTGATGGTGGTCTCCCTGTGGAGCTCTTGATCTCTCCTGGTCCTTTTATCCCCCTACTCTTCCCTACAACACTCAGTGCTCCACCCAGATCCCTTGATGGGTGGAGTCTCTCAGAAGATGTCTATGTTGGGCTAATATCCACTTTTAAGTGAGTATATACCATGAGTGTCCTTCTGGGTCTGGGTTACCTCACTCAGGATGATTTTTTTCTAATTCCATCCATTCTCCTACAAATTTCAAGATTTCTTTGTTTTTAATAGTGGAGTAATATTCCATTGTATAAATGTATCACAGTTTCTTTATCCAGTCTCTGGTTGAGGGACATCTAGGTTGTTTCCAGATTCTGCCTGTTACAAATAAAGCTGGAACACAACAAAATGATGGCCTGCAGACTGGGAAAATATCTCCACCACTCCTACAACTGACAAAGGCTAATCAGTTTTATATCCAAAGTATATAAAGAACTCAAGAAATTAAGTACCACCAAGCAAAATAACCCAATTAATAATGGAGTACAGAGCTGAACAGAGAATTCTTAACAGAGGAATATTAAATGGCTGAGAAACACTTAAAGAAATGTTCAATGTCCTTAGTCATCAGGAAAATGCAAATCAAAATGACTCTGAGATTCCATCTCATACCTACCAGAATGGCTAAGATAAAAACTCAAGCAAAGGCACATGCTGGTGAGGATGTGAAGAAAGGGAACACTTCTCCATTGCTGGTGGGAGTGCAGATTTACACAACCAATTTGGAAATCAATCAGGCAGTTCCTCAGAAAATTGGGAATAATGCTACCTCAAGATCCATCTATACCACTCCTGGGCATATACCCAAAAGGCTCTCTGCTATACAACAAGGACGTTTGACCATGTTTCTTGAAACAATAAATTTGGAATGAATTCTAGGCCTAAACATGGAGTTGTGGAGCTCTTAATCGTAGATTTGAGTATGTTAACTATAAAAATACTTAGAAAATGTTCAAATCTTTCGTCCATTTTAAAATCAGGATAATTATTTATTGTAACAGATTTGTTTGAGTCCCTTAAACATTTCTCTTCACAGCTGAATTATAATGGCCCATTTTTATATGTGCTACATTTTTATTATACATTCATCAGTTGGTCACATCCGGGATGATTCCATTTTCTACCTTTTGTGAACAGAGCAGCAGTGGATAACGGTGAGCAAATCTGTGCAGTGGGCCATGGAGTCCTTTTGGAATATGACCAGGAAAAGTACAGCTGGAAAATATAGTATATCTAGCTCCATCTTTTTGAAGAGATTGCACACTGATTTACAAGGTGCTTGTGCCAATATTCATTCCCGTCCACAGTGAATAAGCATTACCGATTCTTAACATCCATACCACCATTTTGTCACTTAGAAAACCTCTGTTGGATAGATTCAGCTCAGAGTTCTGGAATGCCTTCATAAAATAACTAATAAGTCATTCTCAAAATATTTTATAACACAGAAAAGGAAAGACACTTCAAAAATTATTTTTATGAAGCCAGTATGATCCTTAATGCAAGCCAGACAAAAACCCAGCAACATAAATAAAATTATAGGTCAATCTCTTTCATGAACAGAGTTGAAAAATTGTCAATAAATTACTAGCAAACTAGATTCAAGAACACACCAAAGCCAAGTCTCAGAGAGATAAACACTGCATGTTTTCTCTCATTTGTGAATGTTAGCTTTGAATCTACATACACACACACACACACACACACACACACACACACACACACACACACACACGCACTTCATTTGAAATACCCATAGAAATCAGAAGGTTAATAAGAAACCATGGGTAGGGTGACTGTTATGGGAATGGAAATATAAAGTAGTGGTATAAAGGCTTAAGGTTTATTAATGGAAAGGGGGAGCGCTTGGCTTGGGGTTAGGAAATGAGAAGGCAAGGAAGAGAAGGGAATATGGTGAGGAATGAATAAAACTAAAGCTCTTTTTAAAATTACATGGATATTCGTTACCATAGGATAATGATATTATCCTAAAATGGGTGACAATACCTCTATTAGACACCCCAGGCTAACAAATAAAAAGCTCAGTGGTAGGAATGGGTTACTTATTTTCATTACTATTCATTGGTTGATAGACACCAAGGATGATTCTATTTTATGACTACTGTGAATATTGTAGGTTTTTTTTTTTTTTTTTTTTTTTTTTTTGCCAATCAAGTTCCATAGCCCACCAAACACTGCAGACTACTGTCAGTGCTATTAGTTGCCTTGCAGAACTTGGCAGTGAGACCTTGTTAGTGAAGACATACTCAAATCACAGAACATGGATGTATCAAGCTTGTGCTGACCTGGAAGCTTCATTCCTACTGGATAACTTTTATAGAACCAAAAGGTGCTGTGCATGCTACAGAAAAGAAATACAATCCTGCTGTGAACCCTTAAAGCCGCAGTAATGACTGGCTTCATAAGGCATGCACATTGACGTAATAGTGACACAAGCATTATGAGAGTAACCAAGCACTTTCTCAGTAGGTGTAAGTCCTACTCCTTAAGATGGATGAAACCCATACCTCTCTTTATTGTTTTCATCCAAGGACAAGTGACTAGACAAATTATAGACCACATGTAAGAAATTATTATTATTATTATTATTATTATTATTATTATTATTATTATTACTATTATTCTGCTAAATGGACATGATATTAAACTGACTTCTAGTGACTGCCATACCCATAGATTAACATATCATTCGGTCCTCAACAGAGAAGCTATTTACAATTGACGGTGATTAACATAGAGACCCACGCCTGATCAAAGTGCAGAGCATAAGAGACTGTAGAGTTCTCAGCTCTAAATAGAGTCTCTATATCACATACCATCCTTCCAAAGCTCAGGGAACATTGTTGAAAAAAGGGTAGAATACTCTATGTGCCAGAATTACTGAATGGATACAAGAAAACAGTGTCCTCTGGACACAGCAATGCACATATGAACCCATAGCATGAGTTCCCACATTCATAAAAAGAAACACTACTAAAGCTTGAATCACACATCGAACTCCACATATTAGTAGTCGAAGACTTCAACATCCCACTCTCCCCAATAGATCATAAAGACGCAAAGTAAATAGAAAAATAATGAAACTAATAGACACCATGAATCAAATGGACCTAACTGATATCTACAGAACTTACCACCCAACACAAAAGAATACACCTTCTTCTCAGTTCTCACACAACCTTCTCCAAAATTAACCATATACTTGGTTGTAATCAAGCCTCAATAGATAGAAAAATATCGACATAATCCATTGCATCTTATCAGACCACCATGCATTAAAGCTGGAACTCAACAACCACAGAAAGCCTACAAACTCATGGAAACTGAACAACTCCCTACTCAATGATGTCTGGGCAAGGGATAAAAAAAATGGTAAAGATCTCAAAATGATAAAGAAATTAAGCAGAAATTGTCCTATGATAGATGTAGGTTGAAACACTTACCTGCAGAAAATGTCTCATTTTGTTCTACCTAAATAACCTTCGGTTCTCCATAACCTACAGATATCATGAGCTACATGTAAAAGTTGATTTAAAAAATATACAAGGTTTTGAGATTCCATCTTGCACCCATCAGAATGGTCAAGCCAAGAACTCAAGTGACAGCACATGCTGGCAAGGATGTGGAGAAAGGAGAACACTGCTCCATTGCTGGTGGGAATGCAAACATGTACAACCACTTTGGAAATCAATCTGGAGCTTTCTCAGAATACTGGGAATAGAGCTTCCTCAAGACCCAGCTATTCCATTCCTAGAAATATACCCAGAAGATGCTCCAGCACACAAGAAGAAAATTTGCTCAACCATGTTCATAGCAGCCTTATTCATAATAGCCAGAACCTGGAAACAGCCTAAGTGTCCATCAGTAGAAGAATGGATTAAAAACCTGGTACATTTACACTATGGAATACTACTCAGCTATTAAGAACAAGAAAATCCTGAAATTTGTGGGCAAATGGATGGGACTAGAAATGATCATCCTGAGTGAGTTAAGCTAGACCTAGAAAGATACATATTATATATACTCACTTATAATTGGGCACAAGCCCAACAGCAATGTCCCCCGAAAGTCTTCACTTACCAGGAGATTGGGATAGATGCAGGGACCTCCTATTAGGACTCTAGGTGAGAGAAGTACAGGAAAATATGGAAATAGAAGGATCCAGAGGGTCCTAGAAACCTACAAGAAGAACATCATGATGGGTGGATTTGGACCCAGGGAGGTCTGCTCAGGCTACTGCAATAACCAAGGACAATACATGCAGTAAATAATGAACTCCTGCTCAGATCTAGCCAAGGGACAGGACATTATCTACAGTTGTGTGGAGATTGGGAACTAACTCTGATATGAACTCTGGTGCCCCATATTTGACCACTTCCCCTTGGTGGGGAGACCTGATGGCACTCAGAGAAAGAATAAGAAGGCTACCAAGATGAGACTTGATAGGCTGTGAACATATGGTGGGGGAGGAGGTCCCCTTCTGTCACAAACCTAGGGGATGGGAATAGGGTGAAAGAAAAAGGGAAGGAGGAGTGGGAGAAGACAAGTAAGGGGATAAAAATTGAGATATAATCTGAATAAATTAATAAATATTTAAAATTGAAAAAAATGTACATGGTTAAATTGTTAATACCAATTGCCAATAAAATAGCAAATGTCTCAGTTTTATTCCCCTACATTCTTATCTTTTGCAAAAGAGATGAGGAACTTTCTCCTTACATAAATCAAATGATAAAAATAGGTTAAATCACCATCTTATAATCCTTACTCTCTGTCGAAGACAATTAGGGCTTGATATTTATGCTTTCATTTTACTCCTGCAACGTTCTTGTTAAGTTCCTATTAGTAAGTTTAAAAGTGAGGACACCAAGGTTTAGAGAATTTGTTTGATTAGTGTTTTAAACCTTAAGCCAGTTATTTTGAAGTCTATGCTCTTAACTTTGTAATGCTGCCTCACCTGTGGCTTACTGCAGAAACCTAGTTTTTAGGACATTTATATCTATGATGGTTTTATAGTGAAATGGAGCATAGTCTGGTTCTTATTGCTCGCTTTATGATATGGTGCAATGTTTCTCCTTCATCACTTTAAAATTTGTGTAAGCTGTTTTTTAAAACATTGCCTTACCAATTAATATGGAATTTTCTAGTCAAAATATTTCCCTGTGGTCTTATTTTATGTAGGACTAAAATTACATATTAATTTGATAGATTAAAAACTCCTTCATTGCTGGTGGGAGTGCCAACTTGTACAACCACTTTGGAAATCAATCTGGTGCTTTCTCAGAAAATTGGGAACAGGGCTTCCTCAAGATCCAGCTATTCCACTCCTTGGAATATACCCAGAGGATGCCCCACCACATAACAAGGATATTTACTCAACCATGTTCATAGCAGCCTTATTCATAATAGTCAGAACCTGGAAACAGCCTAAGTGTCCCTCAGTAGAAGAATAGATAAAGGAACTGTGGTACATTTACACTATGGAATACCACTCAGCTATTAAGAACAAAGAAATCCTGAAAATTGCAAACAAATGGATGGAACTAGAAATGATCACCCTGAGTGAGTTAACTCAGACGCAGAAAGATCCTCATGGTATATACTCACTTATAATTGGACACTAGCCCAACAGTGATATCCTCTGAGAGTTCTCATTTAGCAGGGCATTGGTATAGAAGCCAGGACTTCCTATTGTGACTCCTGGTGAAAGAATTATGGGAGAATGGGGAAACAGAAGGACCCCTACAAGAAGACTATCAAGGCTGGTGGATCTGGCCCCGGGGGGTCTGCTCAAATTACTGGACCAACCAAGGACAATGCATGCAGTAAACCTAGACCCCCTATTCAGAGCTAGCCAATGGACAGCACATTCTCCACACTACCAGGCTGAGACCTGACAGGCTGTGACCATATCGTGGGGGAGGAGGTCCCATTCTGTCACAGACCTAGGGGAGGGGAATAGGGTGAAGGAGAGAGAGAGAGGGGGGAGATGGCAAGATACAAGTGAGGGGATAACAGTTAAGATGTAATCTGAATAAACTACTTAAATAAAAATAAAAACCCAACATGTTGAGTGTTCATAATTGAGCAGTATGAACATCAGGAGAGTGATCTAAAATTAGTCATATTGACCCAGTGCCTGATTACAGAGTACAGAAATGTACCAATAACAAAAACACAGGAAGATGATCCTCTTCAACACAGTGTTCAAAACTGAATATTCATAGTCATAAAAATTAAAGTGAACTAATATTCTCGTTATATATAAAATCAACTCAAAATAAGTTATTGGCTTAAATAGAGGCTATATTATAGACTCTATTTGTACCGAGAAGCAAACCTGTCATATGTTATCCTGGAAAATCATTTACTGAACATTACCCCAAACATCATAAGCAAGAAAAGTTAAATTAGACCAGAAATTTTGTGCACAGCCCTCACCCTGAAAACTGAGTGAGCGCATATTATAAATATACTTCATATGTAAATAACCCATATGATGGGATAAAACATATTCAAGCCATACATTTGATTATGGTTAGATATGCAATCTGTAAGGAACAGAAGCAAGAATATCATGAAAATTATTAAAATGAGAAAGTACATGATGTGGATATTTTATAAAAAGAAGATGTAAATTTCCAGCAAATAACACACACACACACACACACACACACACACACACACACACAACTTCTGGATAGTCTAATGTTTAAGATGTGAAATCCAAATATGCATTATAAATCTGTTCAGTTGTATAAATAAAATTGTGAACAATATGACCATATTTTGAGAAATCATTTTATAATTCTAGAAGATTAAAATGATATATTTTAAATGAAAATACTATGGTCAGGAAAGAAAGTTTTTGTTTTCAAATTATTGGCATGAGAGTATATGAATATCTAATATTATTGCCTAAAATAAACATAAAAGTATGTGTACACCAACTTAAGTTTTAACAGCATGCTGTTACTAATAGTGTATGTGTAAGGGTAAACATAGGAATATTTAGGAGGCAGAATATGCATACATGTTGTCTGTATTTACCAGTGATAAATGAAATGGAAGCAATTTGTTTCCCTTGTATTTAAACATTTTTGCCTAAAGTATTTTTAAATACAGCTAATTAGAGTGAACCGCATTAATTAGTTGATTTCACATGTGAGAAATGATTGTACATTGCCAATGACATCATTCAACAAGAATTTCTTTCAATGTAAGAAGGATTCAAAGCAGTCTACTGGCTCATTACGAGAAGCTGAATGCTCACAATAGTGGCTAAAGTGGCAAAGGCTGTGGGAACATTTGCTAGTTGTTACAAATATCAGCAGTATACATATCCACATATAATATACGTATTCATAGCAATATCTTTCCAGTCCAGGACAGCATGTTTATTGCTTAGAGGCAGATTTAGATGGCAAATCTGTTATATCATTTAAAGAATATCAATGACGCAGGCATGTCTTTTGACTTATAATTGACCTATAACTTTAGTTTTTGAAGGAAACGGAGACTATGGAAGGATAGTTACAACAGCCTTATGAGTTTGATGTGCTGCTCAGGGAAGAATGACGAGCAGGTTGGTTTTAACGTACAGCGAGCTTTGGCTAGCACGTAGGGAGTGTCAGTGTTCATCTCACGAAGAGGACTGACGATGGGAAGAAATAAACAACAGTCCCTTCAAACTGCGTTTCTCAGAAAACTGACATGTTAATTGCAATTCTAGATAGCCTTGTTCCTTCATTTAAATTTGTTGTTCATGAGGATTTTTTTCTTGCACCTGTGGGTGAGAACACAATATTTATTTTCTTTAAAAAAAAGTTAAATGGTGCCCATATCAAATATAAAGGCTTTTTCAAATATATTTAAC
Organism: Acomys russatus; assembly: GCF_903995435.1. Lineage (NCBI taxonomy): Eukaryota > Metazoa > Chordata > Mammalia > Rodentia > Muridae > Acomys > Acomys russatus. The sequence continues at coordinate 40,747,782 of NC_067144.1, read as the reverse complement.
AATGCGTATGGAAACATCTTTTTAGGGGATTTAGCTAATAGATAGAAACAAAGCCATTCCGAAGAAAAGAGTTAAATCCCTATGAACTCATAGTTACCTGTTTGTGGACCAAAGGTTTGGTCTCCATCATGAGGTTTTGTGAAGTCCTTGCAGGTGACTTCTAAGCTATGCCTCCTAATGATAACAACGGGGAGTGCACTCTTACTGAGTACTGAGGGGTATTGCATCATAGAGACCTAGTACCTTACCATGAAACCTTAACCCAAACTTCACAAGCATGCTTATGAGTAATAGCAAGTCATAGGTGGAATTGAGAGACTCACAAGTTATGAAAATTTGGTTTCTATTTGCCTAATTAAGATCATGTAATAAAACCAATCTGTCCAATTGACAGTTACTTTTAAAATGACATTTACTTTTAAAATATCCTAGAATCCAAGTGACTTTTAAATTGCTAAGAGATGTGTGACTTCCAGGGATGTGTGCCTGCTTCCTCATCTGACTCTTGGCTCACATGGCATTCCTGGAAATATGAAGAAAGGAAGAGTCTCCTGCACCACGGGCATCAGGTACATCAGTAAATCTTGGGTACATAAAAATTATAACCTTACTATTTTTGGAGATCTTCTCTTTGAATTTATTCCAAACATGCCAGCTACCATTCATGCGTTTATATGCCCAACAAAGCTAAAAGCAGAGTTTCTTTTTCTTAGTCCCAGGAAGGATAGAGAAGGAAACAACTCCCAGGATAGTTTATCTATTTAAATGAAATAAACTCCTGGACAATTTTTATGTGACGTTCTAGTTCTCTGTATTTTTATTTCTTTTAAGATTATTAATGGATGGAGCAAGAAATGATCATACTGAGTGAGTTAACCCAGAAGCAGAAAGAATCAAATGGTAGATACTCACTTATATCTGCATACTAGCCCAAGGGGCATGTCCCACGAAAGCCTTCACTTACCAGGAAACTGGGACAGAGGGGAGGACATCCTATTGGGACTCTAGATGAGAGAAGCATGGAGAATAGCAAAGTAGAAGGATCCAGAGGGTCCTAGAAACCTACAAGCAGAACATTATGATAGGCAGATTTGGGCCCAGGGGTCCTGCTCAAACTAAGGCACCAGCCAAGGACAATACAGGCGGTAAACTTTAAACCCCTACTCAGATCTAGCCAACGGTCAGAATTTTCTCCACAGTTGAGTGGAGAGTGGGATATGACTTTCACACATACACTGGTGCCTCACATTTGACCATGTCCCCTGGAGGGGAAGACCTGGTGGCACTCAGAGGAAGGACAGCAGGCTACCAAGAAGAGACTTGATACCCTATGAGCAGATACAGGGGGAGGAAATTCCCCTCAGGCACAGTCATAGCGGAGGGGAATAGGGGGAAAGCAGGAGGGAGGGAGGATGGGAGGATACAAGGGATGGGATAACAATTGAGATGTGATATGAATAAATTAATAAAATATAAAACAACAACAACAAAAAGATTATTCTTAGTCCAGATGGTTTTCTGTAACTTTATATTTTAATAATTTTCCATTGTTCTTTTGGTTTGTAATGATGATTCTTAAAAAACACTTTTAAGAAGTCACAGATTTGAGCATTAGGTCTTCAGTTAAATTCATAAAGAATAAGTAACCTAAAAATATGAAAAGCATGCATTGGTAAAAAGCCATTTGTCTGGCCTTATAACAATCCACTTCTGGTCCTGGTTATTGTTTAAACATCCAGGCCTGCTGTTTGCAGTTGACCAGTCTCCAAGTTATTCTACCAGTGCCGTGCTGTGTATGCATAAACCACATTATGTCCAGGATTCTGTATACTTAGCATTACAGAAATGCAATGTGGCAGCGTTGGCTTCAATTCCCTCCTCCAAGATCTATCTTTACTCCCTGGCTTATTTCACTCAGTGATACATGTTGAGCTTTTTTATTCATTTATTTATTTTATTCTTTATCTATTATGTGTTATTAATAGTCATTATCAATTATCTAATAGTCATTATCAATTTGTTTCATAATTTCTATCACATAATTGTCCTTTTAAAATAAATTTAGTGTTTTATGGGTTTTTTTTTTTTTTTTTTTCTTACCTGTATGTCTGTGTATGCCCTATTTGCCTCCTGTTCTCAGGGTCTGAGGAGAGTGAGCTGGGAACCAAACCAGGGCTCTTTGGAAGATCAAGTAGCTAGTGTTTGTACCCACCAAGCCATTTTCTCACTCCCTCCATTTCTTTCCATGTCTCTTTTTCTTTGTAAGCATTGTGAACTCCAGCATGTAAATTGAATCCAGATGTTGAGATCATTAGCCTTTTTTTCTATTGTTCTTTCTTTTTTTAATGTTATATTCTACTTTTACTTTGGAAGTCTCACTCATGAAATTAAAAGAAACTGTTTCTTTTCATATATATATTTTTTTAAAATGTATTTATTATGCATACAGTGTTCTACCTGCATATACACACTTTGTAGATGGTTGTGAGCCACCATGTGGTTGCTGGGAATCGAACTTGGGACCTTTGGAAGAGCTGCCAGTGCTCTTAACCTCTCAGCCATCTCTCCAGCCCTTCATATATTTTTTTTGAGAAGAAACACAAAGGTTTATTAGGAAGCTATGATGGTATAAAGAGTAGAAAACAAGAGAAAATTTAAAGGACCATTTTATTACTTAACTATTATTACCTTAATTTGAAAGAATTTTATGTACAAGTAATACTAAAGACATGTTGAGTAGCTTTACCATATAAACCTTTGGAAAGACATATGTGTACAGTAGAAAAGGTATCATTTGGAAGTAGAAAGAGGATTAGAAAAAAAGGGAGAAAATAGAAAATGATCTTGGGGGTATTTTCAAAGTATATTATACAATAGAATAAAAATTACATTATATGAACTATCACTTTCTAGAACAGTTATTTAACTAATAAAATATATGACATTTTAATTGGAATTTGTAAAAGGGTTTTCAAATTAAGCTGTTGTCTCTTTAGAACATTTTAGTATAAACTGGGTTTTGTGACACAAATTTTCAATCCCAGCACTCTGGAGACAGAGGCAGGTGGATCTGAGTTTGAGGCCAGGCTAGTCTGTATGTCAGTACCAGGACAGCCAGAGCTACACAGATAAATCCTGTCTCGAAAAACAAAACAAACAGAAAAGCAAAAATTCATTTTAGTTTAAAATGTATTATGCACTTTGTCATTCTAAATTCTGTATATAATCTCCCCCTCCCAACACACACACTATGATAGATTCAGATGTGCACAAGACAAAGTGAATTAGTGTTTGTGATCTCATTATTCATCATTGAGATAACTGGATGTGAAAATTTGTACATTAAAACTCATCAGAAAATATTTTCTGTTTCTGGTATGTTTGAAAAACAGAAACACAACCTCTTCCTATCTGTTGACTATGGGCTTCTGGCGCATAGCAAAGTGGATTCAATGCTACCTGTGCCTTGTTACCGAGTCTAAGTTACATTTAAAATAATCTCTCTTCTTGTAGTCAGCAGCTTAAGTGGATGTCATGGAGTTGAACAGGACACAGCTGACTGGGTTTGTTCTCAGAGGAATAACAGATCGTCCAGAGCTGCAGGTCCCCCTGTTCCTGGTGTTCTTCTTCATCTATGTCATCACCATGGTGGGCAACCTTGGTTTAATCTTTCTCATCTGGAAGGACCCCCATTTTCACACTCCCATGTACCTTTTCCTTGGAAATTTAGCCTTTGCTGATGCCTGTGCTTCATCCTCTATGACGCCAAATATGCTTATGAAATTTTAAAATAAGAATGACATGATATCCCTGGGTGAGTGTTTTGCCCAGTTTTATTTCTTTTGTTTCAGTGCAACCACGGAATGTTATCCCTTGGTAGCGATGGCCTATGACCGCTATGTGGCCATATGCAATCCTCTGCTCTACCTAGTGGTGATGTCCAAAAGTCTCTGTGTTCAGTTCATAAGTGTGCCATATCTAAGTGGATTTCTACACGCCTTACTTCATGTAGGATTGTTACTCCGGTTAACCTTTTGTAGTTCCAATATAATAGACCATTTCTACTGTGAGATCTTGCCGCTCTATACAATTTCTTGCACTGACCCATCTATTAATGCATTGGTTGCTTTCATTTTTGCTATTTTCATACAAGTGAGTACTTTTATTAGTATCATGGTCTCTTATGCCCGTGTCCTCTTTGCCATCCTGAGAACAAAGTCTGAGAGGGGCAGAAACAAAGCCTTCTCTACTTTCAGTGCACACCTGTTGTCTGCCTCTCTGTTCTATGGCACCCTATTCATCATATACGTGCTTTCTGGATCTGACACAGACAAGTATCAGGGTAAAATGTATTCACTGTTCTACACCATTATCATTCCTCGGCTAAACCCCTTCATTTACAGCCTAAGAAACAGAGAAGTTTTAGTCGCCTTGGGAAAACTCACAAAATGATGACTATTTTCAAAAACTTCAAGATGTGTTCTATCATCTTATTCCCTCTTTTTAAGTGTATCATATTCGGCCTATTGTTAATAAAGCAATCACAATGTAGATTAAAAGTGGCTGTCTTGTATTATTATTATTATTATTATTATTATTATTATTATTATTATAGTAGTGAAATAAATTAAGAAAACAAATAGTATAAATTGTTTTTTTAATTCACAGTCAAAGGAGAACATGAATTATCCACAAATTATTGTTTTCATGAGATTAATAAATTCTTTTTGTCTCAATATATGTTTTTATACTATTGAAACAAAAACTTCATGTGTATCTATTCTATTCCCATTTTTCCTTTATTGATTATGTTTCCTGTTTTATACATGCATGCACTGCATATGGTCACACATGTCACCCACTGTCCCCTTTTATCCTCCTCCCCCACACCTGCTGATTCTCTTCTTACTGTCAGAGTCACCCTCCCCCTCCCTACTTTCATCCTTTGTTTATGCACATATCCTCCACTGCTGTATGTTCATAATCGCAGTTACCATGTTGAATACAGAAGACAGAGTTTCATGGAACCTCTCTTTGTCCTCTGTCTCTTGCATTCCCTCTGCCCACTCTTATAGCATGTTCCGTAGGCCTTGGAGCAGGTGTTATAATAGTACCCCTTAAAGCTAAGCAGTTATCTGTCTTCAGCACTTTGAAAAATTTTAATAAAAATATATCTTCTGAGCATGTTACCTATGTATATTGTGTCTTCCCCTTTCCGATTTTTCCTATGTCACCTACACTCTTTCATGTTCACAATCTCTTTTTTGAGTTTCTGCGTTAACCATTGTCCTCCATAATAAAAAGCTCCTTTGCTCAAGTCTGCAAGCTGAACTAGTCTGTGGCTAAAAAATGGACCACACGTCCATTTGGCAAAATAATAATTAGTAATGCCTGCCTCACAGGACTTGTGACCTCACTATCTAGGTGCTTTTGAGCAGACATGTAGTACCAGGTATTCATTTATTTTCTTGGAGTGAGTATTAGATCCAATCAGTAAGCTATTGATTAGCCCCTAAATGTTGTGCTGGTACTGAGTCAATGGGCACAGGTTGTCTGCCATGCCTTAGGGCCATTGATGAGTTTTCTCCCCCTGTAGCCTGAATAGCACCTTCTGGTACTGTGAAGGCTAGGGATGCTCGGCAAAGAGAAAGCTTCTAGCTTGGCTTCAGTCTATTGTTTTCTGTCCTGGGTCACGTGTACAGAACTTTCAGTAATAGAGTCTCACCATGGAACCCAGGTAGGCAACTAGGAGAAAATGAAGTGACTTCTATTGCTTTGGGATTCTCTGGGGGGGCTCCATAGCTTATTCATGAAGGCTTATCCCTGACGATGAGATTTTCCTTAAAACACCTACGGATTCTTGTTGCAGAATCGACAAAAAATTACAACAAAACTCCAGAGTACCTTCTTTTATTATACTATCTATGCTGCTCATATTGTTAGCTTGCTTTCAAATTCATATGTTATTTATTCAACTGAAACCTATTGTTTTAAATCATCTTGATTGATTCTCTCAAATTTCCTGAAATGTGAGCACGTAGCCTGTATACAATAGGGATGTCTCTATTTTTTTATATAATAATTTTACATTGCACACATCACACTGTGTTTGATGGAGCCTAAGCAAACAATATTAGCAGTAACAGTGAGTATTTCAGTCTAGATACTCAACATAAGAAAGCTTTGCATATTTATTCATTTGACAGTGCTTAATATTGGCTTTTGGTAAACACTACCTTACATTGTAATATATATATATATATATCCATTCAGTACATCGTCCCATTATCCTCATTCCTTTTTCTTTTGGACACCTTATTCTTATCTAGTTCCCTTGCAACAACAGGTTTCCATCTTGCTTTCTCATGCATCCATAGTTTTGGTTTACCCTCACATAAGCTTCAGTTTTCTCCTGTCCCCACTTCTCCATACCCATTGTGTTTTCTCACTCCTGTTATCTCTTATTCTCATATTGTTTGTTTTTTATTGTCCCCAGCCAGACATCATCCCAAATATTCACATCCTATGGCTCCTCTCTTGCTTTCTTGACTGTAATATACTCTCTAGAGTTTTGTCACACAAATAAAAATTTGAAAATCCTGAAGTTAATCAAGGAAGTGTAACATACAATTTGTCTGTGTGCCTGAGTTATATCACTTATAATATTTTAGGTTTATCTTTTTTTGTGTGTGGAATTTCCACAATTATTTTTGTTTATAGCTTACTTGAACTGAATTGAACTACGAATATATACAACCTGTTAGTTTTATACAACCTGTTAGTTGTATATCTATGATTGGCTGACCACACAGGTTGGTTATATTGTCTAGCTATTATGTACAGAGCAGCAGTGATCATGGATGTTCAGTTGTCTGCCTCAGAGAATGTAGTTATTTTGGTGTATGTCCAGAAATGAAATAACTCTCTCTCTCTCTGTCTCTCTGTCTCACTGTCTCTGTCTATCTTTCTCTGTCTCTCTGTGTCTCTCACTCACTCTACACACACACACACACACACACACACAAACACACACACCCATATGCATGTATTTATATTTGAGAAACCTATGCACTGGCTTCCATGTTTCTTGCACAAATCTACACACTCTCCAACTGATTGTAATGGTTCCATTTTCTCTCTGTTGAATCAGTATTTATTTTTAATTTATTTTTCTTTTATAATCCACAAATTTAATATATAATTTTTTTCAAGGTAGCTCTTACTATTCTCTCCTATTCTTCTCTATTTCTCACCAAATACCTTCTTCCCAAGTTGATATCCTATTTTTTCCTTTTGTGTGAGGGATACAGTACTTCATTTAATTAGGGCTGCCTACGTGAGCGTGAGTCAATGGTCATTTGAACACAGACAATTTATAAGTAACTACACTACTGGAGAATATGACTATATTCCTCCCTACAAGCTTAAATACCTGTAGTTCCTCTGAGAGTGAGGTCGCATGATTCATACTCCATTTATTATGAAGTTATTTATGGACCTAGTACCATGTAGGATTTGTGTGGGTACTCATTATGATTGTGTATTCATGCATGCAATAGCCATGCTATTTCTAGAAGACAGTGATTTTTATCACTCCTTCCATTCTTCAGCTCTTACATTCTTTGGTTCCTCTGTCTGCTATGTTCCTGGAGTCTAGGATGGATGGTTTAGATATTGTATTTAAGGCTGAAAAATTAACAGTCATTTGCCCTCAGGGCACTAACTAGTTGGATGTCTCTGTATTAACTATTTCCCACTGCAAACTGAACCTTTTCTGACCAAGACTGAGAGCAGCACTGAAGACTATGAGCACAAAGAAGTAATTTTTCTGTATAGTTTGGCACCATGTATGCTTAGCAAAACAATCATTAATAGGTTCCCCCGGAGGGCTTATGACCTCCCCAGTCCAGATGGTCTTTTTAGATTTAAAGTTCTAGATATGAGCTCCTTTATGGTGTAGGTCTAAAAGCCAATGAGAAAGCAGTTGGATGCCCTCATACAGCTATGCCACTATTACACTTAGCATGGCATTATAGTGTAAATGGTTCACAACCAAGTAAGAAACTGAATTGCTTTCTCCCTTAGGATCCTTCATAGCACATTTCAACATGAAGAAAACTAGCCAGCAGATAGGAAGTTTTGTAGGCATAAGGTTATTGTGTAGTTTAAATTCTGATTCCTCTTTAAATGTTGTATAACTTTGCTCTCCAATTGTCCTCCTGATATGTCAATAAAGCAGCTTACAGCCAATTGATGAGCAGGGGATAGAATAAGGCTAGACTTCCTGCCATCTGGGGGTGGGGAAGGTTGGGGGAGGAGTTAGAAGAGGAATCTGGGCATTCAGCCACAGGTACAGGTCTAAGGAAGATCAGGAGGAAGGAACTGGAGCTGAGGAAAGCAAAAAAGTGCTTGCATCACTGAGATGTTTTCTGGGAGTAAGACAAAATAGTGTAGAGGGTTAAGAGCAGACTTAAACTGCTCAAGATTGTGTTGTGAAACCTTGTATTACAAAAGATTCTCAATTATTTTTGTGATACCTGGCTTAAAAAATAAGCTAAGAGAAACAGGCGGTGGTGGTGCATACCTTTAATCCCAGCACTTGGGAGGCAGAGGCAGGTGGATCTCTTTAAGTTAGAGGCCAGCCTGGTCTACAAAGTGAGTCCAGGACAGCCATGGCTAAACAGAGCAACCTTGTCTCGAAAAACAAAAAAACAAAACAAAACAAAAAACAAAACAAAACAAAAAACAAAACAAAACAAAAAAAGAAATAAATAAGCTAAGAGAAAGAAACATGGTTATATAAAAAATAACTTCAACAAAGTTTCCCTGTCAGTTCAGGAATTAATTATGTACTTTCTATAATAATAGTGTAGGCTGTCTTCAACCATACGATCTTACTGTCTAATTCTCATGGGCAATGAGGAACAGACTGCACAGGTCTCTGGCCAGTAATGCATAAAGAAGTAACCCAAGGCCAACACAGAGACATATATTTAGTAACTTCTGTCTTTTGAGAGCAACATTGTCCTCCCATGAAGGCTAGCTACTTTCAAAGTTCTTTTCACTAATTATATATTTAAAAACAGCGTATCACCTAGTATGTTTCCATAAAGTTTTTTTTATTTTTCCTTAAATTAAAAACGTTTTATGTATATGTGAGTTTGCCTAGGAGTATAGATGTGCATCACATGCATGCAGGGGCCCTTGGAGAGCAGAAGAGGGTGTCAGATGCACTAGAACTGGGATTATAGGTGCTTCTGAGCTACTTTGTGTGTGCTGGGAACCAAAACTCCTTGCTTCTCCCTTTTTCCTTTTGAAGTTTATAATTTGTGAGTTGTATTTCACTTTTGCTTTTAACAGAAAGAATGATGATGATGATAAACGCAAATGGAGAAACATGAATGAGTAGAAGGTGGGAGTTGCATGAGTAAAAATATTACTGGTATTCATTAGTGACCAGGGAGATTGAGACAACCTTTTTTGTAATTTTACACATTTTATTTCCTTTAATATTTTTCAGATCTTCTATTTGAGTAAAGGTTTCATATAGGAGAAATTATTACATATGTATATATGCACACAATAAAATTATGCAGTAAAATATGCAATAGTAAAAATTATTCTATTGGCATAAGGTATGAAACAATCTACTAACCTATTGCTAGATGTTGAATTCTCACATGGTTCATCCACAGTAAGAAATGCTGTGGAACCATTTGGTAATTGTCATAAAGAAAATTAGTATACAAGTTACATGAAATATATATGTATTCATATAAGTATTTCTATGGTGTATATTGTTTGTTCAGATTTACATTACATCATCTGGAGACTCTCCATGGAGTAAACACTTCATTTTACTTTAATTGGCCTATAACTTCGTACTTTGAAAGACAAAAGTATTATGTAAGTGCAGTTACAATCATCTGTTAGTTTTGGTTTGCTGATTAGTGAGCAATGCCCAACAGATTGGCTTTTTCCTTTGGGGGAGCTTTTGGTAGCATTGAGAGAGTTTTTATATTGAAAATGAGCCGAGGATGGGAAGAAATAAATATCATCCCCTTCAAATGCTTTTCTTAGAGTAAGCTGATGTGAGGTCAGTTGTCACTGATACCTTGTTCGTGCACTGTAAGTGTCTTTGGGAATATGGAGATTTTTGTGGCACCCATGCCTATACACCTTTTCACAGGAATTGGGTGGTAAAACAATATTTTATTTTAATGTCAGTTTTAAACATTTAATGATTTCTATATCAAAGGTTTCTCATAATGTGTCAATTTACATGAAAATGTTTTTTATTAATTTATTCATATTACATCTAGATTGTTAGCCCTTCCCTTGTTTCCTCCTATTCCTCCCTCCCTCCCACTTCCCCCCTTCTCCCCTCCCCTATGTCTCTGATTGAGGGAGACCTCCTCCCCCTATATATGCTCTTAGAGTATCGAGTCTCTTCTTGGTAACTTGCTACATGAAAATGTTTTTTTAGGCGACTTATGTAACAAATGGGACATAAGGCATTTCTGAAAATCTAACTGAAATATTTTGTGCATGTTCTCTAAAACGCTATGACCTCATAACTATCTGCTTATGGACTAAAAATGCAAAGTCAATCATGTAAATTAGTAAGTGAGAATCCCGGTGGTCAGCCTCTATGCTATGATTCTCACTAGTACTAATGAAGAATCATAATATGATAGGCTATTGAAGGAAAACATCTTAGAAAATACAACACTTTTCTTGAGCCCTAAACCAGCTTCATGACTTGTTTGTGCCATCATCATTCTAATAGATATGAGGTTCTGAAAAATTGGGACACATGTCTTTTATTAAGATGTTATAAAATTGATCTGTTTGATATTTTATTAAGTACAGTATCTTTTCTGAGTTTTACTTTGCAAGCGTTCCAGAGTCAGGAACATTGCCACAATCTGAGGATCAGGTGGCTTCTTAAGCTGTCTATTCCTGCTCCTTCTGCTGGTTCTAGGTTTATGTAGTATCCCATAATATAAAGGAAGGAAGAGTTTGCTAAAGATTGTTCTTTATTTTTTGTCTACATTTTTCATATAGTATATTTTGATTATGTATTTTCCTTTTACCCACCTTGCCCCGATTCTCCTCCTCTTACTACCCACCCAAGTTTATTTTCTTTCTTACTGTCTTTCTTTCTTTCTTTCTTTCTTTCTTTCTTTCTTTCTTTCTTTCTTTCTTTTCTTTGCTTTTATTTAAAAAATAGGCACAGGGAAATGTCCACAGGGCCTCAACTCTAAACAAAAAACTATAAGAGAACTTAGGAAAGCTGGGAGTGGGAGAGACGGTCCTCCTCAGGGAAGAGCACAACAATATGATGTTCAGTATCACATGGTCAGTCCTAAAAAGTACATACAAGTAATAGCTGGACTGAACAGGTTGTATTTAGGAATATATGTGTATATTTGTATACACATATGCATGCAATAACGTTGATTGAAAATGAGTCATGAATTTGAGAATGGAAATGGGTGTATGAGAGGGTTTGGAGGGAGGAAAGGGAAGGGACAAATGCTGTAATTAAATTATAATATCAAAGATATTAATAACAGCCATAAAAAAGAAACAGAGAGAGAAGATCCTAGTATAGTTGAAGCAAAGATTGGAGTAAAGGCTTAGAAAGGCAAAGGGAGGGATTTTCCCTGGGTCTCCAAGGGAGTGGAGCTGGCGTTCAGTCTTGAATGCCAGCACATGATGCTGACCTTGGACTGCTGACCTGAAGAGAGGTCAAGTAATACATTTAAGGTGTTTTAAGCTGCCTTTAGATGTAGTAGTCACAGTCACTGGAATCCAAAAGAAATACTTTTTTTTTTTCAGCGAAAATTTCCACACAATCTATTTTAAAGATGCAAGGAGTTCCCATGATTTTAGAAGATCCCTGAAGAGGAATATTCCGTGAGCTGAGTCCTGAGAGCTCCATATTTAGAGGACCTAATTTAAAAATTATTATTTCTGATATGATGGACCAAGATAAATGGAATTCAATCCCACAGGCCATTTCATAGTAATAGATTATATAGGGTTTCTAAAAGGCTGAGACATCTCAAGAATATCAGATACATAAACATGTTTACTCTCTCTTCCCATTTAAAAAAAACCCTACACAGTAACACACACACACACATACACACACACACACACACACACACACACACATCAATACAAACAAACAAAATCACAATAAGATAAATCTAAATCAGCCTTTTTTTTTTTTGAAGACTTGTATAGTGATAGTTTTACGTTATTTGAGACCTGTTTGTTTATGGAATAGTTAAAACTTTTTTACCCATACATCAGTTTCTCTGTTAATATGTTTACATGCCTAATAACATTCCAAACAAATTTGCTTTTTCTTACTCTCAATAAATGTAGAGAAAAACACGTTTCACAGGAAGTTTCACTATTTAAGTGGAACAAAAACCTTACACACCCTTATATAAAAGATTTCACTTTTCCATAGTTCTATTGTCTTAAATTATATTTTGCATACACATCTCTATAAAACCTACATTACATTTGACATTTTATATTTTTAAGAAATAAAATAAACATTTTGAGAAAATTATTTGCTTTAAACCACATATTTGAACTAGTTGTACAAAAATTAGTGACTATGATAAATCTAAAGGTTTAAGTTCATAGAAAAGTCACTTGATTGGTCCCATTCTGCCAAAAGAACCTGGCTAGCCCAATTAATAAAATCCTTAGTCATATAAACATGTCATTTCTACTTCTTAACTTCCATCTTAAATAGTGATGTCAAGATATAAAACAAGGTTATATCCATAATTTACATATTCTCTCGTTAAAGAAGTGCACTATAGTGGTATTGATTTCAATTCCCTCCTCTCTTGTTTTTGATGTCATCTATTCTAATTGCCCTCATTTATTACGTTTATGAGTACCAGCTAAGCTTGAAAACCTTCTGCCCTTTCAATTATATCTGTAGTTATTAGCAATCAATTTGTTTCATTTTTACTCATTTAGTTTTCTGTGCAAAAATTATAATTTGTCACCTAACTTGGATTCAGATATTGAAAACCCTAACCATCATACTTGTATTTTGCCTTTTGTAAGTTCTATCTCATCTGCACTTTCGTAATTTCACTCATATATTTCATTGAGGAAAAAATAGTTTTATTAACTCTGTAAATGTTTTTATAAATGTGTATCAGGTAACATAATAATAAGTAAAGAAAGCAGCCTAAGTAATATTTTTATCACTATCGTGTTATCTGACAATGTCTTTGGAGGAAAGACTAATGAATATAATAACAAAGATACAACTTTCAGTCTACATAAAAAATGGAAAGGTATGCACTTAAAATAGAAATGGAATATTTTCATAGGAAAAGGGAACTAGAAGTAGGAGGAAGAAAAAATCAAAGAGCCTCTTGGAAATTATTAAGTTCAGAGGACTTTTTACACTCGAATTAAAACATCATTAGGTAAGCTATTACTTTGTATAGTGAATATAGTCTCATTAAAATATATGAAAAAGTTCATGAAGAATTGAAAAGGAGACTTTTCATACTATTAGACTTTTAAAAGATATTTTAACATAACATGATCTATACATTTTGCCATTGTAAATTCTGTATGCAACCTATCTTTCATATGTATGTCCATCATTAGTGGTAGTTGAACTAATATGCATAAAACTGAATTAATTGGTTTTAATGGCCTACTCATTTAACTTTCATAGAACTTCATGTTAAAATTTTATATGTCCAAATATAGAAAATACTTTATGTTTCCAGTATGCATTTAAATGTAGAAACATTGCAGTTTCCTATTTCTTGATTAAGGAATAAATGAAGGACAGGCCATGGGACTAGAATCTGATGGCATTGCTCATATTTTCTGTCACGTTTCTCTTTGCAGTGAGCAGCCTGAGGGGTCTGATGGAGGTGAACAGGACCCATCTTAGCGAGTTTTTTCTCAAAGGAATAACAGATCGTCCAGAGCTGCAAGTCCCCCTGTTCCTGGTGTTCTTCTTCATCTATGTCATCACCATGGTGGGCAACCTTGGCTTAATCTTTCTCATCTGGAAGGACCCTCATCTGCACACTCCTATGTACCTTTTCCTTGGAAATTTAGCCTTTGCGGATGCTTGTATTTCATCCACAGTAACCCCCAAAATGCTTACAAAATTTTTAAATAAGAATGATATGATATCTCTGGGTGGCTGTTTTGCCCAATATTATTTTTTTTGTATCAGTGCAACTACAGAAATTTTCCTCCTGGTAGCCATGGCCTATGACCGCTATGTTGCCATATGCAACCCTCTGCTCTATCTAGTGGTGATGTCGAAAAGACTCTGTACTGTGTTAATTAGTATATCATATTTAATTGCATTTGTAAACTGTGGACTTAATGTAGGGTTATTATTCAGATTAACATTCTGTAAGTCAAATATAATTGACCACTTCTACTGTGAAATCTTGCCACTCTATACAATTTCTTGTACAGATCCATCTCTTAATGTATTGGTTGTTTTTATTTGTGCTTCCTCCATACAAATCAGTACCTCTGTGACTATTGTAGTCTCTTATGCCCGTGTCCTGTTTGCTGTTCTGAACATGAAGTCTGAGAAGGGCAGAAGGAAAGCCTTCTTCACCTGCAGTGCCCACCTGTTCTCTGTCTCTTTGTTCTATGGCACTCTTCTCTTCATGTATGTGAGTCCTGGGTCTGCATCAGGTAAACAAAAGGATAAAATGTATTCACTGTTCTACACAGTTGTGATTCCTCTGCTAAACCCCTTTATTTACAGCTTAAGAAACAAGGAAGTCTTGGGTGCTCTGAAAAAAGTTATAAAATAACAATCACTTTCAGAAAAATTGGAAGTTCAGTCTACTAACTTTTCTTCTCTTTTGTAGTACATCATAATATTTAATGTTATGTATTGTACATAATTGAAGTTCTACTTATTGTTAAATAAAAATAAATATTTAGACTATGAATGGATGCCTTAGTAATATGATTGTAAAAAAGTTTATGTGCACTTTAAGAGCTAATCACAGTTATTAGTTATTTTGAAATTCATACTCTGTAATTTATTTTGTAAATTTCTTCACTAGATTGACAAATTTTTGTTTTAAATCTATATTAAATATCTTTGAATTCATTTTTATTCAAAATCAAACAGGCCATGAAAATAATTTGTTTAAAACTGATTTCTTGAAGTAATTACACTTAAATCATTGAAATAATCTATAATTACATTACAAGTACATACTTGTACATAATATGTACAGAATATATGACAAGGAATAACATCCAAACACTTAAATTGGGCTAATTCTTGAGATTTAAGAGTAATCTGAAAGAGATAAATATTTTATTTACATTTGTTGAAACTGCTCAACCTTAAGATACTAAAAATCAAAATGATCATTTTGTTAATGGAACATAAAAAGAGAAATTTAGCTTTTTTGTTTTTGTTTTTGTTTTTGTTTTGTTGTTGTTTTACAATATGTCTTTTTTGTTTTTCTTCCTATGCCTATCTTTTGTGTATGTATACAAATTTTTTTCTTTTTGGCTGTGAACTAGATTCTGGGTGCACCTACTAGCCAAGGTCTCCAAATGAATCTCATCATGATTAAAGTAAAAGATGCCCTGTGCTTCATGTCTTGAGCCACATGCAATCTATAGCGTCATTAAGGAGCATTCTTACCATGAGTGTTTATAATTTCTCTGGGTGTTGACAGAATATGAGAAAGAAGGTAACAAATCGAACATGTGCTTTGCAAAAACCATAATGCAGAATATATGAACACATGACTGCATTATTTACTCAAATTTTTGAAGGGAGAAGGAACAGACCTGCTGTAGCAAATGTGACATGGTCCCATATTTCTGACACTCAGTCATTCTTGGTGGCTCTGTTTGGAATAGTTATGGAGCATCTAGGAAGTGCAGCTCTGTTGGAGGATGTGGGTTAGTACCAGCAAGCCTTGAGTCAGCAAAGCCACCCCTCTTCTTATTTTTTTTCTGCTTCCTGAGCATAAATACAATGTGCCCAGTAGCTTTCAGCTCAGCCTCAGAGGCTGTATTCTCCAGGAACCAAAACCCTAAAACAATGCTTTATATTTTATGGAATCAGCTCAGACAGAAGATCTACACTAGGCAATGCTGCTGTGATTATCCTGACCTTGTGTTTCTTAGGCCTTTGAACTTCTTTGCGTCAGGAATATGCAATAGTTTTTTAACTTTGGGCAAGGGAAGCTCTCACCTGCTAAAAGCAGAGCTTAATGGGACATTCTAATTGATGTTTCCTTGCCTGTCAAGAGGTAGAGAAAAAAACACTGGATATTTTCAGCCTGCCTCATGGAGCTACACAGAGGTGAGTAATGGTGATCTAGAGGTCTCTCAGGGCATACTGTGGCAAAGAATCTGGTGGCACCTCAAAAAGCTTGATTGAGAATCAATTGAAAAAAAAAACTCCAAGAAGCTTCATAGTAAAAATTTTAAGTGTATCTATTTCTCACTGTTCTCATTGAGAGCTACAGAGTGGGAGGCCAGTGGACAGCGGATAAAGAGAGAGAAAGAAAGGAGAGGAGGAGAGAGAGCTAGAGAGCAATATGTGTGTCAAAACAGATACTAACATGTGCCTATGGTAAGGAACGTGTGTGAGTCAGACTGATGTCTTCAACAAGAAGGGGTAGAGTGCGCAGCATCTGTAACTGCCAAAAGAGTTAGTTCCATTGAAGTGAAACCTGCTCCTGTGCCACAGGGCATAAGAAAGGTGCCTTAAAGGGAGAAAAATAATCCATCCATCAAAGACTCAACTTGTGTAAACACAAATATATTTGAAGCCATAGAGCCCTAACCCGAGACTGAAGAAATAGTATATTATCCTGGAAAGCAACTGCCTAGCACAGTGTTTCCTCAGAAACTGAGAAGCTGATGCAACTGTGGTGCAAAGGTACAGAATACACCTTAAGGTGGCAGCAGAACGTGCCAGCAGTGGCCATGTGGTACAACCTTTGAAGGAATGAAAGATGCAAGACTGAGAGGGAGTCCTAGCTAGCAGCTGTGGCGAGACAATGTGTGTCAGGTTCATATCCATGCAAGGCAGTCCTGAGAGAACTCTGTGTGAAGCTATGAAGGCAAAGCATTGGTGACACGAGGGTTTTGGAGGTGACAGAACTATGGGACACCTTCTGAGGAAAGCTGCACACTTGGAATCAAGTTGATATAGCAGAGAGTCTGTGTTCCACAGACAGCAGTTACAGAGATGAGGCCTTGCAAGCCCTTTGCAGCTAAGATGATTCTTATAGTAATCTTGATCGATGGGCACAGAGCCTCAGGATGTGGTGTTGGTCCTGCTGGATATTGGTCTTGCTTTGGACCAATCTTTCCTCTATGCTGCTGTTTGCTCTTTTGTAATGGGAGGGATAATCCGGTGTCGCTGCATGATAGAGTAGAGAATTTGTCCTTTTGATTTTACTGGGGCATGTCACAATGGACAAGTTTCCTTACATCTGTCACCAGTTGAGAATCTGCCTTGATATTTTGGACTTTTGATCCAGGGTGGAAATGACTAAGACAAGGGGCCACCAATGTTTTGTTGGATATTCTTTGCACTAAGAGGTGACCATCAGCACAGGGGACCAGGAGTGCAATGCTTTTCTTTGAATGGGTAATGTTCATCATGGGGCCCTGGCTTTGCACCCTTGGTCCTGGGTAGTTCTGCTACTTGAAAAGGTTGTGGAGTTTTTAGGAGGTACAGACTTTGCTGGAAGAAGTCAGTTATTGAAGTTAAGTGTTGTGGCTTTATAGCCTTATCCTACCTTCTCTTGTTGCTCTACTTTCTGACTGTGGAACATAGAAAAAGAATAATAGTCAAAGAATGGATAATATGTCATTTGAAAAAAACATGGATAAACATGGAAGATACTGTAAATGATATTACCAAGGCCTAGAAGGCCCAGTACTACTTAGTCTGGCACAAATGCCAATTCTAATACAATAAAACATAGAGAAGAGTTGACAGATTGATGAAATGTTTGTTAAATGATGAAGTTTCAGTGGGATAAGAAGACATATGGGACATCTTCACAACATGGTGATAATAATCATGAAGTATTGCATGGGTATATCAAAACATTATTTTATATTGATAAATAAATGCAACAACAATTCTCCAATTTTGGGTAAAATTTAAAGCAGCTTACAACTCTTTAAAAATGTTATGGATTTTTTCAAATACATGAGGGTCAAGAATTTATTTAGTGCTATGTTTATGTAGATAGAGACAAGTTAATATGTACATAATATGAATTTGATATGTTTGCTCTTTCTGGCTTGTGAAAAGAATATGTGTTGCTTTTGAATTTGTAACGCAAATGATCACAATATGGCAAAATTGTACAACATCATCCTTAACAATGTAAATGTTTTTCTGTTTTAGACATTAAGATTAGAGATTTTCATAGAACTTTTTTCAAGACTATATTTAATTACAAAATTTTCTCTTTTCTTTTCTCCCTCCAAACAGCCCTATAAACTCCTCTCCACTCTTCTTCAAAATCAGATCTTCTTTTTTTGAAAAATTACTATTGCATATATATGTATATATGCATACATATGTGTGTATATATACATATATATATATAAACCATATATTAAATTTGTTATAACATATGGACCTGTCAAGTCTGTATGATGTTTTTTGTTTGTGTGTTCTTAGGGCTGAACATCTGGCAATGGACAACTGATTTGGTCTGCTCTTCCCTGAGAAAGACAACTTTTCCTGCTTTTAGCTTTCCTCACTTGCCTATAGCTCTTTATGTTGAACTAAGGTCTCATTGGCATTCTTCATCTAGTTTGGCATGGTCATTGATGTCATTCTTACTCTGCTCACATTGGACCATCACACTTTATGTGTGTTGCTTTCAATATTCCTAGGAGACAGAACCTCATAGCAAACTTCCTAATCTTCTGGATCTTGCAATCTCTCTGCCTCTTTCCCTCAGTGTTCCCTGAGCTTTAAATGTGGGAATGTTTTCACAAAACTCTTATGACCAAGAAAAATAAGCTTATGACTTTTCAAGTTAAGAGATTAGAAAATACATCACTGATTTTGTTAAGAAAGTATATGTATTTCCTTGATGGGGAGGCCTGGTGGCACTCAGAGGAAGGATAGCAGGCTACCAAGAAGAGACTTGATACCTTATGATCATATACAGGGGGAGGAAATCCCCCTCAGTTACAGTCATAGGGGAGAGAGTATGGGGAAAGCAGGAGGGAGGGAGGAATGGGAGGATACAAAGGAGGATACATTGAGATGTAATATGAATAAATTAATAAAATATTTTTAAAAGTATATGTAAATTCACATCAATTTATTTTTAACAGTTTATACTATTACTATATACACAAATAGAAAAATGTGAATGGGTAGAAGTTTGGAGATATTCGCATAAAAATGCTATCAATATTGACCGGAAATCAGTGTGACTAGAGCAATTTGTTCTTATATCTTTATATATTTTTATTGCTTTAAATAATTTTCTGATACTTGATTATAGTAAGCCACATTAAATTTATTGATCTTATATGTGGGAAATGCATTCATATCAGAAATATCATATGGTTTAACACAATTTATTCTCAGTGAGAGAGGGATGTACAACAATCTATTATACGATTGACTGACTCTGAATTAGAAAATGCTTGATTAATATGTAAACTGCTAGGAGAATATGTGATAATTTTCCATGTTAATATATATGCACATCTATAAGATATTTTCCTAAACATTATATTGTGATTATTAATTGAAGTTTGATAAAGATGGTAAGTCAATTGCATCTAAAATATCCAAAGAATGTCAGTGTAGTAAATAAATTTATTGATAAATGACCTTTAATATTTTGATTTTAGAAAGCATGCAAGGCTGTGTAAAACCATAACAATAGGTTTGTTATAATAATTAGCTGAATAATAAACAATGCCCAGCAGATTGTCTTTATCCTATAGGGAGTCTTTGGTTGCACTGAGGGAGTTGTAGTATTAACTTTAAAAATGGGATTGAAGATGATAAATTATTATCACCCACACACTACTTTTGTTAAAGAAAATTGACATGAGAAGGACAGTTGTTCTTGAATCCTGAGTATGTCCACGGAGATTTAATTTCTGTGACATTCATTCTTGCAGAAAATTTCATAGAAATTTGGTGAGAAAAGTTATTTTATTGTTATCTTTAATAACTCAATAATTTCATTACCAAGTTTGTTATAATTTGTCAATATCTGCAAGGAAATGACAATGTGGAAATATCGTTTTAGGAAATTTATGTAACAAATGTGACATACAACACTCCTGAAAAGCTATAAGAAATATTTTGTTATATTTTTCACTTTCTCTAAACCCGTGCTGTCTCACAGCTGTGTGTTATACACCAAAGATTTGAATTCAATTATGTAAATTAGTAAGAGTCCATGTGGTCAAACTCTATGCTGTGTTTCTTATTATGTAAAATTACTTTCTAACTTTTACTTTGGAAAGTTCCACAATCAAGAATTGTTGGTTCCTGGGAACAAGAAACGTGGCTTCTTGTGGCATCCATGCCTGCTTCTTTACCTGATTATCGGATTAGCTGGAAATCCTGGGAATATGAGGAAAGGAAGAGTTCCCCACAAAAGCATCTATTTAATGCTAAATGCTTGGAAGATAAAAAAGCAATGATCATCTTATACTTTTCATATAAGACTATTGAATATTTAATAATTTTACAAACATTATCTTCTCTGCTATTGTGTTTCAGCATCCAATAAAAATCTAAGAAAAAAATTTCTTTCTTATTCCCAGCAAAGTCAGAGCTGACCTAATTCCACAGAATAGTTTTTCTAATAATTGGAACAATCAAAAGCTTCCCACATGCAACTTACTGTATAATGTTTCAGTTCTTCTATATATTTTCATTGCTCGAGATTACTTTTTCCATATTCTTTTTAAAAGTTTCTTTTCCATGCCTTAAAAATATTAAAGCAAATGATTTGAGAGAGATAGCCTTTTTTAAATCATAGATTTGAGAATGGATCCATTAGCTGCCTATATATGACTAACAAAAATCTAACAAGTAAACTACACTTTGGTAGGAATCCAATTGAGCTGGTCTGGTCTTAGGCTTTCATGGCTTTCACTGTTCATTTGATGATTAGACACTGAAACCTGATAATTCTAAGTGATCCTGCCAACTATAAATCATTAACACAGCTGTGCAAATATACAAAACACCTCAAGCCCAGAATTATGAATTTTTATCATTACTGAAATACGGTAAGGTGGTCCTGACTTGAACAATTTCCCTGGCTCCACTGCCTAGCTGATTACACTCATGGGTACACATGGCTTGGTGACCTTGAGTATTATAAATTAGTTAGTTTCATGTTTTACTTAATTGATTATTTATCTAAATGCAGTTTTTTACATTTAGGCAGAATGCAGACATTGGAGACTTTGGCCATTTATTCTATGGTGATGTGTTTTGAAAGGTTAAACAGCCCCTTTAATCTCTCTCTCTCTCTCTCTCTCTCTCTCAAGCAAAAAAAAAAAAAAAAAAAAAAAAAAAAAAAAAAAAAAAAAAGGCCCAGGAAACACTGTACCATTGTTAAAGTTTCATTAAAACCGTGGACAGCTGAAATATTAAAAAATATTCTTAATTTACTGTAAAATGTTGCACACAGGCATTTTTAAATTACATTTTTAGATCTATCATTAATATGTAAACAAATTGTATAAACATGTTTGTTATTATGTATTTTATCTTAAAATAAAACTAATTCTGACATAGTGGGTTAAAATATGAGTAACAGGTTCATTATAACAAACCAAAAAAAATCATAATATTTGAATTCAGGTGTCTTTAATCCCATATAAGTGAATTAATGATGATTTACATATAGTTAGAATGAATATGATTTTTTTCAAAATTTGTGGTTTTTCTTACATTTGCATAATCAGTTATCATAATTGAAAAGGCTAGAAAGAGTAGAAATATTTTAATTACCATTTTATTACCTGACCTGTTTATGCCTTAGAATAATAGACACACCAATATAACTAATACCAAAAGTACAGGACATTTTCTTCCCATATAAGAATATTTGAAAAATACATATGCACTAAATAGGATGATGTCATTGGAAAGGTGAAGAGAAGCATCAGAGGAGGGAAAAGACCTATGGAGTTAGGCATGTTCAAAGTCCATTATAAATGAGAATAAATTGTCACTACATATAAAACAATATGTTATACAATTAGACTTTTCAACTTGAACATGTTTTTAAAATATTTTAGTATAAAGTGTGTTTGGCATTTTTATCATTCTAAATTTTAGATAGAGTTACATATTATAAATATATTTAGATTAAACCTAGCCTAAATAGATACTAAATTATACATAATATATAGTTGTGCATATGCATAAGACCAGATGAATTGATGTCTATAGTCTTCTTGGTTACTTTTCAGATTATTGCATGCTCTAAAATATATACATCAAAATTGTTCAGAAAATGTTTTCTATTTCAAAAAGCTTTAAAGCATAAACACTGCACTATACTTTGTTTCTGTTTATTAAGGTGCATCTGACACGATGAATGTGAGCTATGATCTGGTCCCATTCTCATGGAGTCTTGGTTACATTTTCTTTGTCTCATCTCTCTTTGCAGTGAGCAGCCTGAGGTGGTCTGATGGAAGGAAACAGGACCCAGCTGACTGAAATTTTTCTCAGAGGAATAACAGATCATCCAGAGCTGCAAGTTCCCCTGTTTGTGGTATTTTTCTTCATCTATGTCACCACCATGGTGGGCAACCTTGGCTTAATCTTTCTCATCTGGAAGGACCCTCATCTGCACACTCCGATGTACCTTTTCCTTGGAAATCTAGCCTTTGCTGATGCCTGTACTTCATCCTCTGTGACACCAAAGATGCTTATGAAATTTTTAAATAGGAATGACACAATATCCCTGGATGAGTGTTTTGCACAATATTACTTCTTTTGTTTCAGCGCAACTACAGAAATTTTCCTTCTGGTAGCCATGGCCTATGACCGCTATGTTGCCATATGCAACCCTCTGCTCTACGTAGTATTGATGTCCAAAAGACTCTGTACTGTGTTCATTAGTATATCATATATAATTGGTTTTCTGAATCCTTTAGTTCATGTGGGCTTATTATTCAGATTAACGTTCTGTAGGTCTAATGTTATTGATCACTTCTACTGTGAAATCTTGCCACTCTATACAATTTCTTGCACAGATCCGTCTCTTAATATATTGGTCATTTTTATTTTTGCCTCATCCATACAAATCAGTACCTCTGTGACTATTGTAGTCTCTTATGCCCATGTCCTGTTTGCTGTCCTGAACATGAAGTCTGAGAAGGGCAGAAGGAAAGCCTTCTTCACCTGCAGTGCCCACCTGTTCTCTGTCTCTTTGTTCTATGGCACTCTTCTCTTCATGTATGTGAGTCCTGGGTCTGCATCAGGTAAACAAAAGGATAAAATGTATTCACTGTTCTACACAGTTGTGATTCCTCTGCTAAACCCCTTTATTTACAGCTTAAGAAACAAGGAAGTCTTGGGTGCTCTGAAAAAAGTCATAAAATAACAATCACTTTCAGAAAAATTGGAAGTTCATTCTACTAACTTTTCTTCTCTTTTGCAATGTGTCATCCTATTTAATCCTGCATAATGCACATAATTGAAATTTAATGTATTGTGAAATGAAAAATTAAAAGTTAGAGAGTGAATGATTGTCTTGATAATATTAATATAAATTAGTTAATGAAGTCTTAAGAGCTATTCCTAGTATTTTTATTTTTAAGTTTACTGTCAATGTGAAAGTTAACTCATTTATTATTTTCTTCATTGAATCCATAAAGTTTACATTAAAATCTACGTTAATTATATTTGATCTTATTTTACCAAAAACCGATCACAGGATATGTAAATAATTTGTTTAAAACATATTTTCCCCCTAAACATTTCTTGAGGAAAGTTAATTGAAATAATCTATTTTACCAGTACATAGGTAAATAATAGTTATGCAACACATGAAAAAGAAAAAAAAATACAAACTAAACAGTTAAAATACATATTTCATGAAATTTAAGTATAATATAAATGAGATAAATATTTATGTTAATTGAAAGTTCTCAAACTTATAGTACTAAAAATCAAATATTTTTTTCATGGAACATGTAAAGAGAATTTGAAGTTATTACTAAACGACTGTTTCTTTATACCTATCCCTATCTTTTATTTTCACTTTTTTTGGCTGTGACCTAGAAATCTGGGTGCATCCATTAATGAAGGTCTCCAAATGAATGTCATCACAAATAAAGTGAACAGATGCACTGTGCTTCACGTCTTGAGCCACATGCAATCAATATCATCATTAAGGAGCATTGCTACCATGAGTGTTTATACATTTTTGGGTGTTGACAGAATACTACAAAAAGGTAACACAGTGAACATATGTGCTGTAAAAAACATAATGCAGAATATATAAATGCATGACTGTACTATTTACACAAATTTCTGAAGGCAGAAGGAGCAAAGCTGCTGTAGCAAATGTGACAAGGTCCCATATTTCTGACACTTAGTCATTATTGGTGGCTCTGTTTGGAATAGTTACGGAGCATCTAGGAGGTGGAGCTCTGCTGGAGGATGTGGGTCAGTACCAGCAAGCCTTAAGTCATCAAAGCCACCTCTCTTCTTATTTTTCATCCTGCTTCCTGAGTATAAATACAATGTGCCCAGTATCTTTCAGCTCAGCCTCAGTGGCTGTATTCTCCAGGAACCAAAACCCCAAAACAATGCTTTATATTTTACAGAAATGATCTCAGACTGATGATCTACCCTAGGCAGTGCTGCTGTAATTACCCCGATCTTGTGTTTCTTAGGCCTTTGAAGTTCTTTGTATCGGGAATGGGCAGTAGTTTGAAACTTTGGGCAAGGGAAGCCATTAACGGCTAAAAAGCAGAGCTTTCTGGGACATTCTAATTGATGTTTCCCTACCTCTCAAGAGGTAGAAAAAAAAAAACTGGGTATTTTCAGCGTGCCTCATGGAGCTACACAGAGGTGAGTAACGGTGACCTAGAGGTCTTTCAGGGTATACTGTGGCAAAGAGTCTGGTGGCACCTCAACAAACATGAGTGAGGATAAATTGGAAAAAAAAGACAAAGAAGCTTCATAGTAGAAATTTTAAGTGTGTCTATTTCTCACTGTTCTCGTTGAGAGCTACAGAGTTGGAAGGCAAGGGACAGAGGATAAGGGGAGAGAAAGAAAAGAGAAGAGGAGAGAGAGAGCATATGTGTGTCAAAACAGATACTAACATGTGCTTATGGTAAGGAAAGTGTGTAAGATTGACATTTTCAAAAAGAGGGGTAGAGTGTGTAGCATCTGTAACTGCCAAAGGTGTTACTTCCATTCAAGGAAAACCTGGCTCTGTGCAATGGGGCATAAGAACAATGCCTTAAAGGGAGAAAAAATACCCAGACATTAAAGATTCAATTTCTTAAAAACACATATATCTGAAACCAGAGAGCCTATTCTGAGAATGAAGAAACAGTATCTTATCCTGGAAAGCAACTGCCTAGCACAGTGTTTCCTCAGAAACTGAGAAGCTGACGCAACTGTGGTGCAAAGGTACAGAATACACCTTAAGGTGGCAGCAGAACGTGCCAGCAGTGGCCATGTGGTACAACCTTTGAAGGAATGAAAGATGCAAGACTGAGAGGGAGTCCTAGCTAGCAGCTGTGGCGAGACAATGTGTGTCAGGTTCATATCCATGCAAGGCAGTCCTGAGAGAACTCTGTGTGAAGCTATGAAGGCAAAGCACTGGTGACACGAGGGTTTTGGAGGTGACAGAACCATGGGACATCTTCTGAGTAAAGCTGCACACCTGGAACTGGGTTGACACAGCAGAGAGTCTGTGTTCCACAGACAGCAGTTACAGAGATGAGGCCTTGCAAGCCCTTTGCAGCTGAGATGATTCCTATAGTAATCTTAATTGATGGGCATAGAGCCTCAGGATGTGGTGTTGGTCCTGCTGGATATTGGTCCTGCTTTGGACCAATCCTTCCTCTTTATGCTCCTGTTCGCTCCTTTGTAATGTGAGGGATGTCCCTGTGTCACTGCATGATAGAGTAGAGAATTTGTCCTTTTGATTTTACTGGGGCATGTCACAATGAAGATAATTCCTTGCATCTGTCACCAGTTGAGAATCTACTTTGATATTTTGGACTTTTGATCAGTGATTAAGACAATGGGCCATCAAAGTTTTGCTGAATACTCTTTGCATTAAGAGATGACCATCAGCCCTGGGGACCAGAAGTGCAAGGCTTTTCTTTGAATGGATAATGTTCATCATGGGGCCCTGGCTTTGCACCCTTGGTCCTGGATAATGTTGCTACTAGGAAAGGTTGTGGAACCTTTAGGAGGTACAGACTTTGCTGGAAGAAGTCATTCCTTGGGGACAGGCATTTGAGGCTTGTCCTGCCTTCTCTTGTTGCTCTACTTCTTGCCTGTGGATGCAGTGTGCTTCTGCTACAGTCCTGCTGCTTTGACTTTGCTGCCGTTTAGAACTGTGTCACCATGGAACTATTTGCATCAAACAATCCTTTCTCTCCTAACTTGTTGGCCTAGAGGTTTTTTGTTATAGCAACAGAGACATAACTAAGGTACTCTTCATGACAAAAGTGACTCTTTAAAAAGAAAAGCCTCAAATGCAATCTTGTAAAAGGTAATTTGTGAATTCTGGAGATATTGCTTTCATGTTATTGTGGTCAGATCTCAAAGTAGTAGTTAGGAAAAAATGTCTGGGTCTTAGTGTGGCAGTCTGAGGCACTCTGATTTGAATTGTTCTGATATAATTACTACTAAAGTGGAAATGGTTGGGTTGGAGAGATGGCTCAGTGGTTAAGAGCACTCTCTGCTTTGCTGGAGTTCCTGAGTTCAGTTCCCAGCACTGACATGGTGGCTCATGACCATCTATAATGTGATCTGACACCTTCTTCTTTCATGCAAATAGAGTTTACATGCAAACTGAGTACTCATATAAATAAATAAATAAGTAAAATATTTTTAAAAAATCAAAATAGTTTCTAGAGAACCCTGCTCTTAACATTTGTTCATTTACTCTATCTAAATAGAGTTCTCCATGTCAACTTAACAATTTAATGAAGAATGTGTAAACGTTGTTTTGTCTACAGAATTAAATTAAATTTCCAGCGAAATGCACCCTTCTTATTTTACATATCTCCAAGCTCTATTCTTTTGCAAAAGAGATGGGCAGCTTTATTTATGAATAAATGAAACAACTACCAACACAACTCAAGTCACCATTCCATGTGTCTTCATCATCTGTCACCATTTACAAGAATTTCATTTTCATTTTCCCCATGGCTTCTGGAAACTGTGTAGGTACACATTAGAACTTTACTTTGGCAGCGAGAAAATTAAGATCATGAATGCTTATTGGTCACCATCTTAGAGGAAGAATGCCCAAGCCTATATGTTCCAAACAGGATGGAACCCACTCCAAAAACAACATTCAGACTTAACATATCTGTACTCTGAGAAGACATCTGCACCAGCATGTGCACTATGGCACCTTTCACCATGACCTTGTATTAACATACCTGATATGACCACTAGTGGGTGGATTGACAAAGTGAATGAGGTGAGCATACAAAATGAACAATATTCAAAATATGGAAATTATATCCTTTGAGAAAATATGGATGAACCCGAAAGACATGCCAAATGGGCTTACCCAGGCTGAGAAGGCCCACTACTAAGTAGCCTCACATAAGGGCAGGATCTAGAATAGTGAGACACACATGCAAGAATAGATACATAGTCATCAGAGCCTTAAGAATTGACAGACTAAGGAAATGGTTGTTAAGAGAAGAAGGTTTCAGTGGGATAAAAAGACATTGTGGGATGTCTTCACAACATGGTGACAATGGCTAATACGAAATACTGCATGCATATATCAAATATCACTGTGAACTCATTAAATAGATACAGCCATAATTTTCTAGTTTTTAATAAAAATCACAACTCTGCATAAATATTTTGTTCTATGTTTATGTAGATATAGATATCTTGTCAGGTATGTACATAGGAAAATAATATGTTTATATTTGGCTTGCATGCAAAAGCAACAAGTGCGGCTTCTGGACATGTAATATAAATTGTTGGGATGACCTACCTCTAGATTGTATGAAGTTGTGTCCCTGTATTTTCAGTTGGTGTTGGCCTTGTTGTCAGGCTTAAGTGTTGGCAAAATGTTTGGTATTGTCCTCTCAATAACCCATTTCAAGACTTCTATATGTAAATGCTTGCCCTTCCTCACCTGCACAAAAGATGATTCTCTGAGATTATTTTATTAAAATGCAAGCTGGCATTGTGAAAGTTAGACACCCCTTAATTCCAAAGGGCAACCCAGAGAGATGGATCAGGTGTTATCTTGCTGCTGATTGGTGCAAACTGGAATGTGTCTTTTTACATAACAAAGAGCTGGTACAAGAGCTGAGGCAGGAAGCAGGGGTGGAATTTCTGGTCAGAAGCAGAAGGTGGCAGAAGGATGGGGCATGGAGGTAGGCAATGAGTAGCATGTGAAGGAGTGGAGTGCCAGAAAATGGGGTCAAGTTAGTAGTTAGCTCAGCGACTGCCCCAGCAAAAGGCCAACAGCCTTAAAATGTATAGACGTTTCTGTGTCTTTCTAAAGAGATGTCCATAGGATCCATGAAAACCCCACAGTAATAAATAATCACTATATACCCACAGTTTCATGACAAAATTGTAAGACAACATCATTAACAATGTAAGTTTCTTTGGATGCAAAATTTTCAAATTTTAGAGTTTAAGATTATAGCTATCAGAACTTTTTTGAGATTCAATTTAACTACAATACTTTTCACTTTCCTTTCCTCCTTCCAAACACTCACATATACCTATTTCTACTCCTCTTTAGATTCAACGTCTCTTTTTAAGAAAAACTACAATTGTATGCATATATACATATATATTATATATTAAAATACTTTAAACATATTGGCCTGTCCACTCCATATAACTTTTTTATTATGTATGTCCATTTGGCACTGGACAAGCAATTGTTCTCTTCTCTGGGGAAGAACACCTCTTCTGCTCTCAGCTTTCCTCAGTTGCCTATAGCATTTTGTGGAAGGCTGAGGTCTCATGGGACTTCTTCATCTAGTTTGGAACCTTTACTGATGTCTTTCTTACTCTGCTCACCTTGGGGTATCAAAGCTGTCTAGACCTTATGTGTGTTGTTTCTGATATTTCTAGAAGACAGAACCTCATGGCGAACTCCCTGATCTTCTAGCTCTTAACAATCTATCGTCTCTCATCCTGCAATGTTCTCTGAGTTTCGCATGTGGGAATGTTTTCATTAAACTTAATCCACACACATATGGATGCTTGATTTTTGGCAAAGAAGTCAAATCTATTCAATGGAAAAAGAATAGCATCTTCAACAAATGGTGCTGGTCTAACTTGGTGTCTACAAGTAGTAAAATGCAAGCAGACCCATATTTATCACCATGCATAACAGTCAAGTCCAAGTGGATTAAAGACCTCAAAATAACACCAGAGACACTAAGTCTGTTAGAAAAAAAGTGGAGAAGAGACTGGAATGCATTGACACTGGAGACAACTTCCTGAAGCAAACTCCAACAGCTCAGGCCTTAAGGTCAACAATTAATAAATGGGACCTCATGAGGCTGAGAAGCTTCTGCAAGGCAAAAGACACTCTCAACAGAACAAAGTGACAGCTTACAGACTGGGAAAAGATCTTCACTAACCCTACATCTGACAAAGGTCTAATATCCAAAATATATAAAAAGCCCAAGAAATTAAACACCACCAACCAATTAACCCAATTAAGAAATGGGGCTCAAATATTCTCCACAGTTGAGTGGAGAGTGTGATATGACTTTCTCACGTACTCTGGTGCCTCACATTTGACCATGTCCCCTGGAGGGGGAGACCTGGTGGCACTCAGAGGAAGGACAGCTGGTAGCCAAGAAGAGACTTGATACCCTATGAGAATATACAGGGGGAGGTAATCCCCCTCAGGAACAGTCATAGGGGAGGGGAGTAACGGGAAAATGGGGGGGGGGAGGAATGGGAGGATACAAGGGATGGGATAAACATTGAGATGTAACAAGAATAAATTAATTAAAATAAATAAATAAATTAAAAAAAAAAAGAAATGGGGCTCAGAAATACACAGAAAATTCTCAATAGAGGAATATCGAATGGCCGAGAAACACTTAAAAAGGCTCAACATCCTTATTCATCAGAGAATTGCAAATCATCACAACTCTGAGATTCCATCTTACACCCATCAGAATGGCTAAGATCAAAAATTCAAGTGACAGCACATGCTGGCAAGGATGTGGAGAAAGGAGAACACTCCTTTATTACTGGTGGGAGTGCAAACTTATACAACCTATTTGGAAATCAATCTGGCACTTTCTCAGAAAACTGGCAATAGGGCTACCTCAAGACCCAGCTATTCCACTCCATGGAATATACCCATAAGATGCCCCACCACACAACAAGGACATATGCTCAACCATGTTCGTAGCAGCCTTATTCGTAATAGCGCGAACCTGGACACAACCTAAATGTCCCTCAATGGAACAATGGATAAGGAAACTGTGGCACATATACACTATTGAATACTACTCAGCTATTAAAAGCAAGGAAATTCTGAAATTTTTGAGCAAATGGATGGAACTAGAAATCATCGTCCTGAGTGAGTTAACCCACACCCAGAAAGACTCACATGGTATGTACTCACTCTCAATTGGACACCAGCCCAAAGGGGACATCCCATGAAAGTCTTCACTTACCCGGACATTAGGTAGATGCAGGGACCTCCTTTTAGGACTCCAGGTGAGAGAAGCATGGGAGAATGGGGAAATAAAAGGATCCAGAGCGTCCTAGAACCTACAAGAAGAATATCATGAAGCGTAGATCTGGACCCAGGGGGATCTGCTCAAACCACTACACCAACCAAGGACAATACATGCAGTAAACATTGAATTATTCAGATCTAGCCAATGGATAGGAAATTCTCCACAGTTGTGTGGAGAGCAGGGATTAACTCTGATACCCCATATTTGACCACTTCCCCTTGACGGAGAGGCCTGGTGGCACTCAGAGAAAGTATAAGCAGGCTACCAGGATGAGACTTGACAGACTGAGACCATAAGGTGGGGAAGAAAGTGCCCTTCTGTCACAGACCAAGGGGAGGTGAATGGGGTGAAAGAAGGTGAGGGAAGAGGAACTGGAGAATACATGTGAGGGGATAACAATGGAGATGTAATCTGAATAAATTAATTAAATAAAAAAACTTCTATAACCAGGAAAAATAAACTCATAAATTTCCAAGTTAAGACATTAGAAAATACATTTTTAAGAAAATAAATGTACATTCACATCATTTTAATTTTAACAGTATATGTTAATACTATATAAACAAATGGAAATACCTGAATAAGTAGCAGTTGGGATATATTTGCATGAAAATTCTGACAGTACTCACCAGAAGTCAGTGTGACCAGAGCAATTTGTTCTCTTTACGTTTTTATATAGTTTCGTTGCCTTAAACATTTTTCTGATATTTGGCTACAGTAGGCCACATTAAATTTGTTGATTTTATATGTGAGAAATGCATTCATACTGGGAATAATTTATTCTCAGTGGAAGAAGTGAGTGAAACCACTGGATGAATCTGAATTAGTAAACGTTTGCTTCATTTATAAAGTGCTATGGGAACACTTGGCAATTTTCAGAGATTAATATTCTTACCAACATATAATATACATATTAATAAAGCAATAATTAATATTTTCCTAAGCATTATAAAATGATTGCTGATTGAAGTTATCAAGATGGTAAGCCAATTGCATCTAAAATATATAAAGAATGTCAGTGTAGTAATTACATTGATAATTGACCCATAATATTTTGGTTTTAGAAAGCACAAAAGCCTATGTAAGACCATTAAAATTGGTTTCTTAATAATAATTATCTGAATAATAAACAATGCCCAGCAGATTGTCTTTATCCTATAGGGAGTCTTTGGTTGCATTAGGGAGTTTTAGTATTAACTTCAAAAGTAGGATTGAAGAAGAAAAGAAATAAATAGCCCTCACAAACTACTTTTGTTAAAGAAAATTGACATGAGAGGGACAATTGTCAGAGTCACTCTTATTCCTGAAGTACGTTCATGGAGATTTGTTTTGTGGCATCCATTCCTGCAGAGACTTCCATAGAAATTTGGTGAGAAAAATAATATTGTGTCTTTATATAGCTCAACCATTTAATTACCAAAATTTTGTCATAATATGTCTATACATGCATGGGAGTGATAATGTGTAAGTATCTTTTTAGGGGAATTATCTAACAATTGGGACACACAGCAATCCTGATAAGGCAAATGGAATATTTTATCTGCTTTCTCTAAATCATTGCTGGCTTGCAGCTATGTGTTATTCACCAAAGTTTTGAGCTCAATCATTTGAATTTGTAAGAGTCCATGTGGTCAACCTCTAGGCTGTGAGTCTTCTTTCGCACAATTACTTTTTGACTATTGCTTTGTAAATTTCCGCAATCAAGAAGAATTGTTGGTTCTTAGGATCCCAGGGCTTGTGAGGCTTCTTGTGACATCCATTCCTGCTTCCTCACTTGGTTATTGGATTCCCTGGGAATCCTGGGAATATGAGGAAAGGAAGACTTACCCACAACAGCATCTGTTTCATGCTAAATGCTTGGAAAAGAGAAAGCAACTGTCATCTTTATATAAGATCATGGAACATTTAATAATTTTACAAACATTACTTGCTTCTCTGCTATTGTGTTTCAGCAATATTGTGTTACAGTAAAACTGTAAGCAAAATTGCTCTTTTGTATTCCCAGTAAAGATGGAGGAGAGCTAATTTCACAGAATGGTTTTTCTATTAGTTAAAATGCTCAATCCATTTATCCACAAATTTCGGGAATTCCTTGTTTTTAATAGCTGAGTAGTATTCCATAGTGTATATGTACCACAGTTTCTTTATCCACTCTTCTACTGAGGGACACTTAGGCTGTTTCCATGTTCTGGCTATTATGAGTAAGGCTGCTGTGAACACGGTTGAGCAAATTTTCTTGTTGTGTGCTGGAGCATCTTCTGGGTATATTCCAAGGAGTGGAATAACTGGGTCTTGAGAAAGCCCTATTCCTATTTTTCTGAGATAGCACCAGATAGATACAGGGGGAGGTAATCCCTCTCAGGAACAGTCATAGGGGAGGGGAATAATGGGAAAATGGGAGGGAGTGAAGAATGGGAGGATACAAGGGATAAGATAACCATTGAGATGTAACAAGAATAAACTAATAAAAAAAAATAAAATAAAAAAATAAGACAGTAAAAAAAATAAATAAAATGAAGGGATAAAAGATACCTGTGCTTATTTCTGTACAATATTTGAATTCTTCTAAGTATTTTATTGTCTCAAGAAGATTCTTTGCCTATTTTTTAAAAAGATTTCTAATTTATACTCTTTTTTAAAAAATTAAATAAATTATTTGAAAAAGATAGACTATTAAAGCCACTGATGTGGGTATGGAGCTGCTAGCTAATTTTACAAAGAATTGGCTAAGATTTTTATACTTTTTATATTTTTCCTTTTTTATTAATTTATTCATATTACATCTCAATTGTTATCCCATCCCTTGTATCCTCCCATTCCTCCCTCCCTCCCATTTTCCCCTTACTCCCCTCCCCTATGACTGTGACTTCCTCCCCCTTTATATGCTCATAGGCTATCAAGTCTCTTCTTGGTAGCCTGCTATCCTTTGGCTAAGATTTTTAAAAAGTAAAGGTGCATGTTGTTGGTAGGAAACCCTTTGGGCTGACCTTGCCCTAAGACTCTGTGGCTATTCCTCTTCATTGGATGATTAGACAACAAAACCTGTAATTCCTCGGTTGTCAGCTTCAATTTTAGTTCATCAAGGCAGTGACGCTAATACACGAACCACCTCAAGCCCAGAATTATGAATAGTTATCATTACAGAAATAATATAAGGTGGTCCTGACTTGAACACTTTCCCTGTTCTATTGTGCAGGATCTGGCACCACTACCCAGGGGATTACACTCATGGGTACACTTGGCTTGGTGACCTTGCATACTATACCTGTAGGCACTGTAAATTATTTTGTTTCATGTTTTGCCTGATTGATTCTTTATATAAATGTAGTTTTAAACATTTATGCTGAATGCACACATTGGAGACTGTGGCCATTCAGTCTATGGCGATGTGTTCTGTAACGTTAAACAGAACCTTTAACATCACAATCTCTCTCAAGCAATATCCGGGCTCAGGGAACACTGTGACATTGTTAAAATCTTATTAAAGGCATGGACAATTGAAATATCAAAAATATTCTTAATTTACTGGATAATCTTCCACGCAGGCAGATTAAATTACTTTTCTTAGATATATCATTAATATGTAAACAAATTATTTACATGTCTTTTATTTTAAAATAAAAGTGATTGTGACATCACGTATTAACATACGAGTAACAAGCTCTTTATGACAAATAGAAATATCATAGTATTTGAATTTGGATGTATTTAATTCCATGCTTCTTTACATGTATTTTGTTGAAAAAAATTATCTTGGAAATTTGTGATTGATTTTATATATGTATAATCATGTAACATATTTGAAAAAGGTAAAAAGAGTAGAAATGTTTTAAATTACCATTTTATTACCTGACCTGCTTCTGTCTTACGAGACATGTACACAAACATAAATTATACCAAATTTCCTTTTCATCTTTCTTCCATATGAGAATATTTGAAGCCTGTCATGGTGGCGCATACCTCTCATCCCAGCACTTTCTCAGTTCGAGGTCATATTGGTGTACACAATAAGTTCCAGGACAGCCAGGGCTGTTACACAAGAGACTCTGTATGGTGTGGTTGGTGCATACTTTTATTTCAGCACTACAAAGACAGGGATAGTTGAATCTCTGCGAGTTTGAGTATGATCCAGTCTACAAACTGAGTCCAGGATAGCCAAGATTCTGTTGCACACAGAAACCCTGTCTCAAAAAAAAATATGAACTGAAATACAATGATGCTATTTGAGAAGGCAAGGGAAACATCAGCAGAGGGAGAGAACACTGGAGTGTCTGAGCATGTTCAAAATCCATTGTAAAAGAACATAAAAATGTCTTCAATCAAGCATTACTTTACACAGTGAGACTTTTCAACTTGGGATTTTCTTTAAAATACTTTATGATAAAGTTCATTTTGCATAGTCACCATTCTAAATTTTGTATAATACATTATAAATGTATTTAAAGTAACCATAATCTAAATATATACTGAAGTATACATAATTTATAGTTACATGGGCCTATACACATAAGGTCAGTGAATCGAGGTCTATGGTCTCCTCAGTGACTTTCCATATAACTGCAAGTTATAAAATGTATATGTCAAAATTGCTCAGAAAATATTTCATATTTCAGGAAAGCTTTGAAGGCAGAAATAGTACAGTACCTGTTTATTAAGGAGCATTTGATATGTATGAATATGAACTATGATTTGCTCCCATTCTCATGGTGTCTTGGTTATATTTTCTTTGTCTCATTTCTCTTTGCAGTGAGCAACCTGAGAGAGTGTGATGGAAGGAAACAGGACCCAGCTGACTGAGTTTATTTTCAGAGGAATAACAGATCGTCCAGAGCTGCAAGTCCCCCTGTTCCTGGTGTTCTTCTTCATCTATGTTACCACCATGGTGGGCAACCTTGGCTTAATCTTTCTCATCTGGAAGGACCCTCATCTTCACACTCCTATGTACCTTTTCCTTGGAAATTTAGCCTTTGCTGATGCCTGTACTTCATCCTCTGTTACGCCAAAGATGCTTATGAAATTTTTAAATAAGAATGATATGATATCCCTGGGTGAGTGTTTTGCCCAGTTTTACTTCTTTTGTTTCAGTGCAACCACAGAAATTTTCCTCCTGGTAGCAATGGCCTATGACCGCTATGTTGCCATATGCAACCCTCTGCTCTATCTAGTGGTGATGTCCAGAAGACTTTGTACTGTGTTAATTAGTATATCCTATATAATTGGTATTCTAAATCCTATAGTTCATGTGGGGTTATTATTCAGATTAACATTCTGTAGGTCTAATGTTATTGATCATTTCTACTGTGAAATCATGCCACTCTATACAATTTCTTGCACAGATCCATCTCTTAATGCATTGGTGGCTTTTATATTTGCTTCCTCCATACAAATCAGTACCTCTGTGACTATTGTAGTCTCTTATGCCCGTGTCCTGTTTGCTGTCCTGAACATGAAATCTGAGATGGGCAGAAGGAAAGCCTTCTTCACCTGCAGTGCCCACCTGTTCTCTGTCTCTTTGTTCTATGGCACTCTCCTCTTCATGTATGTGAGTCCTGCATCTGGATCAGGTAAACAAAAGGATAAAATGTATTCACTGTTCTACACAGTTGTGATTCCTCTACTAAATCCCTTCATTTACAGCTTAAGAAACAAGGAAGTCTTGGGTGCTCTGAAAAAAGTCATAAAATGATAACTATCCTGTGATAATTTGTTTTTATCTTTTTGTCTCTTTTGCAGTACATCATATATTTTGAGTGTGTGTTTTGAACATAGTAGAAACCTTACATATTTTATAGTACACACACTTGTTTAATTATGTAATTATTATTAAAATACTAGAGCTAGAATTTTTAGAGTCATTCCTGATTGTTTGTGTGTTATATGTGCTCCAGATTGTTTTTAGTCTACTCTTTTGACTCTTTTCTTCCTGTTAGATTGCCTTGTCCAGCCTAGAAATGAGGCCTTTTGCTTTGTATTATTGTCATCTCTTGGATGCCTGCTGTTTCCTCGGGGAGAGGGGAGGAGGGGAAATCTAGAAGTGAGGGGAGGGGAAATTGTGGTCAGGATGTATTGTATGGAAAAGGAATCTCCCTCCTCCTCCTCCTCCTCTTCCTCCTTCTTTTTCTTCTTCTTCTTCTTCTTCTTCTTCTTCTTCTTCTTCTTCTTCTTCTTCTTCTTCTTCTCCTCTACTCCTTTTCCTTCCTTTCTTTTTTGGTTTTTTGAGATTGGGGTTCTCTGTACAGCCTTGGATGCCCTGGATTCACTTTGTAGACCAAACTGGCCTTGGACTCATAGAGCTCTGCCTGCCTCCTGAGTGCTGAGATTACAGGCATGTGATATTGCCTGTAATTGTTTTCCAGTAATTTTTAAAATAAAAAACTCCTGCTTTCCAGGTACATACATTCTAAAACTTTTGATTTTATGTTATTGAAAGCATTCACAAATTATTTATTTACATGAAATAAACACGAGAGGAAGACACACACACAGAGAGAGAGAGAGAGAGAGAGAGAGAGAGAGAGAGAGAGAGAGAGAGGAGAGAGAGAGAGAGAGAGAGAGAGAGAGAGAGAGAGAGAGAGAGAGAGAGAGAGAGAGAGAACTATCTTGGTGCCCCAAGGAGCCAGAGAGAGCTCTAAGACCTGGATCGAGCAATGTCGCAGATATGAGGATAGGTTGTAGAGGCTTTGCTTGATGAAGTTCCAAGATCTCCTGCTGATCATCACTGTCCCCCAAACATTATGTATGTTCCAGGTGTAAAGCTGTTTAGAAATCTGCTATTTCTCCTAAAACTGTTCTTTCTATTTCTCACCCCTAAGGAAAATCATAAAGGGAAAATTTTTTCTCACAGAGGATGTTGAATGAGGGCATCTGGCTAAATTCTTGAGACAATGATAGACTTTTATTTTTTTGCTCTGACTGTGAGCACTCAAGAAGAAACTGCATGTAAGAAAGCTAAGACCTAGACATAATAGTACCTGCCTAGATACTGTTACCCATAGAAATGTTTCTTTAGAATCCGCTTTGAGAGTAATAGAAGATAGGCTTGGAACGTCATGCTTTACAGATATTTTATAATAGAGGACCCCGTGGCAGTTAACCTAGGCTTGGATAGCATACCTGTTGCTTTGGGACTGGGAGTAAGTCAAGTATTTTCTTTCTTAGAGAACAGTTAGCTCAAGTTATGTTGCTATGGCAATCTTGTAAACACAATGGCTTTAGCCTTGGGAAATTTATGATTAAACTTTCCTGAGTATTGTTTAAGAAGTAATAATCAGGTTATGCTGACCGTTTTTGGAAATTAATTGATTTTTGTTGTATGCTTTGTTGTAGGTTATAGAACTTTTTTGTATCTCCTTGTAACACTGTTGATTTTGGATTGCTCTAGTGATTGTAAAAGATGGAAAAAATCATGATATAATCTGTAATTTAAAAAACTGAACTTTATTTCAATAAAATACTGGTGTTGGCCCAAGGAGAAAGGGCATACAAGTAACAGACATAAAAGAGTAAGCCAGAGTGAGAAGGGGAACTGCAAGAGAGATGGGTAGATGGGGAATAGCAAAAGAGATAGGTAGATAGGTAACAGCAAGCAAGAAAATTAAAAAGATGGGCAACAGCAAGCAAGGAGATATCAAGCAAGAAGATAGATAGAAAGACAACAAGCAAGTAAGGGGGTATGGAGCAAGGAGTCAGACAGATAGCAAGTGAGACAGAGACGGAGACAGATAAAGAGCCAGAAGAAAAGTTCTCCTGGGCTTTGAGACCTTCAGTTTCTACTGCATATGCCTGAGTCTCCGAGTATTTCTTTTTCCTCCAGTCCTCAACCTCTCCTCAACAGCTGGTTCCTCTAGATAGTTGTTCAACCAACGGTTGCTTTCCCTTAACCAGCTGTTCACAGCTTGCTCAATTCTCCCTACTGAGGACCCACCTCTCTTCTCTCCTCTTTGCCATTCCTGGAGCTGGTCTTGCGGAGCGGGAGAGCAGGAGTTCCAGGTGGCTCAGCGGGTGAGATATAGCTCCGAACTTCTGGAAAAGCAGCGTGTACTTGACAGCTGAGCCATCTCCCACCCCGACCCAAATTTTAATATATACTCATTAAGTTGCTTCCTTTAGTAGATTGATAAAATTTTTTTCCGCTTTTCAGATATTTTAAAACTCTCTTTATTTGATTTTATTTAACATACACATAACTCCTCTGATTGCAAACCTATTTTCCCCTCCTCATTCTTAAGGAAGATTTTCCCCTAATCTTCTCTTTAGAAAGTATGTATAATTATGGCAAACTGTGAAATAAACCATCTGAAATGACAATTTTTTTGAGATTTATAAGTAGTCTTAAAGATCCAAATATTGCTGTCATACCTACTGAAAACACACAAATTTATTAAATAAAAAACAAAACAAATAAATTTAATGGCGAGCTTGCTAGATAAATCAGCAGTAAAATACTTGATGCCAAGCCTGGTAGCCTGTATTAGGATCCCAGGACCCACAAGGAGGAAGAAAAGAAATGGCTCCAGCAAGTTTTCCTCTGACCTCCACCTGCACATCATGATATGTACCCCCATCAATAAAAATAAATAAATAATATTTTAAAAATTAATAGATCATAAGCAGAAAATTGTAAATCTTATAAAACATATCATTTATTTTAAACTAATGTTGTACCCTCAATCTTGACTTGCAGATGCCAACTGATTCTGTTTTCTGTAGTTGAAACCGTCAACAGGCTCTTATACTAATTTTTCCTCCTCTAAAGTAAGGATAAGTCTGTAAAGCACTTATGGAAGTGTTTTTGCTCTTCTGATAATGCTGGGTGTGCAGTTTTGAATATGTAAAACAAGGGAAATATGTCCACATATACATGACATGCTATATCCCAGTCTTTAAGTTTGAAGATTCTATTGAATCTTCTAACCCACAGTATATAGCAGACAGACATGTTTCATATGTATTGGTTCTGCCTCTTTCTCACCTGTCTTGTTGATTTCTGTGTGTCAGTTGCAGTCCAAGTAGCTTGTTTTTTGTGAGTGAAGACTCTGAAAAAGTTATGTGTCAATTTTACCAATTAAACATAGTATAGTTTGTTTTTCAATAAATTTGTAAAACCCATATAGACTACCTTATGCATTTGCTAAATTTTTTTTTGAAAAATGAAATCATTCATATTACATCACATTTGCTATCCCATCCCATAAATCCTCCCATTCCTCCCTCCCTCCTACTTTCACCCCATTCCTCTTCCCTATGACTGTGACTGAGGGGGACCTCCTCCCCCTGAATGTGATGCTAGGGTATCAAGTTTCTTCTTGATAGTCTGCTACTATTTGCTAAATGGTAATATGACTTGTTACCTGTATACATCTGCTGTTTCATTAAAAACCTGTACCAACTTTCAGCAAGATTCACTCAGTAGTGACCTGTGCAGGACTTATCTTCTCAGTTATATTGATTTAGAGCAGGAAAAAGAATGAAACAGATGCAGGTAACTCATGTGTCAAGTGTGAAAATATTTTCAAAATATGTCAAAATGAAAATCTATCATTTTCTTTTAATTTTTTTCTTTTCATGATCACTGAAGACAGTTAAAGCCAGCACCTGCTTTTTCCCCCCTCAAAGTATTTCTTGAAGCATAGGCATTCTGAATTTATTTTTGTGCTACCTTTGCTATGTCTGACACTAGATTTGAGGTAGGAAATGTGGGCTTTTTCTATGGCCCAGAACATCTGGCATTTGTCTTTCTGGGTCTGGGTTACTTCACTCAGTATAGCACTTCCTAATTCTACCCACTTACCTGCAATTTCATTTTCCTATTGTGTACCATTTTTATTATCCATTTATCTGCCTTAGCCATCTGTGTTGCTTACATTTCATAGCTAGTTTGAACAGAGTGGTAATGAGTACAATTGAACAAGTATATCTGTCATAAGATGTTAAGTACTTTGGGCATGTGCCGAGGAGTGATCTATCTGGGGCATATGGTAAGTTCACTAATTTCCGTTCCTCAAATGTGTCATTTACACTTTGTGTCTGTGTTTCCGATACAGTCAATACTCTCTCTCTCTCTCTCTCTCTCTCTCTCTCTCTCTCTCTCTCTCTCTCTCTCTCTCTCTCTCTCTCTCTCATTTTTAGCATGATCTCTGAGGTAGAGAATTGCACTTAGTGGTGACCGTAACGTAGACAGCTGAGGAAGGATGAAGTGCAAGTTTCTGTCTTCTTTAACTACTGAGTTATGTAATGTGATGTTTTCTTGGAAGCTGTCATGTGAGAAGGCATGTGATATTTTTCTGAAAACAGACATGGGGGAAGGTGTATGATATTTTGAAAGAATATAAATAGAAACCCACAGACAGTGAGAGGACGCTTTTGCATTGCTACACAGTGCAATGCTTTGCTGGTCCTTGCTGGTTTTCACTTTGTAAGGAGAAATGTTCCAGAGAACTTCTCATAGTACTCCAGCTGATTCTGGCCACTTAAGTTGATTCTTGCTCATTTGGCGGAGTCTTGCTGCTTCTGCTGGATTGTGCCACTGCTTCTGATCCATCTTGCTGTTCGGTGTTTGGTATTGGACTTGGCTGGTATTCTGACAATAAAGAGTGGAATTATGTTCCTCTAAAATCGGGTACCAGACAAGATTGCCCACTTTCTCCATATCTCTTCAATATAGTTCTTGAAGTTCTAGCCAGAGCAATAAGACATCAAAAGGAGATCAAGGGGATCCAAATGGGAAAAGAGGAAGTGAAATTATCCCTATTTGCAGATGATATGATAGTGTACATAAGTGACCCTCAGATTTCCACCAGAGAACTCCTACAGCTGATAAATACCTTCAGCAAATTGGCTGGATACAAAATTAACTAAATAAAAGTCAGTAGCCTTCCTATATACAAATGACAAACATGCAGAAGAAGAAATTAGGAAAACTACACCCTTCAAGATAGCCACAAGCAATATGAAATATCTAGGAGTAACTCTAACCAAGCAAGTGAAGGACTTGTTTGAAAAAAACTTTAAATCTCTGAAGAAAGAGATTGAAGATGACATCAGAAGATGGAGGGATCTCCCTGGTTCATGGATCGGGAGAATTAACATAGTAAAAATGGCTACTTCCCAAAAGCAATTTACAGATTCAATGCAATCCCTACAAAAGACCTACAAAATATTTTGAAGACATTGAAAGATCAATTCACAACTTAGGATGGAGAAACAAGAAGCCCAGAATAGCAAAAACAATCCTATACAATAAAAGATCCTTTGGAGGAATCTCCATACCTGATCTCAAGCTGTACTATAGAACAACAGTAATTAAAAACAGTGTGGTACTGGCACAGCAATAGGCTAGTGGATCAATAAAATCAAATAGGCTGGTGCCACACACATTTGGTCACTTGATTTTTGACAAAGAAGCCAAATTTATTCAATGGAAAAACGATAGTGTCTTCAACAAATGGTGCTGGTCTAACTGGATGTCTATATTTTAAAAAATGCAATGAGACCCATATTTGCTACCATGTAAAAAAACTCAAGTCCAAGTGGATTAAAGACCTCAAGATAAACCCAGAGACATTAAATCGGTTAGAGGAAAAAATAGGGAAGAGCTTGGAACACATGGGCACAGAAGACAACTTCCTGAACAGAAGACCAATAGCCCAAGTCTTAAGGTCAACAATTAACAAATGGGACCTCATGAGACTGAGAAGTTTCTGTAAGTAGGCGACACTGTCAAAAGAACAAAGCAACAGCCTACAAACAGCGAAAAGATCTTCACCAACC
The DNA here is from genome assembly GCF_903995435.1 of Acomys russatus. Classification (NCBI taxonomy): domain Eukaryota; kingdom Metazoa; phylum Chordata; class Mammalia; order Rodentia; family Muridae; genus Acomys; species Acomys russatus. The sequence goes on along the minus strand of NC_067144.1, from coordinate 40,705,011 downwards.
CTACATCTGACAAAGATCTAATATCCAAAATATATAAAGAACTCAAGAAATTAAACACCACCAAACCCAATAACTCAATTGAGAAATGGGGCTCAGAACTAAACAGAGAATTCTTAACAGAGGACTATCAAATGGCCTAGAAACACTTAAAGAAAGGCTCAATGTCTTTAGTCCCCAGAGAAATGCAAATCAAAACAACTCTGATATTCCATCTTACACCCATCAGAATGGCTAAGATCAAAAATTCAAGTGACACCACATGCTGGCGAGGATGTAGAGAAAGAGGAACACTCCTTCATTGCTAGTGAGAATGCAAACTGGTACAACCACTTTGGAAATCTGTCTGGTGCTATCTCAGAAAACTGGGAATAGGGCTTCCTCAAGACCCAGCTATTCCACTCCTTGGAATATACCCAGAAAATGCTCCACCACACAACAGGGACATATGCTCAATAATGTTCATAGCGGCCTTATTATAATAGCCAGAACATGGAAATGACGTAAGTGTCCCTCAGTAGAAGAATGGATAAAGAAACTGTGTTACTGGGGTTTAAAGTTTATGCCTGTATTGTCCTTGGCTAGTGCCTTAGTTTGAGCCGGACCCCTGGGCCCAAATCTGCCTATCATAATGTTCTATTGTAGGTTTCTAGGACCCTCTGGATCCTTCTACTTTGCTATTCTCCCATGCTTCTCTCATTTAGAGTCCCAATAGGATGTCCTCCCCTCTGTCCCAGTTTCCTGGTAAGTGAAGGCTTTCGTGTGACATGCCTCTTGGGCTAGTATGCAGAAATAAGTGAGTATATACCATTTGATTCTTTCTGCTTCTGAGTTAACTCACTCATTATGATCATTTCTAGCTCAATCCATTTATCCACAAATTTTGGGAATTCCTTGTTTTTAATAGCTGAGTAGTATTCCATAGTGTATATGTACCACAGTTTCTTTATCCATTCTTCTACTGATGGACATTTAAACCCCTACCCAGATCTAGCCAATGGTCAGAACATTCTCCACAATTGAGTGGAGAGTGGGATATGACTTTCTCATGTACTCTGGTGCCTCACATTTGACCATGTCCCCTGGAGGGAGAGACCTGGTTGCACTCAGAGGAACTACAGCAGGTTACCAAGAAGAGACTTGATACCCTATGAGCATATACAGGGGGAGGTAATCTCCCTCAGGAACAGTCATAGGGGAGGGGAATAATGGGAAAATGGGAGGGAGGGAAGAATGGGAGGATACAAGGGATGAGATAACCATTGAGATGTAACAAGATTAATAAAACAAAAACAAAAACAAAAACAAAAACAAAAAAGGAAAAAGAAAAAAGAAACTGTGGTACATATACACTATGGAATACTACTCAGATATTAAAAACAAAGAATTCCTGAAATTTGTGGTCAAATGGATTGAACTAGAAATGATCATGATGAGTGAGTTAACGCAGAAACAGGAGGAGTCAAATGGTATATACTCACTTATATTTGGACACTAGTCCAAGGGGCATGTCCCATGAAAGTCTTCACTTGCCAGGGAAGTCGATCAGAGGGGAGGACATCCTATTGGGAATTTAGGTGAGAGAAGCAAGGGAGAATGGGGAAATAGAAGGATCCAGAGGATCCTAGATACCTACAAGAAGAACATTATGATGGGAGGATCAAGGCCCAGGGGTCCTGTTCAAACTATGGCACCAGCCAATGAAAATATAGACAGTAAACTCTGAACACCTACCTAGATCTACCCAATGGACAGGACATTCTTCACAGTTGAGTGGAGAATGGGGACTGACTTTCACATGAACTCTGGTGCCCCATTTTTGACCATGTCCCCTTGATGGGGAGGCCTGGTGGCACTCAGAGGAAGGATAGCAGGCTACCAAGAAGAGACTTGATACCCTATGAGCATATACAGGGGGAGGAGGTCCCCCTCAGTCACAGACATAGGGGAGGGGAATAGGGGGAAAGTGAGAGGGAGGGAGGAATGAGAAGATACAAGGGATGGGATAACAGTTGAGATGTAATATAAATAAATTAATAAAATAATTTTAAAAAGTGGAATTGTGACAAGGAACTACTTCTAAAGAGGTCTGAAACCCTCTTTTCCTATTAAACTTCTTTCTCCCCTATTTCTGATTGGTGTGTTGGAAGGGAGGTAGAATCATGTCAGAACCCTAAATAAATTGGTTTTGAACAATTGAAGCCTGCAAGAGGAATGCACAATTGTAATATTGTCAGGTCCTGCATTACACAGGGAACAGGTCACATAGTTCTATAGGTGCAGACTTTGTCTGTAGAAGTTGTGAGCATGCCATGTACTGAAGAGTAAAGAATATTGGTTAGACTTGAAGATCTTCTGTCAGCTTCCAAAAGACCAAGCATCATTTCTGCTCCATAGTTTCATGTGCTATTATTCAGTCTCAATTATCTATTACAAGTTTTCTGAGGTTGAGAAATCAAAAAATGAGAGTCTTATTTGTTTAGTATTTAAGAGATATTTCTCAAATCTAATCAGAGAAACTCCTTTTCTCAGTTGCTGGCAATTAACAAAGAGCTTCCCAAGTAGCCTAGGTACAAAGAATAAGAGGAAGTGGAGTGATGAATTTGAAATGATACATCAATATGACATCCTTTCCTTCCAAGCATGGGTATCATTGTAGAAAATGGGATGAAAGATGGTAAAAACCAGAGGCAGTAGATGACAAGTGAACAGTGTCTGGACATAATACAACAGTTTTACATACTGATTCACAAATGTTGTAGCAACATGCACAAGGCCTGTGCAAGTTAGGCCAAACAAAATCCCAATATAGAGGGGAATGGGTGGGCATGATGTCCCATCCTTAGATGAGGAGATCGTGGTATTTGGTAACTGTCAGAAGAGGGCATGTTTGTTTTTTATGAGTGTGTAGACACAGTAAGCCTAACATTCTGCAGTATGGTCTCACACCTAAGAGTATATTGGCAATACTAATAAGACACAATGAGCTCTTTGAAATAGTGAAAACACCAACTCGAGTAGTGTGTTATGAGAGTAGATCTAGCAGGAGATAGGGGAAAGGGATGAAAATATCCAGGCACAATGCATGAAATTCTCAAAGAATTAATAAAAATATCTGGAGATTTAATTTGATAGTTGCTTGCCATGCCTATTTTTAATCTTGGGGTGAGAAAGAACATCATAGCAGAAGCAAGTGGTAGGGGGAAACTTCTTGCCAAGGAGATGTTTATAATGTATATAGAAGGAGAAATGTTTATAGTGTCTAGAACCACTTCAAAGGTTTACTTCTGCCAAGTATTTTACTTCTTTTTCCAACCTCCTAAAGTTCCTACCATCTCCTCAAAAACACTATTATCTGAGTTACAAGGCTTCAACAAACTAGTTTGGGGGAGTAGCTAAGATCTATACAATAAATACATTTTACAAATAAAAATAAAATAGCGATAATATTAAGTTCTTATTTGCTGTTTAGAGTATAGTAGACTTTGGAACACACATTATGTGGACTGCTGAATATATGCTATTATCCACTTTCTTTTTATTACTTCTTTTTTACTTTAAATAATTTATTGAGATTACCTCTCGATTGTTGTGTATTATTCACTTTCAATTATCTATTACAAGTTTGCTTCTATTGACTAGCATTACAGTCTGTGGTCATTTCTAGGACAGATTAAAATACCATGAAAGAAAGGATGAGAGGTACCAGTATAAGGGGAAAAACCATTAGCTCCTTATTTTGAACTCTGAATTTTTCCAAGAGTCACTTTTTAATGAGAACACACATGTTCAAAAGATAGATCAGCTACTGTAATGTTTATCCAGTCACACTACAGAACCCAGAAATGGAAAGACATTCTCCAATTTTCCATCCAAGGTCACAGCAAAGATAAGAATCTCAAATTAAACCCTGTATCTTATCATATAAAGGTCTGGGAATTGTTGAAGACCCTGGAGATCAGAATAAAATCTTGTTAATCTGAAAGGACACAGCACAATCACATCTTGTTTCTACTTAACACAGTCAACGAAGGCAGTGATGACGCTAAGAACTCAGGGTGGGAACGGGTGTGTCAGAGAAGAGAATGTGGGACATTTGGGGAATTATGGAGGAGGTACACATTCATGACACATTTACAAAGATGGCTGCTAATCTTCCAATTCAAACTTTGGTAAATTATTCTACAGTGGAACCTTGACAAACTGATAGCTTCAATCTCTGAGACATGTGCTGTACTATTTATGGAGGGAGGTTTTCCTAGGAAAAGCCCTCAACTGAGATTCCATCTTACTTTACCAAGTTACAAAGTTCTATACATTTAATCAAACATTAAATAATAGAATAGACGTGAGTGGAGAGGCTGCCTGCATACCTTTCGCCTCTTCCCATGTTCCCTCAGACCAACCCCTCAGTCTCCTCCCCAGTACTGATGCAGAATACCAGCTGCAGCCTTCTCTCCTCCCGATGCAGTGCCCATATCTGCTGTTGATCCCACAAACTAACCCCTTCTAATCTCTTTGTCCCAGACTCCAACTCCAGAGGTCACCGCTGCTAACACAAGGGCTGCTTCTCATAGGGCCACAAGTAAACTGAGAGCAGATACATACCTCTCCAACTGCTCCTGAGATCCAATACTCCCAGTCTCACCCTAACTCTTCTGTGGTCTCCCTTTTTTTTTCTCTGAAGCCATCCTTAGGGATCACAAAGACCTTTTCCTCCAATCTTCCTTCCCTTAAATCATTCCAGTTACCCAGCTGGCTTGGACTAGACTGGATCCATGGCTCTGGCTGCATGGACCCAGGAACCTTCCATGGGTTGGCTGGGTGACCTGAAGTCCGGTCCACTCGTGTTCAGACCGTAGGGTCTCCTTTGTGCTAGAAGACCCAGACACTGTTGTTTTGTAGCTCACAGTTCAGTTTGAGACACAGAGCACAAATGTTGTGTGCTGCTGCTGCCAGGCGTATGGCTAGATCTTGGAACCTACTTGTGTTCCAGGGGACTCCTCTGGGCTAGAAGACCTACACACCAAACAGAGCGCAGATGGGGAGCGCATGCAGGCAAGTGGCTAAGATTGAAGACAGCACACGTACCTGTAGGGACCCATGGACTTTTCTATGGATTAGTAGGGTGGCTTGAGGCTGGGCCCACCCATGCTCTACACAGTGTGGACCCCTTTCACCTGAGAATCACCAGCACTGATGTTTTGTAGCTCTTAGTTTGGCCCTAAGGTCACTGTGCAGTCACTGCTGTTCGTCTGATCAGACAAGGTGTGTGATCAGCGGGGCCATCTTGGATCTCCCCTGGCCCTGGGATTTTTTTTTTTTAACATTGGGAGACTTTTGATGACTGCTTCTATTTTCTTAGCAGTTATTAAACTTATTATTTGATCTTGAATTAACTTTGATAGGTGAAATCTCTCAAGAAAATTATGCATTTAATTTAGAATTTCCAATTTTGTGGAATACTGACTTTTTAAAAAATAATCTTTTTGTACTTTTTTGGTTTTTATTTATTAATTTTTTTACATATACAGTGGTTTTATTACACATATATGAAAAACTACCTACAGCAAGAACTGGCTTTTAAAGTAAGACTTAAAGATTCTTTGGATTTCCTCAGTATATGTTGTTATGTCCCCCTTTTCATTTCTAATTTTGTTGATTTGGGTAGTGTCTCTCTGTCTTTTAGTTATCTTGGCTAGGAGTTTGCCTATCTTGCTGATTTTCTCAAAGAAGGAGCTCATTTTTTTTATTGTTTGTATTATTCTTTTTATTTCTAATGTATTGATTTCAGCCCTGAGTTTGATTATTTCTTTTGTCTACTCCTCTTGGGTTTGTTTGTTTCTTTTATCTAAAGCTTCAAGTGAGTTGTTAAGTTGCTACTCTCCAATTTCTTTATGAAGGTACTTTCATACTATAAACTTTCCTCTTAGTACTGCTTTCGTGGTGTTGCATAAGTTTGGGTATGTTGTGCCTTGAGTTTTAGGAAGTCTTTAATATATTTATTTGTTTTTTTCCCTGACCCAGTGGTCTTTGATCAGGGAGTTGTTCAGTTTCCACAAGTATGTAAGCTTCTGTTATTTCTGTTATTATTGAGGTCGATTTTTATTCCATGGTGATCTGAAAAAGAAAAACGGTTAAGTCAATTTTCTTGTATCAGTTGAAGTTTGCTTTCTCATTGCCTATATGTTTGATTTTGGAGAAGGCTCTATGCGGTGCTGAGAAGAAAGTATATTCCTTTTTGTTTGGGTGAGAAGTTCTATAGAAATATTTTAGCTCCATTTTATTCATGACCTCTGTTAGTTTCATTATTTCTCTATTTAGTTTCTATTTCAATGATGTGTCCATTGGTGAGAGTGGGGTATTGAAGTCTTCTCTATTAGTGTATGAGGATTGATGTGTTAATAAGCTTTAATAATGTTTCTTTTACAAATGTAGGTGCTCTTGTATTTAGGGCATAGATGTTCAGGATTGAGATGTACTCATGGTAGATTTTTTTCTTTGATGTGAATGAAGTATCCTTCTCCATCTCTTTTGATTAATTTTAGTTGAAAGTCTATTTTGCTAGATATTAGGATGGCCACTCCCACTTGCTTCTTGAGTCCATTTGCTTGGAAAACCTTTTTCCAGCCTTTTATTTTCAGGTAATATCTATCTCTGTTGCGGAGGTTTGTTTCTTGTATGCAGCAGAATGTTGGGTCCTATTTACACATTTATTCTGTTAACCTGTGTCTTTTTAGTGGAGAGTTGAGTCCAATGATGTTGATAGATATTAGTGACCAATGATTGTTAGTTCATTTTATTGTGGTATTGGTTATAGTGTGTTTGTGTACTTGTCTGCTTTTGGTTTTGTGGCTGTGAAGTTATCTGTACCCTGTGTTCTCTTGGGTGTAGTTGACCTCATTGGGTTGAAGCTTTTCTTCTATTAGGGTTGGGTTTGTGCATAGATACTGTTTAAATTTTGTCTTGTCGTGGGGTATCTTGTTTTCTCCCTCTATGGTGATTGAAAGATTTGCTGGGTATAGTAGTCTGGGCTGATATATGTGGCCAAGGCCTTTCTGGCGTTTATAGTCTCTCATGAGAAGTCTTATGTGATACTGATAGGTGTGCCTTTATATGTTATTTGGCCTTTTCCTCTGCCTCTTTTAATAATTTTTCTTGTTCTGTAGCTTTAGTGTTTTGATTATTACATGGCAGGAGGAATGTCTTTTCTGGTATAGTCTATTTGGTGTTCTGTAAGCCTCTTGTATGTTTAAAGGCATCTCTTTCTTTAGGTTGGGAAAATTTTCTTGAAAATATTTTCTGTATATGCTCAAGTCTCTTCTTGATTACCTGCTGTCCTTCCTCTGAGTGCCAACAGGTCTCCCCCTCCAGGGGACATGGTCAAATGTGAGGCACCAGAGTATGTGAGAAAGTCATATCACACTCTCCACTCAAGTGTGAAGACTGTTCTGACCATTGGCTAGATCTGGGTAGGGGTTTAAAGTTTACTGCCTGTATTGCCCTTGGCTGGTGCCTTAGTTTGAGTGGGACCCCTGGGCCCAAATCTGCCTATCATAATGTTCTACTTGTAGGTTTCTAGGACCCTCTGGATCCTTCTACTTTGCCATTTTCCCATGCTTCTCTCATCTAGAGTCCCAATATACAGGGGGAGGTAATCCCCCTCAGGAACAGTCATAGGGGAGGAGAATAAGGGGAAAAGGGGAGGGAGGGAAGAATGGGAGGACACAAGGGATGGGATAACCATTGAGATGTAACAAGAATAAATTAATAATAAAAAAAGAGTGAATAGCATAAGCCTTGATGTTTGCCCTTGAAAAATTAATTATACAAATTTGAAGCCAAAAAAAAATTTGTTTTCTGGTTCTTGGAGCCTGGAATCTTCTTTTTCTTGTATTCCTATCATTCTTATTTGTTCATAGAATCCTTAATTTCTTGGATGTTTTGTGTCAGAAATTGTTTCAATTTAACATTTTCTTTGATGGATGTATTGATTTCTTCAATTGCATCTTCCACACCTGAGATTCTCTCCTGCTTTCCTTGTATTCTGTTGAAGATGATTAGTTCTGTGATTCCTGATTTCTTCTCTAAGTTTTCCATCTCTGGGATTTCTCAATTTGCGTTTTCTTTATTGAATCTATTTTCATTTTCAGGAAATGTACCATTTAGATCTAGTACCACTTTATTCATTTCCTTCACCTATTTGATTGTATTTTCATTGATGGCCTCTATTTGTTTGATTATATTTTCCTGTATTTATTTGAACTATTTATTCATTTCCTCTTTAAATGCCTCTAACAACTTCATAAGCATAGATTTAAAGTTATTTTCCCATGTTCCACCTGCATGAGACTATCAATTGTTTGTTGTAAGTTCTGGTGGAGCCATATTTATTTTTGTTGATTGTGTTCTCATGCTGGCCTATAGATATCTGGTTGTCTGTGGCATTGGCTGTTTGTTCTTGGAACATACTGGGTTTCTTGGACCTTTGTGATCCAGTGAGGTCCTGCCAGTTTCCTCAAGACAGCTAGAAGAGATGAACCAAAGTTTAGATCCTCACATCTCTGGATTCTGGAGTCTTCTTCAGGATGACGGGGAAGTTCACAGGCATATGAATGGTGCTGGGATTTCAAAGGCAGCCACAAAGCAAGCAGACCCTGTACTCCCAATACTCAGATTCAGCTGACCTCCATAATTTTAGACATGGGACCTTGTAAGATCCTATTGCTCATCCTGTGTCCACAGGGGAGCCTATAGAACCATTGAATGGAGGTTGGGATGCTGTCCCTAGTATCCAGGTACTGCCCTCAGGGAAGCAGGAGGGATCTGAGATCTGTAGGGTGCCTCTAGACCTGTGGACTGGTGCTCAAGCAGCAGGAAGCTCTTGGTGCCATGAGCCCCAGACATGATTCCTGGGTGCTGGAGATGGTCATAGAGGCCCTGGATTTGTGTGTCCCCAGCTCCTAGGATGCCTCCTCCCATCTGGGGAAACATCAAAGTTGGTGTTTTGGAGTAACCTGACAGTTTACTCATCCATCTGCAGTCTCTGATCATCTGCCCCTCAGATACAGTACACACAGCTTGCTGCAATCTTACTTTTGCCTACTCTTAAGACTTTTGTTTTGTAACTCTTGTTGAGTTGCCATGTCCAACTTCAATATGAAAAATTTTGCTTCATCTTATATTTTATTTTGTCATGTTTGGTTATTATCTCTTAGAAGCCCTTTCTTTTATAATGAAACAGAAAGGGAGTGGACATGGAGGGGAGGGGAGGTAGGAACAATTGTGAAAAGTGGAGGGATGGGAAAGATAGCCAGGATGTTTTGTATGAGAAAGGAATCTCTTTTCAATAAAAATATGAAAGAATATGATCATAAAATGCGAAAGAAATACAAAAGAGATAAGTTTGAAACAAACTTTTGAGAAACAATAACAGGAAAAGGACACACTGTTGGATAGAAAATAACTTTGGATGCAAATTTTTTTGCCTCTAACAATAAACGATTGTTCCAAAATGTAAATGCATAAGGATGAAACTAAGATGCTTAACTATGCTGTACAATGAATTAAAGATAAAATGTAAAGGTAGTATCTATATGATTAATCTCACTAAGGCAAAGGCTATTAAAATTCCTTAGGTCAAATTTAAGTATATGGACATGAAAATTAATCTCTACTTCACACTTACCAAATTAAGGTTATATGTTTATTTTAAAAGGAAAACAACTAGCTTGGAGAATAAAATTTTTATGCATTTTATCTGTGCCTCATCTGAAGCCTACTGAATAGAATTTATCCAAGTGCCAATAGGGCACAATTAAAATATGTATTAATACTAAATTTGTATGTTTCCTATAGAGTTAAAAGTTTTCTTCGTCAGAATGCCATTGCCATAGGAATGAGAAATATGCTCAGAATAATTATTCCTACTTGAATTCTTGCTGCTACATATTTTTGAGTGCTCTCCTTGTTTGTTTGTTGTTTTTCTGTTGTTTCATTTTGTGAGGCAAAGCATGAAGTTCAGTAGGCATGGAGGTAAGGAGTCTGTGGGAAGAGTTGAGAGAAGGGAAATTGTATAAGTAAGGTATATTATATGAAAACTTTTAAAATAAAAAAAATAGGTTTTGAGATGTGTGAATTATGTGATACTAAAACATTCTAAACTATTTTAGTTATTTATTTGTTAAAATTTAGTAATTTCAATAAATGTGACATAAATATTGACCTTTTCAAAAGTCCTGTTGAACCTCACACACATAGTCATCCTAGGGCTAGGAAGATGGACCACAGGATAAGAAGGTTTGCTGTGCAAGCACGAAGACCTGAGTTTGAATCCCTGATATCCACGTACAAAGTTAGCATTGCCAGTAACCGAAGCATAGTTGGGGCTAGAGCCCAAAATGAAATTTTATATATAAATTATATATGTAATGTATCTATAAACATTAGACTTTGCTTATGCTACAAAGAGATTTAATTTTCTGATTTAATTTTAATCTACCTGTATGGATTTTCAATAACAAATAATTCAAACCTACCTTTAAAGTGCACATTAATGATTTAGAAATCTGTAATATTTATATGACATTTACACAGATTAAAGGTTACACTTCATTATTTAACAATATATCATCTTACTATATTTGATAATAAAACATCATAAATTTTTATGTATTTAGTAAATAAACATCAACTTTTTTCCTGAAAAACATTTATGACTTTATGATTTTCCTCAGAGCACCTAAAACTTCCTTGTTTCTTAGGCTGTAAATAAAGGGGTTTAGCAGAGGAATCACAATGGTGTAGAACAGGGAATACATTTTATCCTTATATTTACTTGGTCCAGACCCAGGACTCACATACATGAAGAAGAGAGTGCCATAGAACAAAGAGACAGAGAGCAGGTGGGCACTGCAGGTGGAGAAGGCTTTCCTTCTGCCCCTTTCAGAGTTTGTTTTCAGAATGGAAAAGAGGACATGGGCATAGGAGACTACAATACTCATGAAGGTAACAGCTTGTATTACAGCAGCAAAAATGAAGACCACCAATGCATTAATAGATGGGTCAGTGCAGGAAATTGTATAGAGAGGCAAGATCTCACAGTAGAAATGATCTATTATATTTGACTTGCAGAAGGTTAATCTGAATAATAATCCTACATGAACAAGTGGATGCAGAAAACCAATTACATATGAAACACTTATAAGGCAAGTGCACACTCTGTTGGACATCACCACAAGATAAAGCAAAGGGTTGCATATGGCCACATAGCGGTCATAGGCCATTGCTACTAGGAGGAAACATTCAGTTGTTGCACTGGATCCAAAAACATAATATTGGGCCATACATTCGAATAGAGAAATCATTTTACCATTGCCTAAGATGTTGACAAGCATCCTGGGAGTCACAGAAGATGAAGTACAGGCATCTGCAAAGGCTAAGCTTCCAAGGAAAAAGTACATGGGAGTGTGCAGATGGGGGTCCTTCCAGATGAGAAAGATTAAGCCAAGGTTGCCCACCATGGTGATGACATAGATGAAGAAGAACACCAGGAACAGGGGGACTTGCAGCTCTGGACGATCTGTTATTCCTCTGAGAACAAACTCAGTTATCTGGGTCCTGTTCACCTCCATCACATTCTCGTAGGCTGCTCACTACAAAGAGATTTAGATGAAAAATATACTATCAGGTTTCAAAGAAGATGGAGTTGATGCCAGCATCGTATCTTCTCTCTCACGTGCTCATTAATCAATCCTTATATTTCTGTTTTTACCAATGCATCTAACATACAAAGATTTTTAGAATAATTTTTTGAGATACAGGGCATTTTAGCTATATTTTTTGAGAAATATGTAGTAATAGCATAATAGATCTTACACCACTAAGATCTTACAGTATAGTCATAGTCACTCTAAGTTGCATAGATAGCTATAATGTTTTATACTCAAGTGAGAATCAAAATTATTTAAAGCATTATGCACCACAGTTAATTTAAACAATACTGATAAATGCCCAAAATTCATAATAAAAAATTTAACTGCTTCTTATGTTCTTTATTTTAAACAACAAAACAGAAAGAACTTTAATTTTAATAATATATATCATTAATTTTTCCTAAGACAAACAAAAAGATAATAAATGAAAATAAAAGTCTTATTTTAAATAAATATTTTAAATTTTCTCAATAAAATTATAGTGAGCAGTCATTATCTCATTTAAGGAAATTAATTATTTAGTATCTTCTATATTATGACACTGTCATTCTTAGCTCATGACAGAAGTGATAACTGAGATGATATAACCAAGACGTTAGAATAACTGCTATAAAAGGAAACATACATGCTCACAATGCACTAATGATTTGTTTGCATATTAAAAATCAAAATAAGATCTGTCCTTACATTTGCTGGTTGCTAAAAGTAGGCAGTCTTAATAGTTTAATTACAGAAGCTTCTAAAGAGATTGTAACAATTTTCCAGTTGCTTTTATATTAGTTAGTACAGGTGGGATTATCAAAGTTAGACTATATCATTTGCAAAAGAAAAAAACCCATAACCTTGCAACAAAAACCTCATGCAAATAAGGAATGCGGAGTGGGAAAAAAAGTCTTCCATAGGGAACAGCACATCAATTGGCTATCCAATACTACATGGTCAGCCGTGAAAGCCTATACATACAAGTGACAGTATTTGGACAGAAAAGGATATTTTAAGTGTGTATGTATATGCATATACACATGTAGTGCCTAACAACTAAAGGAAAAGAAGTAACAAATTCTAAAGAGAGCAGAAGTAGGAAGTATATGGGAAAGGTTGGAGAGAGGAAGGGGAAATGATGTAATTACATCATAATAATAATACAATTTTACATCATATAATCTCAAAATAAAGTTATAATAAAAAAGAAATAAGCCACAAAAGAAAGAATCCCCAGTGTCATCACTATCTCGATTCATTTTAAGTGTACAAATGGTAAATTTTGTTCAAATAGAAAATCAAATGGGAACAGGATAAAACAAATTAATATGAATTATCTATGACAAAGGAAAATGAAGTAAAATGAACTTCAAAAATTACTTGAAAGTTTCCCAAACTGAGAGTGGGAAGGATAGATTCTGTTGAAACTTGGCCTGAGGAAGGGGCATCTAAGTCAGCATTAGTCTAACATTTAGTCAATGGCACAGTATGCATGACTATGGAATAAGATATGCTTCATATATTCAAATACTTGATTATCTACGGTAGTACAAACGGCCCTAAGTGTCTAACTCTCTTTGAGAACATGGACAATTCTTGGAATCACAGGCCCAAGGATTTTTACAAAAAAGCAGTCATCTGGATGTCCTACCTATGGTTTTGCTTCTATATTATATTAATCAGTTCATTTTAAACTTAGGAAACTATTCCATACCATAGTCTGTGACTACCAGAAACAGAATTTCTCCAAGAATAACTAACCTAAAACATACTATACAAAAAAACTGAAAGGAGAGTCAGTAAAAATAAAAAGTTGAAAAAGAATAATCTTGAGACAGTAAAAATATGTAAGTCTGCCAAAGCATTTTTTTCTGAAAAAAATTAAGTTATATTGTAGAAATTATTCTTTTCCATTTTTGTTTAGAATATGAGGAAAGCCTTTGGAGTTTGGGCATAGTAGCATATTTACTAAACAGAGGAGCTAATGGTGAGTCTAAGAATTATTCACTATCCTACAACAAATCTCCAAAGACATTAGACCATCCTCATTTAATGTCTTCTAAGAATTCAGCAATGAAACTGACTCTTTATGTACTGATTTTATCCTCTCTACATATTTCCAGGAATATTATCTAACCACGAACCAGGTGAAAGCAGAACTAATTGTTTAAGATGTCACACACTTCTGTGATTCTCATCAGCTGGAAAAATCTTTGATACCAGAAGATTTGCAATGTCAGTGTCAGGATACATTTACTTAATACAATATTCATCATATTGGTTCTATAGCATTTTTTTACAGAGCCTTTATTATTAATTTTCAACTTCAAAAATCCTTGAGTCTCAATCATGCCTCCAATCCTATCCTATTCCAATGTGTACATATTATTTCTTTTTTTTCCTCTCTGTAAAATGTTGGGCTCACCAAGAAGCATATGTTTGGCAATCTATAAGCCTACGTTTCTTCATCAATGTCAAAAAGCAACATAGCCAAAAGGCTAAGCTTAGAGTTCTTTGTGCATTCACATGACTGAACTCAAATTGTTGGGCTACACATACCTAAGTGTGCTTCCATTGGGATTAAAAGGATCAGGTGAGATGTTTTATGGTTTTTTCCCCAAATCAGTACTAATTTCTATTCCATCTTTTAGATAAATACTCTCAATACCTCATATATTGACACTTTTATAAAAAATACCCTCTTTGTATTAAAAGATCTACTTAAAATAATTATATTCAAATAAAAATACTGTATCCTCACCTAGCTCCTATAATGAGACGTATGAAAATGGACATAGTGAGAAGTAAATCATCATGAAGAATTCATAAGGTGAAGAACAAAGATAGCACAGACAATTGTTCTCTTCATGTTAACTTTCCTTAAGAGGAGGTGTGCTTGAATAATTTTAAAAAATCTTAAATGCTACCTGTGAAGTTAACACTGAAATTCCCTCAGTACTGCTAAAATAATCCCAGTAGAAAAACCAGTCTCCAGGTAGTACGCAAAAATTAAGAAGTCACTACTTGGCACCCTATTATAACAGTTGTTTCTCATGTTTTCTTTCTTTTCAAAACAAAATCATTACAAATTAATGATAATAAAAATGTATTCCTTTGAGATTCTTCTGATGATTTAGATGTAACTGACTTTTCAACTAAGTTTGGTTTAGGATAAAACAACTGGTAACAAATTCTGGAGTGAGTGTAGGGAAAAGGACCCTCATCATTATTGATGAGATTTCAAACCTGTCCAGGGTGTGTATAACCATACATATAAAATTTAAATGAATATTTCCCATCTGCTTTTAATGTCCCCTCTAAGAGCCAAAGACAATCTAATATAAAACCCAACACTAGGCGTGAAAAGCCTTCACTCAAATTTTTGGTCACGGTTTTCTAAACATGTTCCAAGTTACCAAAACTTGGTATTGCTGTTGCCCTTGGTTGCACCCCAAAGGTAGAAGGTAACCCCTATCATTGAAAACACCACTTTGAGCTAGAACTGACCTGAAGGCCTCCTCCCTGAGAACAGGCTTTTATGGTAACAGAAGGTACCACAAAGCCTCAAAATGAGGGAAGCAAACAACATTCCTACCTAGCTATGGTGCCTATGAACCAAAACAATGACCAGAATGGTAAGTAAACCTATGGATGCAGTAGTAGCATCTATCCTTTTGCACTACTCAACATTTTTCCAATTGGATTTAAGGCATGCTCAGCAATAGGGAAAACATGCCTGATACTGGAAACCTAGTTAAATACCCAGTGCTAGTGAAGACATGGATCTTAAAGAAGAGCCTAGAACTACCTACCAGTTTACTAAATCAATACAATACCTAACTAAACTCTAAATATTTGCCAGCATGCCCATAGGTAAGTATAGTCTTTGTACTTATGAACTACTTTTTGCAACAAAAAACCAC
The DNA here is from genome assembly GCF_903995435.1 of Acomys russatus. Lineage (NCBI taxonomy): Eukaryota > Metazoa > Chordata > Mammalia > Rodentia > Muridae > Acomys > Acomys russatus. The sequence continues at coordinate 40,689,395 of NC_067144.1, read as the reverse complement.
TACAGAAAACCAGAACCAATCAAAATATAGCTGTTGCCTCCTGCCAACTCATCAATAAAACACACACACACACACACACACACACACACACACACACACACACACACGGCTCAGAGAACATTGTAAAAGAGGGGGTCAAAATAATGTAAGAACTAGATTAACAGGGAGTATGACAAAGGATGTTGAACATTTCTTTAAGTGTTTCTCAGCCATTCAATATTCCTTTGTTGAGAATTCTCTGTTTAGTTCTGTCCCCTATTTTTTATATTGAATTATTTGGTTTGATGGTGTTTAAATTTTTGAGTTGTTATATAATTTTGATATTAGCTCTTTGTCAGATGTAGGGTTGGTGATGATCATCTCGCAGTCTGTAGGATGTTGTTTTGTTCTGTAGACAGGGTCCTTGGCCTTACATGAGTTTTGTAATTTCATGAGGATTCATTTGTTAAATGCTGAGCTGTTGGTGTTCTGTTTAGGAAGTTGTCTCCTGTGCCAATGAGCTCAAGGCTCTTCCCCACTTTTTCTTCTAACAGATTTAGTGTGTCTAGTTTTAAGTTGAAGTCTTTAATCCATTTGAACTTTAATTTTGTGCAGGCTGATAAATATGGATCTATTTGCATTTTTCTAAATGTAGACATCCAGTTAGACCAGCATCATTTGTTGAAGATACTATCTTTTTTTTTTTCTATTGTAAGTATTTGGCTTCCTTCAAGGGGATACAAATTGGAAAGGAGGAAGTCAAAGTATCACTCTTCAAGGATGATATGATAGTATACATAAGTGACCCCAAAATTCTACTAAGGAACTCCTACAGATGGTAAACACCTTCAGCAAAGTGGCTTGATACAAAATCAACTTTAAAAAGTAGTAGTCCTCCTGTATACAAATGACAAATGGCCTGAGAAAGAAAATATAGAAACTCCAAGCTTCACAATAGCCACAAATAATATAAAGTATCTTGGTGTAGCTCTAACCAAGCAAATGAAAAACTTATATGAAAAAAAACTTTAAGTTTTTAAAATTAATATATTCAGATTACATCTCAATTGTTATCCCATCACTTGTATCCTCCCATTCCTCCCTCCTTCCTGCTTTTGCCCTATTGCCCTCTCCTAGGTCTATGGCCAAGGGAAAACTTTAAGTCTCTAAAGAAGGAAATTGAAGAAGATATCAGAAGATGAGAGTTTTGTTTTTCCATATGAAGTTTAGAATTGATCTTTCAAGGTCTGCAAAGAATTGTATTTTGATAGAGATTGCATTTGGTAAGATGGCCATTTTTACTATGTTAATCCTCCTGATCCATGAGCATGGGAGATCTTTCCATCTTCTAAAATCATCTTCAAATTCTTTCTTCAAAGATTTGAAGTAGTTTCATATAAATCTTTCACTTTCTTGGTTAGAGTTACACCAAGATACTTTATATTATTTGTGGGATATTGTGAAGGTTGTAGTTTCCCTAATTTCTTTCTCAGCCCATTTGTCATTTGTAAACAGGAAGGCTACTGATTTTTAAACAATTAATCTTGTATCAGGCCACTTTTCTAAAAGTGTTTATCAGCTGTAGGATTTCTCTGGTGGAATTCTGGGGGTCACTTATGTACACTATCATGTGATCAGTGAATAGTGATACTTTGACTTCCTCCTTTCTGATGTGGATCTCTTTGATCTCCTTTTGTTTTCTTATTGCTCTAGCTAGAACTTCAAGTACTATATTAAAGAGATATGGAGAGAATGGGCAGCCATGTATAGTCTTCAATTTTAGTGGAATCTCATTGAGTTTTTCGTCATTTAATTTGATGTTGTCTATTTGCATGCTGTATATAGCCTATATTATGTTTAGGCATGTACTTGTTATCCCTGATTTCTCTAAAACTTTAAGCATGAATGGGTGTTGGATTTTGTCAAATGCTTTTCAGCATCTAGGGAAATGATCATGTCTTTTTCTTTCAGTTTGTTTGTAAGGTGGATTACATTGATGGATTTACCTATATTGAACCATCCATGCATGCCTTGGATGAAGTCTACTTTTTCATGGTGAATGATATCTTTGATATGTTACTGGATTTGGTCTGTGAGTACTTTATTGAGTATTTTTGCATCAATTTTCATAAGAGAAATTGGTCTGAAATTCTTTTTCTTTGTTAAGTCTTTCTGTAGTTTAGGTGTCAAGATTACTGTGGGCCCACAAAATGAGTTTGGTAATGTTCCCTCTCTTTCTATTTTATGGAATAGTTTGAAGAGCACTGGTATTAGCTCTTGAACTATCTAGTTCTGGGCTTTTTTTTGGATGGGAGACTTTTGATGATTGCTTCTATTTCTGAAGGAGAAATAGAATTATTTAACTAGTTTACTTGATCTTGCTTCAGCTTCCCTAAGTGTAGTTTATGCAGACAATCACCCATTTCGTTTAGATTTTCATATTTTGTGGTATATTGGCTTTTGAAGTAAGACCTAATAATTCTTTGGATTTCCTCAGTGTGTTTTGTTGTCTCCTTTTCCATTTAGGATTTTGTTGATTTGAATAATCTCTCTTTTAGTTAGTTTGGTTAAGCATTTGTCTGTCTTGTTGATTTTGACAAAGAACCAGCTCTTGGTTTCATTGATTCTTTGAATTGTTTTCTTGTTGATTTCAGCCCTGAGTTTGATGGTTTTCAGCTGTCTATTCGTCATGAGTGTGTCTGCTTTTTCCTTCCCCTAGGGATTCCAGATGTACCATTAAGTTGTTTGTATGAGATGTTTCCAATCTCTTTATGAAGGCACTTAGAGCTACGAACTTTTCTTTTAGTACTTCTTTCATAGTATCTCATAAACTTTGTTATATCAGTTTAATTTTAATTGAATTTAGGAAGTCCTTAATTTCTTTTTCTATTTCTTCACTGACATAGTTATCATTGAATAGAGAGTTGTTCGGTTTCCTTGTGTGTGTAGGTTTTTTCTTATTTCTGTTATTCTTGAGGTCTAGCTTTAGCCCATGGTGTTCTGATTGGATACAGGGTATTATTTTGATCTTTTTTAGATCTGTTGAGGCTTGCTTTTTGACCTACTATGTGGTCAATTTTCGAGAAAGTTCTGTGAGGTGCTGAGAAGAAGATATAATCTTTTGTGTTTGGTGAAAAGTTCTATAGGTATCTGTTAGGTCCATTTGATTCATGACATCTGTTAGTGTCATTATTTCTTAATTTAGCTTCTGTTTCCTTGACCTACCTTGTGGTGAAAGAGGGATGTTGAAATCTCCCACTATTAATGTGTGTTATAAACTTTGTTGAGGTTTCTTTTACAAATGTGGGTGCCCTTGCATTTGGGGCATAGATGTTCAGAATTGTGGTATCTTGTTTGAATTTTCCTTTGATAAGAATGAAATGTCCTTCCTCATCTCTTTTGATTAATTTTGGTTGAAAGTCTATTTTATTGGATATTAGAATGGCTACTCCATCTTTCTTCTTGTGTCCATTTGCTTTGAAGAATTTCTTCCAGTCCTTTACTCTCAGCTAATGTCTATTTTTGTGGCTGATATGTATATTTTGTAAGCAGCAGAAATGTTGGGTACTGTTTATGTATTCATTCTCTTAGTCTGTGTCTATCAGAGAGTTGAGAACATTGAGAGAGATTGATGACCAGTGACTGTAAGGACCTTTTATTTTGATGCTGGTTGTGGTAATGTGTTTGTGTGCTTGTCTCATTTTTATTTTGCTAAAGTGAAACTATCTATTTTCTATGTTTTCCTGGGTGGAGTTATTCTCCTTGGGTTGGGGTTTTCTCTCTAGTATCTTCTGTAGGGCTGGATTTGTGAATATGTACTGTTTAAATTTATTTTTGTAGTGGAATATCTTGTATTATCCATCTATGCTTATTGAAAGTTTTGCTGGGTATAGTAGTCTGGAGTGGAATCTTTGGTCTATTAGGGTGTGCAATTCATCTGCCCATGTGCTTCTGGCTTTCATGGTCTCTGTTGAAAAGTCGAGTGTGTTTATGATAGAGTTGCCATTGTATGTTACTTGGCCTTTTTTTCATGGTGTCCATGGTTTCTTCGATGTTATGTGCCAGAAATTATTTATATTTAACATTTTCTTTGATGGTTGTCATTTGGAATGAAATAAACAAACCAACACAGTGCTAGTCCATTCTACAGTAATGAAAAATGGTTTATTAAGACTTTCATAGACAGGACCAGCAAGTCCTTGTCTAGGCTTATACTCGTTGCTCCCATTTGTATCTCAGGTTAACTTTGGTTTGTGATGTGCTGGGTAGATAGATGATGGCATTTCAAAATACCACTTCTGTCAAGTTGTTTATATAATTAAAGATAAGTTCCAAGTTTTTAAGAAAAAGTATCCATTCTTTATGCTCAAGAATTTCCACGCTAAAAATGTCTGTGCCAGTGGTTCTCAATCTGTGGTTTGTTACTCCTTGTGGATTAAATAACAAAATGACCTTTTCATAGAGGTGGCTTAAGGCCATCTGAAAACACAGATATTTACTTTATGATTTTTTTTAGACATTGTTTCTCTGTGTAGATTTGGTTGTCCTGGACTCACTTTGTAGACCAGGCTGGCCTCCAACTCATGGAGATCTGCCTACTTCTGTATCCCTGAGTGCTGAGATTACAGGTTTGAGCCATGAGGCCCAGCTTACATTATGATTCTTAACAGTAGCAAGATTACAGTTATGAAGTAGAAATGAAAGTAATTTTAGGATTGGGGTCACCACAACATGAGGGACTGTACTAAAGGGTCATAGCATTAGGAAGATTGAGAACCTCTGGTAAGAAAATATGCTTGTTTTCTCTCCCAAATGTTATATTTGATTTTAGATGAATTTCAGTTGCAAAATTAAAGATGAAGAGCTTCTAGTTTTACATTGGGATTTTCAGTGTGGAAACCCCTCTATAACAGGCTGTTGCAGGAAGTCACCGGTGTTGTGTTCCTGCCTCAGTCCCACATCATTTCGATACCTGTATATAATATATACATACATGTGGATGCATATCTATTACTTACTGTTTGTGAAATGATGCAGGCTTTATGGGCTTCTCTCCATCTGGAACTCTCTTGGATTTACTACTTATGTCCTCACCACTTCGGTCTTTCTTTCCTGTTATTACCCCACAACAAAACAAAACAACACAAAACAAAACAACACAAAGCAACAGCACATTCTCCACAGTTGTGTGGAGAGCGGGCATTGACTCTGACATGAACTCTGGTGCCCCCACTCACCACTTCCTCTTGGTAGGGAGACCTGGTGGCACTCAGAGGAAGGGTAAGCAGGACACCAGGATGAGAGCTGATAGGCTATGATCATATAGTGGGGGAGGAGGTTCTCTTCTGCCACAGAACTCAGGGAGGGGAATAGGATGAAAGAGGGAGTGTGGGTGTGGGGGAAACAAAGATACAAGTGAGGGAATAGCAATTGAGATGTAATCTGAATAAATTACTTAAAAAATGTTTAATTTATAAATTTGTATAGATTACATCCTGAATGTTATCTCCTTCCTTGTATATTCCTGTAGCTTCCCTCTCTCCCTCATGCCCTATTCCCCTCTGTTAGACTTCTGAAAGAAAGGGACTTCCTCCCCCACCATATGGTCATAGTATATCAAGTCTCATTTGGTTAGCCTGCTTCCCCTTCCACTGTGTGCCGCCAGACCTCACTAAGGGGAAGTGATCAAATTGGGGGGCATCTGAGACATATCAGAGGCAATACCCATTCTCCCCATAATCGTAGAGAATAAACTGTTCATTGGCTAGAACAAGGTCTAAATTTACTGCATGCATTGTCCTTAGTTGGTACAACAGTTTGTGCAGCCCCCAAACCCCAGGTTCAGATCTTCCAACCTTGATGGTCTCTTTGTGGGGCTTCTGAACCCTCTGGGTCCTTCCATCTCCCCATTCTCCAATACCACTCTCAGTACTACACCAAGAGTCTAGCAGGGAGTTCTAGCATGTTTCTAGTCCCCCGATGGGTAGAGTCTCTCAGAGGACATCTATGTTGAGCTAATATCCATTTATAAGTGAGTATATACCATGCGTGTCTTTCTGGTTTTTGGGTTATCTCACTCAGGATGATCATTTCTAGTTCCATCCATTTGCCTGCAAATTTCAAGATGGGAAAGAATAATCTTAAGGGAGGCAAGAAGTAGAAGAACGTAGTGAGATTTGGGTAGGGAATGTATGGGAAGACAGTAAGGGAGGGAACAGTGTGGGGAGAGATATAACTAACATTAAAGATGTTTGAAAAGCTACCTTTTAACAAATTTTAAGCATACATACATATTCATGCTCGCATATACATATAGATATGGGTTTGAGTGTAGCTGCCTTGCATGTGGTATGATGCTATTTCCAGAGCCATATGTTACCAGATGAAAAGATCAGTGCAAGGTCTGAGGGACCTCCCTATGAGTTGTTGGTTAGGCATATACCCCTGAGACCTCCCCTCAAAATAGAGATTATTACCATTGCTCATATTGCCCACCTGATTTTGATGTTGAAAATTATAAATTCTACAAAATGTTTAAAAAAGAATTTACATTCATTTTTTCAAAACTAAATGACAAGTGAACATTTTTCTGCTATTTTATTGATTATGGCTGTGAATAATAGAACAAAGAAATCAATACAAAACAACAAGGAAAACCCCCAAATTTCATAATTAAGCAAATAAAAGTCAAAAGAGAAATAAATGTCACTTTATTGAGAAAAAATACATTAAAATTGTACAGATGATATGACTATTTTTCTGTAAAAGTCCTAATATTTACTAGAAAAACATGTCTTGTTAATGAATTTAGTAATATTATATTATATAAGACTGATATATAATGTCAATCACATTTCTTTGTTTTAGAAATTATAAAACAAAAGCAAAATGAGTAAAAATATTTCTATTTACAATAAATCAATATAATTTTTGTAATAATAAATCCAATCAAAATTTCTTTTAAAAGAACATACTAGTGTCATTTGAAATATCTCTAGACAACTCAAGTATCTTTCAACCGAGAGAAAGAAAAACAAAATGTGCTATATCTACACAACAAAATATTATTGAGAAAAAGAAAGGAATGAGATGAAATTTTACACTATAAAAATAAGAAATTGAATGCATATGAAGTGAAAGAATTTGAAATTAACTCATAAAAACATTATGCTTATATATGCAATATTTAAAATAAGAAATTAACTACTTGAATTTTTCATGAGCTGTTTTTGAAGAAACAATATCAACAAGTTTACACTTCAATTACACTTGAGCTCAAGTATGTCAGTCTCACTCCTTTTCTTTTGATGATAGTTTTCTAAATATGAAGGGGAAACTCATTATTTTCCATTAACATTACATATAAGAGCCAAAAATTAGTGGTTAGTTCCTGGGTCCACTTGGGGCACAGCCAGCAGAGGTAAGTTGTATGTTGACACCTGAGCCTTGTTATTTCCCTTCCCAAGGAAGCATGCAGGGATCCAGGAACACCCAGGTCTGCCAGGCCCTAGGAAGATTCAGGTTAGACACTCCCAGTGCCCCCCACGAGTCCCCTGCCATCCATCTCTACCTGGAGCACAGGCAGTAGAGGTGACCTGCAATCTGTCCCTTGAACCCCATCATCCATGTGCTAGATGAGGCCTGCTGGGCCCCAAGATCATTCAGCTTAGACTCCTTCCTGTGAATTCCCTGCCTTCCTGGTCCTCCTGGGGTACTGCCAGCAGAAGTGATCTGCACTCTGTCCTCTGAGCTCTATTGTTAGGCCACAGTTCTGCCTCTGTTCCCAAGGAGGCTTACAGGACCACAGAAACATTCAGGTCTATCAGGGATACAGCCAACAGAGGTGAGTAACAGCCTATTCTCTGATTCCCATTGTCTGTCAGATCCAAGGCTCTTCCTGCCCCTTCTGGGAACTCCTGCTGGCATCAGGAATATCCAGCCAATACCTGAGACAACCAGATAACTACAGATCAGAGTAAGAACACAACCAACAAGAGCCAGGGCATTATGCAACCACAAGAGCTCAGTTATCCTACCAAAGCAAGCCCTGATTATGCTAACACAGCTAAAGCACAAGGAAATGAACTTAAATCCAATCTTATAAAGATGATAAAGGCCTTTAAAGAGGAAATTAATAAATCCATTGAAGAAACACAGGAAAATACACGCAAACAGATGAAGGGAATTAAACAGTTCAAGACATGAAAATGGAAAGACAAGCAATAAAGAAAACACAAACTGACAGAATCCTGGAGATGGGAATGCTCCAGAAGAGAATAGGAACTACAGACACAAGCATTCACCAATAGAATACAAGAGATGAAAGACAGAATCTCAGGTATAGCAGATATGGTTGAGGGGAGTGATACATCAGTCAAAGAAAATGTTAAATCTAAAAAGTTTCTGACACAAAACATCCAAGAAAGCTTCATCCAAGATGAAGGCCAAGACAAATAATAATAAAAAAGGAGACGGTATCCAGTTCAAAGGCCCAGAAAATTAAAAAAAAAAAATTGAGGAAAGCTTCCCCAACTTAAAGAAAGAGATACATATAAACATACAAAAAGCTTACAGAACACTAAATAGATTAGACCAGAAATGAAAGTCTTCCCATCACGTAATAATCAAAACATTGAATGTACAGAACAAAGAATGAGCATTAAAAGCAGCAAAGGAAAAAATGCTAATCCTTCAAAAATTTTAATCATCAAAGATGAAGAAAACAAGATATTTCATGACAAAGCCAAATTTAAACAATATCTATTCACAAATCTAGCCCTACAGAAGATACCAGAAGGAAAACTCCAACAAAGAGGTTAATAGCACCTCCTCTGCCCCCCAAAAAACATGGGAAATAAACACCAGCCAAACTGAAAAAAGGGAAGCACATATGTGAGTGAGCTTGCACACACATACACATACACATATACAGACACATGCAGAGACACAAACACTCTGCCACCATGAACATCAAAACAACAGAAATTAACACTCATTGATTATTAATATCTCTCAATATCAAAAGACTCAATTCCTAAATAAAAAGACACAGGAAAAAAGAATGGTTGTGAAAAAAGGATCCATCATTCTCCTGCCTACAAGAAACATTTCTCAGAGGAAATTTTATTGTGCTAAATGCCTTCATAAAGAAACTGGAGAGATCTCATACTAGCAATTTAAAAGCACACCTGAAATCTCTAGAACAAAAAGAAGCAAACATACCCAAAAGGACTAGATGGCAGGAAATTATAAAACTCAGGACTTAAATCAGTAGATTAGAAACAATGAGAACAATACAAAACATCAACAAAACCAAGAGCTGGTTATTTGAGAAAATCAACAAGGTAGATAAAACCTTAGCTGAACTAACTAAAAGGCAGAGAGACAATATCCAAATTAATAAAAATAAAAAATGAACTGGGAAATATACACTGAGGAAACCTAAAGAACCATTAGATCTGACTTCAGAAAACTGTACTCTACATTGTAAAATCTAAATGAAATAGATTCCACTTACCAAAGTTAAATCAAGAGATAAAGAATTTCAATAGATCAATAACCCCTAAGGAAATAGAATTCATTAAAAGTCTCCCAACCAAAATAAGTAAATAAGTAAATAAATAAAATAAAATAAAAACACATGGCCTGATGGTTTTAGTGGAAAATTCTACCAGACTTTCAAAGAAGAGCTAATACCAATAATCCTTAAACTATTTCACAAAATAGAAACAGAACGAACATTGCCAAATTCATTCTGTGATGCCACAGCCATCTTAACATATAGGTTTAACTCAGTGTGATAAACCACACAAAGAGTCAACAAAGAAAGAGAATTTCATAACAGTGTCTGTTATGAACATTGATGCAAAAATACTCAATACAACACTCACAAACTGAATCTAAAAACACATCAAAAACATTTTACACCATGATAAAGTAGGTTTCCTTCTAGGGATGCATGGAAGGCTCAACATCTGAAAATCCACCAATGTAATCCACCATATAAACCAAATGCAAGGAAAAAAAGCCACATGATCATCACGTTAGATGAAAGCACCGTTGACAATATATAACATCCCTCATGTTAAAAGTTTTGGAGAGATCAGGGATAGAAGGTGCATACCTAAACACAATAAAGGCAACATACAGCAGGCCAATAGGCAACATCAAATTAAATGGAGAGAAACTCAAAGGAATTCTATTGACATCAGGGACAAGACAAGGCTGTCTATTCTCTCTGTATCTAGTCGACACAGTACTTGAAGTCCTAGATAAAGCAATAAAGTAACTTAGGGAGACCAAAGGAATACAATTTGGAAAGGAAGAGTCCAAGTATTGCTGTTTGTAGATGATATGATAGTACACATAAACAACCCCCAAAATTCTACCAGAGAACTCCTATAGCTGATAAACACCTTTAGCAAAGTGGCTGGATACAAAATTAGCTAAAAAAAATCAGTAGCCCTCCTGTATACAAATGACAAATGGACTGAGAAAAAATGAGGGGAACAACACCCTTCTCAATGGCCAGAATGACATAAACTATCTTGGTGTAACCATAACCAAGCAAGTGAAAGAAATTGAAGGAGACATCAGAAGATGGAAAGATTCCCCATGCTCATGGATCAGTAGTGTTTGGCCATCTTACCAAAATCTACAAAACCTAATCAATTCCCATCAAAATTCCAAGCCAATTATTTTTAATTAATTAATATATTTATTAACTTTACATACAATCAAATCCTCTTCTCTCCTCCCAGTCCCACACTTCCATTCTCCTTCCTGATTCTCCCATCCTGACTCCCCTAATTGTCAGAAAAGGATAACCCCCTCTACTCACCCATTCCAGCTTATCAAGTTGCACAGGACTGATCATGCCCTCTTCCCCTGTAGCCTGGGGAAGGGGAGTGATCAAAAAGCAGGCAACAGAGTTCATTTCAGAGACATCTCCTGAAATTCCATCTTACACCTATCAGAATGGCTAGGACTAAAAAACTCAAGTGACAGCACATGTTGTTGAGGATGTGGAGAAAGGGGAACACTCCTCCATTGTTTGTGGGTGTGCAAACTACTACAACCATTTTAGAAATTAATCTGGCAGTTTTTCAGAAAATTGGGAATTCTAGCTCAAGATCCCGCTTTATCACTCCTGGGCATATACCCAAAAGATGGTCTGTCAAACCACAGGACTTTTGCTCAACTATGTTTATAGCAGGTATCTTCATAATAGCCAGAAACTTGAGACAACTTAAATGTCCCTCAACTGAAGAACAGATAAAGGAAATGTGCTACATTTCCACAATGGAATACTCCCTGGCTATTTTAAACAATAACATCATGAAATTTGCAGGAAAATGGGTGGAACTAGAAAAGATCATCCTGAGTAAGATAACCCAGACACAGAAAGATATAGATGACATGTACTCATGTATAAGTGGATATTAGTAATACAGTACAGGATACCCATTCTATAATCTAAAGTCCCCAATTTTAAGTAACAAAGAGGGTCCAAGGGAGAATGTTTGAATCTCACTTAGAAGGGAAAGTAAAATAGATATCTGAAGTAAACAGAGGGAGAGAAATGGGTGGGAGAGGGTGTGAGGAGGTGAACGGTGGGTGTGGAGATCAGGTATGGGCAGAGCAGGGGTTGGTAGAGGAGAGGGACAAAGAATGGAATTCAGTGTGTGTGGGATCATTTCTGGGATGCAGGAGGATCCTGGGAGTCCATGGTGTGATCCTAGCTGAGACTCCTAGCAGCGAGGGACATGAAGACTGAATAGTCCACCCCCTGTAGCCGTGTGGGACTTCCAGTGAAGGGAGGGGACACCAACCCACACATAGAATCTTCTACCCAAAATTTGTCCTGACTACAAGAAGTGTAGGGACAATGGTGCAAAGATTGAGGGAATTAAAGTACTGACCCAACTTGAGACTCACCCGATGAGAAAGAGGCAACTGCTGACACTGCTAATTATACTCTGCTTTCCTTGCAGACTGGAGGCTATCCTAACTGTCTTCTAAAGAGGCTTTAATCCATTAGTAGATGACAACAAATGCAGAGACCCATAGCCAAACCTCAGGCAGAGCCCAGAGCCCAGAAGGATTAAGGGAGTTGCAGGGATCAAGGACACCACAAGACCTACAGAGTTAAGTAACCTGGGTCCATTGGGCTTTCAGAGACTGAACTACCAACCAAAGAGCATGCAAGGGCTGGACCTAAGCCCTGTATGAAGCAGATGTGCAGCTTAGTCATCATGTGGGTCTACTAACAATGGGATTAGAGGCTGACTGACTCTGTTTGCCTGCCTTCCCATAGCTGAGCTGCCTTGTCAGGCCTCAGTGGGAAAGGATGTACTTAATTCTGCTGCTACTCATTTTGCCAGAGTTGGTTGATATCCATGGCGGCCTTCACTGAAGAAAAGAAGATGAGTAATAGATGGAGGGTTGTGTAAGGATGGGACTGGAAAGAGAGGAGGGAGGGCCTGGGATCAGGATGTAAAGTGCTTAAATAAATTGATTTTTAAAAATTACTGAAAACATTTTATCAAAATGACACAGACCTTCCATAGAGAAAGTTGGGGAACACACAGAGATTATCACAATTTTACTTTAATATACCAAGGAGAAGACAGAGACTTCTGAAAATTTGAGAATTTGACAGTGTCAATAGACATCAGAGCAGTAAAAAGTTTTAGTTCATAGAGTGTTTTAGAAACTAAGAAAACAGTCCAAAGACTCAACAAAACTAAGTGCTGGTTCTTTGAGAAAATCAACAGATAGACAGACCATTAGCCAAACTAACTAAAAGGCAGAGAGACAGTATTGAAATAAAAAAAATCAGAAATGAAAAGAGAGACATAACAACAGACACTGAAGAAATACAAAGAATCATAAGATCCTACTTTGAATGCATATATGCCACAAAATTTGAAAATCTAAGGGAAATGGATGATTTTCTTGATCAATTTCACTTGCCAAAGTTGAGTGAAGAACAGATAAACAAGCTAAATAGTCCCATTTCCCCTACAGAAATAGAAGCAATCATTGAGAGTCTCCCAACCAAAAAAAAAAAAAAAAAAAACAAAAAAACAAAAACAAACAAACAAAAACAAACAAACAAAAAAAAAAAAACAAAAACAAAAACAAAAAGCCCAGGGCCAGATGGTTTCAGTGCAGAATTCTACCAGACCTTCAAGGATGAGCTAATATTGATACTCTTCAAGCTACTCCAAAAGATAGATATGGATGGAACATTACAAAATTCATTCTATGAGGCCATAGTCACATTGATACCTAAACCTCACAAAGACGCAACTAAGAAAGAGAATTTCAGACCAATTTCTCTTATGAACATCGATGCAAAAATACTAAATAAAATACTGGCAAAACAAATACAAGAACACATCAAAGATATCATTCATCATGACCAAGTAGGCTTTATACCAGGCATGCAGGGATGGTTTAATATATGGCAATCCATCAATGTAATCCACCATATAAACAAACTGAAAATAAAAACCACATGATCATCTCTTTAGATGCAGAGAAAACATTTGATAAAATCCAACACCCATTCATGTTTAAAGTTTTAGAGAGATCGGGGATACAAGGCACTTTCCTCAATATAATAAAGGCTATATACAGCAAGCCAATAGCCAAAATCAAATTAAATGGTGAGATATTCAAGGAAATTCCTCTAAAATCAGGAACAAGGCAAGGCTGCCTAGTCTCTCCATATCTTTTCAATATAGTACTCCAAGTTCTAGCCAGAGCAATAAGACAACAAAAGGAGATCAAGGGTATCCAAATGGGAAAGGAGGAAGTCAAATTATCCCTATTTGCAGATGATATGATAGTGTACATAAGTGACCCTCAGATTTCCACCAGAGAACTCCTACAGCTGATAAACACCTTCAGCAAATTGGCTGGATACAAAAATAACTCAAAAAAGTCTGTAGCCTTCCTATACACAAATGACAAGCTTGCAGAGGCAGAAATTAGAAAAACCACACCTTTCACATTAACCACAAGCAATATAAAATATTTAGGAGTTACTCTAACTAAGCAAGTGAAGGACTTGTTTGAAAAAAATTTCAAAACTCTGAAGAAGAGATTGAAGATGACCTGAGAAGATGGAATGATCTTCCTTGCTCATGGATTGGGAGAATTAACATAGTAAAAATGGCCATCCTACCAAAAGCAATCTACAGATTCAATACAATCCCTATCAAAAATACCTACTGAATTTTTAAAGACATTGAAAGTTCAATTCTGAACTTCATATGGAAAAACAAAAAACCCAGAATAGCTAAAACAATTTTGTACAATAAAAGGTGCTCCGGAGGAATCTCCATACCTGATCTCAAACTGTACTATAAAGCAATACTAATTACAACAGCATGGTACTGGCACAGCAACAGGCTGGTTGATCAGTGGAATCGAATCGAAGACCCAGATATGAATCCACAGACATACGGTCACTTGATTTTTGACAAAGAAGCCAAATCCATTCTATGGAAAAAGGATAGCATCTTCAACAAATGATGCTGGTCTAACTGGATGTCTATGTGTAAAAAAATGCAACTGGACCCACATTTGTCACCTTGCACAAAACTCAAATCCAAGTGGATCAAAGACCTCAACATAAAACCAGAGACACTAAGTCACTTAGAAGAAAAAGTGGGGAAGAGCCTGGAACATATTGGCACAGGAGACAACTTCCTGAACAGAACACCAACGGCCTTAATGCCAACCATTAACAAATGGGACCTCACGAGGCTGAGAAGCTTCTGTGAGGCAGGAGACACTGTCAAGAGAACAAAATGACAGCCTACAGACTGGGAAAAGATCTTCACCAACCCTACATCTGACAAAGGTCTAATATCCAAAATATATAAAGAACTCAAGAAATTAAACACCACCAAACCGAATAACCCAATTGAGAAATGGGGCTTGGAACTAAACAGAGAATTCTCAACAGAGGAATATCAAATGGCTGAGAAACACTTAAAGAAATGCTCAACCTCCTTAGTCATCAGGGAAATGCAAATCAAAACAACTCTGAGATTCCATCTTACACCCATCAGAATGGCTAAGATCAAAAATTCAAGCGATACCATATGCTGGCAAGGATGTGGAGAGGAACACTCCTTCATTGCTGGTGGGAATGCAAACTAGTACAGCCACTTTGGAGATCTATCTGGTGCTATCTCAGAAAAATGGGAATAGGGCTTCCTCAAGACCCAGCTATTCCACTCCTTGGAATATACCCAGAAGATGCTCCAGCACACAACAAGAAAATTTGCTCAACCATGTTCATAGCAGCCTTATTCATAATAGCCAGAACATGGAAACAGCCTAAGTGTCCCTCAGTAGAAGAATGGATAAAGAAACTGTGGTACATATACACTATGGAATACTACTCAGCTATTAAAAACAAGGAATTCCCGAAATTTGTGGATAAATGGATTGAGCTAGAAATGATCATAATGAGTGAGTTAACCCAGAAGCAGAAAGAGTCAAATGGTATATACTCACTTGTATCTGCATACTAGTCCAAGGAGCATGTCCCATGAAAGCCTTCACTTACCAGGAAACTGGGACAGAGGGGAGGACATCCTATTGGGACTCTAGATGAGAGAAGCATGGGAGAATAGCAAAGTAGAAGGATCCAGAGTGTCCTAGAAACCTACAAGTAGAACATTATGATAGGCAGATCTGGGCCCAGTGGTCCCACTCAAACTAAGGTACCATCCAAGGACAATACAGGCTGTAAACTTTAAAACCCTACCCAGATCTAGCCAATGGACAGAACATTCTCCACAGTTGAGTGGAGAGTGGGGTATGATTTTCACATGAACTCTGGTGCCTTATATTTGACCATGTCCCCTGGGGGGGCGGGGAGACCTGGTGGCACTCAGCGGAAGGATAGCAGGTTAACAAGAAGAGACTTGATACCCTATGAGCATATACAGGGGGAGGAAATCCTCCTCAGGAACAGTCATAGGGGAGGGGAATAATGGGAAAATGGGAGGGTGGGAAGAATGGGAGGATACAAGGGATGGGATAACCATTGAGATGTAACAAGAATAAATTAATAAAAAATTTCTAAAAATGAATTCTGAGAAGTTCAGCATCAAAGATAAATCTCCTGATCATTTAAAAGATGTGTTTTGTTAACTAAGTTCAGCCATTTGACACTATACATTCCAAAGATAACAGTTTAAACGATAAGTATATCAATTCACTCTTGTCAACTAGAAACAAAGTGAGAAGAAGCTGGGTAGATGGTGATGTCATCAAAAAACAATGGGAAGTTAAGATGAGGGTCATTCAATTTGTATTTAGACAATGATTTTGGTACATGATTGACATTTCAGAGTAGATTAATATGTTTTTGGGACACAATACCTTGAAGAGAAACAAGAGAAAGGAAAATGGTATATTTACCAAAGACCTCAGAGGAGAGTGTTGACTTCAGGCCTTGCCTTCTCCACTACTCTGGATTATTTAAAATTATGTCTTTGTTTTAGATTATTCTTGGCCTTAAGTGACTGGCCTTAAGAAAATTGACTCTCTTGTAAAGCCATCATCTGTCTATAACTCCTCATTTAGGGGTTGTGGGTGTGGAGCCTATGAACCTCTTCTAACTCCATGATAGAATGTTGACTGGCTTATTTTTGTGTAGGTCATGTGGTACAGCTACTCTGAATTTGGTGGCCCTCTTGTTTTCACACATTTCTCTCTAGTCTTTCTAATCTCTGGCTCTTACAATTTTTACACTGTGATCTCTGAGCCTTGCTGAGGAGCTTTGATATAAATATTCTGTTCATGGCTGAGTATTTCACTGATGTTTATTCTCTGTATTTTGTTTTTGAAGTTGCATATTTCTGTTTTAATCACTATATAATGTACAAGTAAACTTCTCTAATGAGGTCTGATATTTAGACAGAGATATAAATGTAAAGGTCATTTCAGTACTGTATACCAATTTATTAAAATAATAGTAATAGAGTCACCTTTGTGACTTCTTAGTGTTCTAATTATGAGTTCTTGATCATATTTGTAACATTCTTATTTATCCCATGGAATGGGCCTTAAATGCAAGCAGAAAGTGGTTGGTTACATCCATAACATTCATGACACTTTTACATCTATTGGTATATCTTGGCATGCTGGTCATTGTTGAAGCTCACAGCATCCAAGCTGGCTGAGACTATTGATGGCTTTCCCTTATGCCCCATGAGCCTGAAAAGCTTTTTACAGTAATTTGTGAGCTAGCCATCAAGGAAGGCTCTTCCTGGTCAGTTTTGGCCTGATTGCTGTACCTTCAGCAAATGGGTCTTTTCATCAAGTTCTTGTTGACAATCAAGTGCAATGGAAATAATTTATATTGGGAGCGATCTCTGGAACATCCTCTGAACAACTTGATTGGTAGTGTTCCATACCTGGCACTGGGCTTTTTGTTTAAGAACCTATGGCTTCTGGGAGGAGAATAATCTTTGTGTAGTGTAACTCCAATGAAATGGATGAATGCAAACATTCTGAGACAGTTATGTCTCCCCTAAGTCCCTTCTCTGCTAAGGTTTTAATAAATTCTGACATTAAAAAAAGACAAAATTAAGTTATCTATGTTTCTGATATAAAACCCTCACAAGAGTCAACTGATCAACTTCTATAATGGTGAACTATCATGATTCAAAGTGTATCTGAATGAATACACTGGGTGTTCCTGTGTTTGTTCACAATTAGTTCTTAACTCAGAGAGAGACCTTGGTCTTTGTCTTTTTCTAGGGAATTTGTAGGGAGCAAAGAAGGCTCAACTGAGTAAAATCCCAAGTGTTTGTACATTTTGATGTGGGCACCACTTGTTGAGGTCTCTAAGACCAATGGCCCATTGGAAATTGGCAAAGCTATTATTCACATGGGCCATGGTCAAGAGGAATGGCAAAGGTTTCCTCAGGAGTCTGAATATGAGTGTGCAGGAAATTTACAAATGTATGTTCTAGGTGGTGGTGGAGAAATGGGAATTTTGTGAAGGTCATTCTTGTGAGAAATTGATGGCTCTGTTACAAAAATCAGTGTTATTAGAGAATTATGTGTATGTCTGGGCAATGGAAATTATAACAATTATTCTAAAGTGAATTGTGGTAATAGAAAGATCTGTATATAAAAGAAGTCAAACCAAGATGTGTTGGACACATCTTATAATATGTCAAGAATGTTTTCCTGGTTTGTGGCTTGCATTTGGTGGCTCTGTTTCTGGACTCTGAACACTGAAAGACCATCCAGGTTGGAGGGAAAATATGAAAAGATGGTTCATCTGATTTGGGTGTGTATTCTTTTAAAGTATCTTTAGGACTTCCAAATTAATATCAAGTTAATTAGGTGGTTGTGGCTAATAGGAATGAAAACAAACATATTCTAGGTTTTTCTTAGTGATTTTTTTATAAAGCCATCTCCCCTGTGAACTCTGAGGACATGACCCATTTTTACTGTAAATAGTTAGGTGCATGCCGCGGTGATTTGTTCACAATGCCCAATGGAACAGCTTTGACTTTGTCCTGCTGGGAATGCCTTGAGAGCTTGAGAGGATTTGAAGATGACTTAAAGAATCTGTTTGCAATGGAAAAAAATTGTTAAGTATCTTTGTTTTGGAGTTTCTAGGGTGAACCTGGCTCACAGATAATACTACTTTTCCCCATATATTTTATATACATTCCAGAAAATGAGTACATTTCCAGTTTCCCAGTGTTTTACAGGAATTGGGTGAGAAATCAGTCTTTCAGATTATTGTTTGTTGCGCCTTTGTAATTTATAAATGTAAAAAATATTTTCATTAATTAAAATTTCATAGATGTTGTAAAAATCGGAGACCGAAAAGGACACAGACAAATAATATTCTGAAAATATGTATTTCAATTGGCGGTTTACTGCATCGGTAGCACCACTGTTGGGATGGTTCCCACTGATTCACAAAACAAAGGCAAAATTTAAATAATGATAAGAAGAATTCAGTGCATTCAGAGGATATTTTATAGTGTAAACAGTTTCCTTGATTGCGACATGCCACTAATATCATATACTTGCAATTTTTCTGAATGAGAAATTCTCTCTTAAGATGGTCGTGGTTGAGTGAAATAAAATTTCCTCAAATTCACAGAAATCACGAGACCAGAGCTAAAGCTACAGAAAGCAACTGCCACAGACATAATGTACTGTATCCTCGTGGATGATGCAACTGTGAAGATCCATCGTTATTATTAGTCATTATTGTCATTCCTTAATTATTTTGTGTTATTATTTTAACTGTTAAGTTAAAAATTATTAGTCGTAAGATAGATTATATATTGTAATATCTGAAGATACTTGGAACAGGTGTATCTGGCTAAATATCCTGGGGATGAGATTTTGTATTGTATATATTGTTTTGTTGTATGTTTAGGACTCTATTTAAAGGTTAAAAATTCTCAAAAGTTTTATCATTTATTTTTTGTTAGACATAATAGCAGCTCAAAAGCATTCCTTAGGCTCATATTCAATTCTTATAAGAAAACTTCTTTTTATTTTAAAGTTACATGGAGGTGAACTTCTGGACTTTTTAGCACAAATAAATATTTTGATATTTGAAAATAAAATAACAATCTTTATGCTTTTACTTATTCATTTTATTAAAAATTTTCTTATAAAACATTTTGAAGTTCTTTCAGAGACTACAAAATGTCTTAAGTATCTTCATATCCACACAAGTTTTAAAATATAAAATTTTAATTTTAAGCAGATGCACACATGGGAAATCTTAATAGGAACATTACTAAAACAGAAAGATATCTAAGCTATTTGTCCTTGAATCCCTACATTGCTAATAGATAAGCTTGGACTATGATAAGCATATTTATTTTCAGTGCTGAAATTTTACTTACGTATAATATATATAGGAATATGACAATTTCCCTGATGGTTATTTCTGGATTTTATATAATTTTATGCATAAAAATTTAAATTTTACTTCTTAATTTTTACATTACAAAATATCTCCTTAAAAAGACAGGATTTCGTTGTTCTCAAGTATGTAAA
This sequence comes from Acomys russatus, assembly GCF_903995435.1. NCBI lineage: Eukaryota > Metazoa > Chordata > Mammalia > Rodentia > Muridae > Acomys > Acomys russatus. The sequence continues at coordinate 40,669,340 of NC_067144.1, read as the reverse complement.
CTATTAACGTGTTATAGACAATTGTTTTACCCACCCCCTTACTTTATACAGATTGATGTGAACATGCAGACATAGACACAATCGTATACGTATCATTTATGTGGGTCTGTTCTGTGAGACACAGGGCTGGCTTATCCTTCTGTTCCTCACCTCTCTCTCCCTCATCCAAGCCTCCACTCCCACAACACAAAAATCACTATTATTAACTTATTGTATTTTAGCCATATTTTTTAAGTTAAGATGATATTTTAAAAATTATGGCTTATTTGGCTACAGTATGATCATTGTTACTTTTACTTCTGTATACTTCGGTCTTCTGAGATAGTATACATTGGAGTAATTCTCAACACAATTGATAAGAATTCTTTTTTGTGACTGATTTTTTTTTTAAGCGCACCATGACATATCCACTTGTTTATATTCTTTGCACCTTGCCCAGAAATAAATGGAATATTCTGTGTATCTCTGTTTATATCCAGTGGTGCTTCTGTTTCTAGAGTATAATTAAAAGAATGGTAGGTTGATTAGTAAATATAGTTCGTTCAAATAAACTGGATTGCCCAAAGTTGCTTTCACAAAGGCAGTTGTAATTAGTGCTCCACAAATAATATAGGAAATCACTCATTTCCTCACCTTAGTCATCAGTGAGAACTTCGATGCATTTTAATTCATGCTAATTATATACATGAGGAGGTGTGTGTGTGTGTGTGTGTGTGTGTGTGTGTGTGTATCTTTATGTGGGTATATGCATGGTACATAGTAGAAATTTATTTCTCTTTCTATGTATTTCCAGATGTATAGCTGATAGTAACAGCATAACCTACCACATCAGTTACTGTTTCCTATTAATGAAAACATGTTTTGCTAAGGTTTTATTCTTTTTATACTATAATCTGAGATATATTCTGATGCCTTACCTACTTCTTGGTTATAGAATGTCTTAATATCTTTAAACTATATTCAATATCAGTTAATACATACTCAACTAATCTTACTGTTTATTCTCTTCATATACCAATGTTTTATTCACATATGTTTGAAAAGTTGTTTAGTTCTTAATACTGCATTTATAAGATTTAAAAGGATTTCCATTAAATGTACACATTACCTCAGTTGTATTATTGTTTAAATTTTTTATTAGGTGGAAATTTCAATGCATGGCAAAGTAAGCATAGACCAAAAATTTAAAGGCCTAACATGAGAAACATCCATTTGGGATAGTGAGAAGTGTATCAATAATTGTATGACCTTTGGAACTCTGGATTCACTGACTCTCATTTTAGTGATTGTCCAGCTCAGACATGACAGAAGAAAACCAGACTCTGGTGACTGAGTTCATCCTCACGGGACTCACAGAGCATCCCACGCTAAAGGCTGCCCTGTTCCTACTATTCCTTCTCATTTACACCATCACCATGGTGGGAAATCTTGGTCTGATTGCTCTCATATGGAAGGATCCTCATCTCCACACCCCCATGTACTTATTCCTCAGCAGCTTAGCCTTTGCTGACTCCTGCACTTCAACCTCTGTGACTCCAAAAATGCTTATCAACTTTTTATCTAAAAATCATGAGATATCCCTGGTTGAGTGCTTTGCCCAATTTTATTTTATGGGTTCCAGTGCAACCACAGAATGTTTCCTCCTGTCTGTGATGGCCTATGACCGCTATGTGGCCATATGCAACCCCCTGCTTTATCCAGTGTTGATGTCAAATAGACTCTGTACTCAGTTTATAGCTGTGACGTACTTACTGGGTGTTCTCCACTTGGCAATCCATGTGGGTTTGCTATTTAGACTGACTTTCTGCAGATCCAACGTTATACAATATTACTATTGTGAAATTTTACAACTCTTCAACATTTCTTGCATTGATCCTACAATTAACATGTTTGTGCTTTTAATCTTTTCAATTTCTATACAAACCTTCACCTTTGTAACCATCATGGTCTCATACATCCGTGTGCTCTTTGCCATCCTGAGAAAGAAGTCTGAGGGCAGGAGCAAAGCGTTCTCTACCTGCAGTGCCCACCTGCTTTCTGTCTCTTTGTTCTATGGAACTCTCTTTCTTATTTACGTTTGTCCTGGGTCTGGACCAGTTGGGGACAAAGAGAAGATGCTTTCTTTATTTTATACAGTAATAATTCCCCTGCTCAACCCATTTGTTTATAGCCTGAGGAACAAAGAGGTTATAGGTGCTTTTAGAAGAGTAATGAAAAATAGATAATCATTGTATAAATTTTCAAACACATCCCCTCACAATTGTATGAGAAATAAGATGACAACACCAACAGAAAAGAAAATAGATCCTAAGTACTGACCAGAACTTTGCCATTTTACTGGAGGGTCAGTATCCTCTGCTGGAGACGTCAAGGTTAGAATTTTACACCTGATGTTCTATTGGTTCCTTTTGTATGTTCAGGGAAGTAGTAGCAGCATAACTCATAAACACTTTTTCTAGAAACAATCTCTTCTATTTTATTTGGGCTTTTTGTTTTTCAAATTAACTATTTTCTTTGACCTTTCCAAATTTAACCAGTGCAAATTTCTAGTTTTTCTAGGGCATCCTGAGACACACTTGCTGAAACATAACTCTGAGCAAATATAATTAGCAATTTGCAGGAATGAATAGTTTAGCCTTCCGGACCAAGAAATTAATAAGGTTTTCAATCCTTTAATATATTAAACAACATTGGAAAATTGGTTAAAAAAAAAACACAGTGTTTCATGATGTGTTGTATTCCTGAAAAGAAATGTACCATTGACTAACAGTGGAAAAGAAAAAGGAAATTGAAATTAAAAAATGTTCAGCAAAAAAATTGTCATATCTTTTATTCATGGCTTACGATCTATTTTTAATCAAGAATTCTGGATATATATTAAATAATTTATAAAATTTAGTGCAGTAAAATATAATTCCACAGAGCTATCTGTCAATGACATTATTGTTGCTATCAATTTTAGTAAGAGTGGGCAAGTGGAATTTAAGAGATCATCAGATACTCGGCACCCAAAGTTGTAGAACTAAGAAGTCGTGCCGATGAATTCCCAACTATCAATGGATAATGATTGTGTGTCCAGATTACATGTAAATTCATTAATTGTATATTTTTACTTTATATGAGTGTTACTTTGTAGAATATGCAATTAATTCTTTTAAAAAAACAATTATATTTTCCAGCGTATTTATTTGTGCAAAACAATCATATCAAAAGAATTAACCTTAAATTGCTGGATAGCTAACAGATATGTCTTATTCTACTATTTGGAAACAGCTTACTAGGTTAGAAAAAATATATTGGCTGTCATACAAAAGAGAGAAATCCACCACCATTGAGCATTTCCTATAGAGATGCAGCTGTAGGATGTCATTTAAAGACATAGACATATGACGTATCTAATAACCCTGTTGAGTATGCACATAATTGAAAAGTCAATGTGTGCATTTCATTCTAAAATAAATACCCATATTTTCTCTGTGATGAAAGTTTTTAAAAAATCTTTCCACATCACTGAATTCATTGTCTTTTAGAAAGTATTTGTTACTGAACATGGTAGCACACTCTTGTAATATCCCTGTCTTGACCCTTCCCCCGCTCCCGCCCCAAAAAACCCAGAAATTATTTGTAACAGGGCATGGTGACACATGCATTTAATCCCAGCACTTGAGAGGCAGAGACAGGTGCATCTCTAAGATAAAGGCCAGCCTGCTTTGCAGAGTGAGTTCCAGAACAGTCAGGGCTACACAGAGAAGCTCTGTCTTGAAAAAGCAAGCAAAATCCCCCAAACACAAACAACAAACAAAAACAATTTATATTTACAGATAATTTCAACAATGTTGAAATTCTTTTGCAAACATTGTAATATGTTTCCTTACCTTTTAAAATTTTTTTTGCAAAAATCTGCTTGCTAAAATGTACTATTGATATCTTACAGTTTTTTTATTCCCAATGCATTTTTATAATTTATGTAAAAATAAATGTTTGTTTCTTCCTGTACATGTATAACATATTTTAATCTCAGTATCTATTTAATATATGTTATTAAAATGTCTTTTTCTATCTCCAAAATCGTACAAATAGGCTCAACTGTTATGAGCACTTGTTGCTTTTGCAGTGGACCTAGGTTCAGTTCTCAGTCTTCACTTTGTAGCTTACGTTACTTGTGCCACATGCCTTCCTCTGATCCTGTCAACACCATGCACATGTGCACATAAATGCATCTAGGTAAATACTCATTCACATACTTAAGATAATTTTTAAAATTTATAAATATTATATAATTATGTCCTAATTCTTTCCACAAAAATACTCAGATATCATATTACTTCAAAGAGAAAAGCTTAATAATCCACCTGTAATCTTGCCTGGCCTTGTGGTTGGGGCTCTTTATTGTGTCGAATTGTAGGGGTTATCAATGAACATTAGATGATGAACTCAAACCCTGGCATAGGCGTATAAACAGAACAGTCACAAGAGCTAAAAGGGTATTCAGACTCTAAATGAGAGACGCATGGGAGAACAGCAAAATAAAAGGATCCAGAGGGTCCTAGAAATCTATAAGTAGAACAATATGATAGGCAGATTTGGGCCCAGGGGTCCCGCTCAAACTAAGGCACCAGCCAAGGACAATACAGGAGGTAAACTTTAAACCCCTTCCCAGATCTAGCCAATGGTCAGAATATTCTCCACAGTTGAGTGGAGAGTGTGATACAACTTTCTCACGTACTCTGGTGCCTCACATTGGACCATGTCCCCTGGAGGGGGAGACCTGTTGGCACTCAGAGGAAGGACAGCAAGTAGCCAAGAAGAGACTTGATACCCTATGAGAATATATAGGGGGACGTAATCCCCCTCAAGAACAGTCATAGGGGAGGGGAATAATGGGAAAATGGGGGGGGAGGAATGGGAGGATACAAGGGATGGGATAAACATTGAGATGTAACAAGAATAAATTAATAAAAAAAAATTTATAAAAAAAAAAAGGTATTCAGTGAATCAATTATGCTACAGCATCATAAACAAATCGGAGAACTATCTAACATAAATGAAATAAGTCCTCCAGTATGGTAATCTGAAAACTGAAAAAAAAAAAACATTCCATAAAAATAATACAGTATGTATGCCCTTGTGTAGTCTCACACACATTGAATGGGAGAGAGCTTACTGGCTTTTGTTTTTTTTTTTTTTTTTTTTACTTTAACTTTATTTTTTGAGAATTTCACACCTGAGTATTATAGCAACATCATTTCCACCCTAAACTTTCTTTCCTCCAACTCCTGTATCCTTCCAAATCATTCTTAAATTCATGACCGTTTCTCTGATTACCATGTGTACACATGCACACACACACACACACACACACACACACACACACACACACACCAACACACATGAGCCCATTTATTCTTGCTCTGATATACATATAGCTTATAATTGGATAAGCTATATTGACTTGGCTTTGCAGAATAGCAGTAGTGGGCCTGTAGTGGCCGCCAAGTGTTGAAAAAAAAAAAAGACTTCTTTGATGAGAGGTAAGACTTACACTTATTTGTGAGTATATAAGTGAGCATTTATGATAAAAATAGAAATTATATTGATATAGGAAAGTTGCAATAGTAGATTTTCCCCTAAGATCTATGACAATGCTAGCCACAGGATGTCTGCTAAGTTTACAGTACCAGGTATAAATTCCCTTCTGAGTGGCCCTTATCTTTATTTAGATAAGTGTTGGTTACCCTCCCCCAAAATAATTTTACCACTATTTTGTCTTTTTGGGGCATCTTGCTGGTCATTATTGTTTGTAGCTTTTAAAATTAGGTAGAATTATTGATTTTTCTCCCTTGGCCACTTGAATAGTAGTTTCAGAAACTATGTTCATTAGTCTTTAGAGAAGCTTCCAGGAAGGTTTCATCCGGATTCCTTGTGTCTAAAGTGTGTGTTGATTTTAGGCATAGGGTCTGATCTTCAGGTTCTGGGAGGCAACCAAGGGTTTGGTGAATCTCTTTGACACCCTCCCTGCAACAGCTCAAAGGGAGGTTTCCCAGGTCCAGGGCTAGGTTTTTTATTTAGATACTCAATGGTTCTTGGAGGGACCATTTAAGACACCTATGTGAGAAAAAAAAAAAAAAAAAAAAAAAAAGACACCTATGTGAATGGAATGCAACTCCACTTAAACTTTCCCCATGGCTTTTTCAAAGGCCCTAAAGATTGCCTATCACCTCTTTCATGCCATTTTGCATCTTCTTCTTCTCTCCCAGTATTTCTGCTCTCAAGAGACAACTTTTAGGTCATTTATTGAGATATAAAAATGTTCACATTTACTGAATACTAATTAAAATTGAGGATGGGGCAAAGTAGAAACAAAAACATTGAAGGGAGGGGTCAAGGATATTTTTCTGGTTTGTTTGCATAATAAATTTTTGGTGATTTTGTCCCCTGAGATAAGAAAATCAAAGGGAATGTCACTTTGAGTGTCTCAATCAATAAATATCTTAGTCTCAGCTTTGAATGTGAGAAGTGAAAGACACATCTGGGATTTCTAAGTAGAAACAAATTTGTTGATTAAATTATAAAAAATTAAGAAGAATTAGATCATACAAGTTTTTCACTTTCTTAGTTAAAGTTACCCCGAGATATTTTATGATTTTTGAGGTTATTTTTAAAAGTGTTATGTTGTGGAAATTTTGGTTTCTTTAAACTCAGTTATGTTATGTAAACATGGTTTTCTTTTAGTTCCAGTAGTGGGATATGGGGCTGCTCCAGTTTGTCCACAGCTAATAATAACCTCTTGAGAGTGTGCGGGATTTGTGTAGACAGGAAACTGCTTGTGCAGAGGCACAGTCTTTGCCAGCTGGAAATAATATGAGAGCCCAAAGAAAGAGAGGAAGTAGGGCTATGAAATGCTTAGAGGAGATGGTCGCAGGAGGAGGAGGATAATGTTTCTATACCTCAACTCTTCCATAAGACTTTCTGCTCTCTCCGCATCGGCTTCGATCCCCTCCGTGCTGGGTGGAGTCGTTCAGAGGACCTCCACGGTAGACTCTCATCCTATTTCCTCTCTTCAAGAGTTTCCTGGTGTCCATTCTATTTGCCCTTCTGAGTGAGAACTAAGCATCCTTCCTCAGATCCTCCTTGTTGTTTAGCTTCATTATGTGGATTTTAGTATTGTTATCCTGTGTTATATGGCTAATATCTACTTATAAATGAGTACATACCATGTGTGTCTTCTGGGTCTGGGTAACTTCACTCAGGATGATCATTTCTAGTTCCACCCATCTGCCTGCAAATTTTGAGATTTCCTTGATTTTAATAGCTGAATAATATTCACGGTATAAATGTACCACAATTTCTTTATCCATTTTTGGTTGCAGGACATCTAGGTTGTTTTCAGACTCTGGCTATTATGAAGAGAGTTGCCATGAACATAGGTGGACAAATACTCTTGTTGTACGGTGGAGCATCTTTTGGGTATAAGTGAAGGAGTGGTATAGCTGGGTATTTAGAGAGTCTGGTTTTATGTTGAGGTCTTTAATCCACTTGGCTTAGTTTTGCTCAAGGTGATGAATATGGATCTATTTGCATTTTTCTACATGTAGACATCCATGTAGCGCAATACCATTTGTTGAAGATGGTATCTTTTTTCCATTGTATGGTTTTGGCATCTTTGTCAAACAACAAGTGTCCATAGGTGTGTGGGCTTATTTCTCAGTCTTTATTCGATTCCATTGATTCACCTGTCTATTTTTGTGCTATTATCATGCAGTTTTTAATATTGTTGCTCTATAGTACATCTTGAGATCAAGGATGGAGATACCTACAGAAGATGTTTTATTGTACAGGATTGTTTAAGAGATTCAAAGTTTTTTGTTTTTCCATTGGAAATTGAGAATTGTTCTTTCAAGTTCTGTAAAGGATTTTGTTGGTATTTTGATGGGAAATGCATTAAATACGTAGATTGCTTTTGGTAAGATGGACATTCTTACTATTAATCCTACCATTCCATGATCATGGGACCTCTTTCTGTCTTCTGATATTTTCAGTTTCTTTCTTCAGAAACTTGAAGTTTTTTTTCATACAAGTCTTTGACTTGCTTCATTAGTTACATCAAGATACTTTATGTTTTTTGTGGCTATTGTGAAGGGTTTTGATTCCCTAATTTCTTTCCCAGCCTGTTTGTCTTCTGTATAAAGGAGTTGATTTGTATCCACCTATGTTGGTGAAGGTGTTTATCAGCTGTATAAGTTCCTTGGTTGAATTTTTGGGGTCACTTATGTAGACTATCATATCATTTGCAAATAGTGATAATTTAATTCTTTTCCAATTTGTATCCCTCTGATATCCTTTAATTGCCTTATTGCTCTAGCTAGGACTTCAAGTACTATATTCAAGAGACACAGAGAAAGTGGACAGCTTTGTTGCTGATTTCAGTGGAATTGATTTAAGTTTCTCTCCACTTAGTTTGATGGTGGCTATGAGCTTGTTTTATATTGCCTTTACTAAGTTTAGGTATGTGCCTTTGATCCTTGATCTCTCTAAGACTTTAAACATGAATAAATGTTGGATTTTGTCAAATGCTTTTTCAGCATCTAAAGAGATGGTCATGGTTTTTTTTTTTTTTTCAGTTCATTTATATGGTGGATTACATTAATGGATTTCCCTATATTGAGCCTGGGATGAAGCCTACTTGGTTCTGGTGAATGATGCTTTTGAGGATTCAGTTTGCGAATATTTTTGCATCAATATTCATAAGTGAAATTGGTTTAAAATTCTCTTTCTTTGATGGGTCTTTGTGTGGTTTAGATATCAATGTGACTGTGGCCTCATAGGATGAACTTGGTAACGCTTCCTCTGTTTCTACTTTGTGAAATAGTTTCAAGAGCATTGGTTTTAGCTCTTCCTGATATAATTTTGCACTGAATCCATTCAGCCCTGGGATTTTTTTTGTTTGAGAGATTTTTGATGACTGCTTCTATTTCCTTTGGAGCTATGGGGTAGTTTAAGTTATTTACCTCATCATGATTCAATTTTGGTAAGTGCAATCTATCAAGAAAACTGTCCATTTCATTTGGATTTTCAAATTTTGTGGCATATAGGCATTTAAAGTAAGACCTAATGATTCTTTGGATTTCCTTGGTGTCTGTTGTTATATCTTCCTTTTCATTTCTGATTTTGTTGATTTGGATACTCTCCCTTTGCCTTTTAGTTAGTTTGGCTAAGAGTTGTCTATATTGTTGATTTTCTCAAAGAATCAGCTCTTGGTTTCATTGATTCTTTGAATTGTCTTCTTTATTTTTAATTTATTGATTTCACCCCTGAGTTTGATGATTTCCAGCCATCTACTCATATTGGGTATGTCTGCTTCTTTTTTCATCAAGGGCTTTCAGATGTTCCTTTAAGTTGCTTGTATGAGAAATGTCCAATTTCTTTATGAAGGCACTTAAGTGCTATGAACTTTCCTCTTAGCACTGTTTTCATTGTATCCCATAAATTTGGGTATGTTTTGCCTTCATTTTTATTGAATTCTAGGAAGCCTTTCTTTTCTTTTTTTCTTTTTTCCCTAACTGAGTTGTTGTTGAGTAGAGAATCTTTCAGTTGTCATCTGTGTGTAGCTTTTGTTATTTCTATTGTTGTTGAAGTTCAGGTTTCGCCCCTGGTGGTCTGATAAGATAGAGGGAATTATTTTAAATTTTTTTTATCTGTTCAGGCTTGCTTTATGACTGACTGTGAGGTGCTGAGAAGAAAGTGTATTCTTTTGTGTGTGGGTATAAAGTTCTGTAGCTGGCTGTTAGGTCCATTTAATTCAAGACGTCTGTTGGTTACATTATGTCTCCATTTAGTTTCTGTCTCAATGAGCTGTCCATTGTTGCGAGTGGGGTGTTGAAGTCTCCAACTATTAGGTGTGGAGTTTGATGTGTGATAAAAGCTTTAGTAATGTTTCTTTTTAATTTTTTTATTTCTAAAATCATTTACTCAGATTACATCCTGATTGTTATCCCTTCAGTTGTATCTTCCCCTAGAATTTGGCAGGATGTGGCCTCCTCCCCCACCATATGATCACAGTCTATCAGGTCTCACCCAGATAGCCTGCTTCCCCTTCCACTGAGTGCCATCAGGCCTCCTCACTAAGGGGAAGTTGTTAAACAGGGGGCAGCAGAGTTCATGTATTCATAATAACCAGAATCTGGAAGCAACCTAGATGTCCCTCAATCGAAGAATGGATAAAGATAGAAGTTTTGTTGTTGCTGTTTGTTTGTTTGTTTTTGTTTTTTGGTTTTTGGTTTTTTTGTTTGTTTGTTTGTTTGTTTTGTTTTGTTTTTTTTTTTGTTTTTTTTTTTTTTGAGACAGGGTCTCTTTATGTAGCCTTGAATGCCCTGGACTCACTTTGTAGACCAGGCTGGCTTTGCACCCACAGTGATCAACCTGCCTCTGCCTCCCAAGTGCTGGGATTAAGGGTGTGTGCTACCACCGCCCAGCAAAGATAGATGTTTTATATTGATAGAGATGAGATATGATAGAGATTGAGTTACATTCAAAATTTTAGACTGATTGAGATAGGAAAATGTTTTCTTCAAGGTTGGCAAATACAAACAGCCAAAACACTATGAATTTAACATGAATGTAATTCCTGAACTTCCTTTGGTACTTCATGCTATATGTAGTTTATTTTATATAAGTATAATAATATAAATATATATGTAAAAATTTAAAAATTAATATAAAAGAAACTGTGGTACATTTACACTATGGAATACTACTCACCTATTAAAATCAAGGAAATCTTGAAATTTGTAGGCAAATGCATGGAACTAGAAATGATCATCTGGAATGAGATAACCAAGACTTAGAAAGGCACACATGGTATATACTCAGTTTTAAGTGGATATTAGCCCAACATGGATGTCCTTTGAGAGTCTTCACTCAGTGAAGGATATGAACAGATGCTGAGACTCACTATAGTAATGTTTCTTCTTCCCCTTTTAATATATATATATATATATATATATATATATATATATATATATCATGAAACAATCAGGAATTATGTTAATGTTACATTCATAGTGGTTTGGCTATTTGAATTTGGCAACCTGGAAGAAAGCATCTTTCCTATCTTGGTGAGTCTAAAATTCTGAATGTGAATCAATATCTGTTATATTTCATCTCTATCAACTTAAAATACCTATCTAGGCCTAAAAATAACTTAACTCCTAAACAAATAAGCTTAATTGAAAAACTGAACTATCTGGTCTTCAACCCCGTCAGAGATTTGAGAAAGGATAAACTTAATTACGTAAGTATACAGGAAGTTCAGGTTAGCAACTTCCAAGGTGCAAAGAATAATGGAGACAGTTTGCTGCCTGAACAGCAACCGAAAACTCTCTATAACATTAGAGCACCATCTTCAGCCTTCTGGCCCAGGATATCTGACATATGTATGTACATGGGCAGGAACTATTAAAGACCTTGCTTACCCTGTCTTGGCAGAGCTTGGCCATCAACTCTGCCTGCATCCAAGCTTGCCCATTTTTAGGCAGAATTCTGTCTGTAGTCAAAATGAGGACAGTTTGCCCAGTGGCTGGCTCATCACATTTGAGGCCATCTCCATAAGGAGGTTCTTTGATGCTCACCATCTTCTTTGAGATAGGCTGGTTGTGGTTAGAAGTTAAATTGTCTTATTTTCAAAGAATCCTTATAGAAATGATCATAATGAGTGAGTTAACCCAGAAGCAGAAAGAATCAAATGGTATATACTCACTTATATCTGCATACTAGCCCAAGGGGCATGTCCCACGAAAGCCTTCACTTACCAGGAAACTGGGACAGAGGGGAGGGCCTCCTATTGGGACTCTAAATGAGAGACGCATGGGAGAATAGCAAAATAAAAGGATACAGAGGGTCCTAGAAATCTACAAGTAGAACAATATGATAGGCAGATTTGGGCCCAGGGGTCCCGCTCAAACTAAGGCACCAGCCAAGGACAATACAGGAGGTAAACTTTAAACCCCTTCCCAGATCTAGCCAATCATCAGAATATTCTCCACAGTTGAGTGGAGAGTGTGATATGACTTTCTCACGTACTCTGGTGCCTCACATTTGACCATATCCCCTGGAGGGGAAGACCTGGTGACACTCAGATGAAGGACAGCAGGTAGCCAAGAAAAGACTTGATACCCTATGAGAATATACAGGGGGAGGTAATCCCCCTCAGGAACAGTCATAGGGGAGGGGAATAATGGGAAAATGGGGGGGGGGAGGAATGGGAGGATACAAGGGATGGGATAAACATTGAGATGTAACAAGAATAAATTAATAAAAAAACCACAAAGAATCCTTAAAACAATAAAAACATTTTTAGGTTAGCAGATGAAAAGAAAGAAGGAGGAATATAGAAATATACAGATGATAGGACAAAAAAAAAAAAAAAAGATTATTGAGTTTACTCCTTAACTTACAACCTTGTTACCCACAAGGTTATTTTTAATTCATTGGTATAGAATTTTGTATATTGATGCAAAGTAAGTTTAATTTTAACACATTGGTATATAATTCAAATTTAAGGTTATACTTCACACATATTATATATATATATATATATATAGCTACTTTAATATGAGGTATTATACCCATCCAACTCAAGTAGAATAAAAAGTTTATCTCCAATACTTAGAAAGTGCTTTTGCAGGCTGTTTAGGATAAATAAGTTATACAAGTTAATTTTTAGATGATCAAATCATGGTCATGCCATTACTAGTTTATTTTTAATCACAAGAATATACATCCTCGGTATAATTCTACACCTAGGTAGATAGGATTCTATAGATAGAAAAGGTAAAATAGTTAGATAAGGTCTTCAAAAACCTCAGAGTTCTACGGAATGTGACATTTAAAGATTTTTTTGTTTTGTTTTAAAGATTTTTGACAATAGTATGTTTCTTTTATGAATGTGTATGCCCTTGTAATTGGGGCATACATATTCAGAACTTCAGTGTCATCTTGGTTGAATTTTCCTTTGATGAATATGAAGTGTCCTTCCTCATCTCTTTTGATTAATTTTAGTTGAGAGTCTATTTTATTAGATCTTAGAATGTCTATTCCAGCTTGCTTCTTGAGTCCATTTGCTTGGAAAACCTTCTTCCAGCCCTTTACTCTCAGTTAAATTCTATCTTTCTGACTGAGGTGTGTTTCTTGTATGCAAAAATCTACTTTCAATAAAACAGTAAAATTCAAAAATCAGAAAAACTGGGAGAAAAGAATGCTTCCTCTAAATTCTCTTCCCTGACATCTTATATGCAGGACACACTGTGGAACTAGTTATGTGGATAATTTGGTATCTGCTCCCAATACCCACAGCAACATTGACTCTCACCTGGGGATCTCTAGGAAGCATTGAGGGAATTTTGAAGTGTTTAAAGAATCACTTTGAAATAAAAATAAGAAATGCTTTCTCTGTCTAGTCTGGAGTTTCCACACAAAAAGTACTGCTTCTTCCTGTACTTTTTGTGTTTCTTCGTGAAAATTAGCAGGGTTGCAGTATTCTACTCCTTTAAAGGATTTAGGTGAGAGTGAAAAGTTTTGCATAATTCTATTATAGGTTGGCAATGTGTTTGCAGACACAAAGCATAAAAACAAGAGGCTAAAATACTAAATAATCTTAAAGAAAATCAGCACCCAAAATGTTTCTTAACATTAGTAATCACTCATATGAAAATTAGGATTAGACATTTCCTTGTTCATGAAGGTAAAGCTTGAATGTAAGCTTTTAGTAATAGAAAATAATTGAATGATTAGATTGCTTCAACATACTCAATATTTATGCAAGTTTTTCTGAATGAAGTACAATTTGATGTACAAATATTATTTATTTTATTTTTAGAATGAGAGATTCTGATGTGTGTGCAGTAAAGATTCTTTAATTTCATGAATTCTGAGACTGTAGGTGGTTGATGGATGTAATGGTAATAGGATCTTTACGCCTTTTGTGTTTCACAGACTTAAATTTATGAAGAGAAAACTTTACAGAACAGTACCTTTTTTTTTTTTTCATGATTCATACCCTGATAATAGGGATGTTCTTACTTTGATAGTTGGAGTTCATAAATAAAATTGGATTACCTAATTCAGGACAAAATTTCTTACGATTTTCAACTTAAAATGTTTAAGAATTAATAGAAAACAGGATACAAATTTGAAAGAGATCAATTAGGAATATATGGAAGGATTTAGAGAAAGGAATGGGAAGAGAAAATTTCTGTGATTTCACTAAAATCTGAAAAAATAAAAGAAGTAATAAAAACATTAATGGGGTTGTTTATATAGTGATTATTTTTGTATAATTTACAGGTAAGAATTTTGAAACTCATTCATTCTGAAAGGATTTTCAGTAAAAATAAACCGACGTATCACAACTGGTTACTTACGTGATTTTTAACTTTTAGAAAAGTGACATTTAGTTATATTTTAAACTGTATAAAATCTGCTTTTATACTATTACCCATGGTAAAATATTTTTATGTTCCTTAAACATTAGGACTATCTTCTATAAATAAGGAAGTTACTCTGTGTAGATATAACATAGCAGTCATATACATATCTCCAAGAATATGTATTTCATTTTCTAAAATATTAAGCAGAACACAGTAGCACACATTTTCAAACCCAGCCATCAGATGACAGAGGTGGGAGGATCATTGTGTGTTCAAGGACAATTTAGTCTACAAAGCAAGCTTTAAGCTATCAAAGACTACATAATAAGATTTTACACGAAGAAGGGGAAAATTTTGAGTTTCTTCAAATACTATTAGTCATGAATAAACTCTAATTTCATGTAAATAGTAAATTTTACATTAATAACTGTGACAAAACATATGGGAATAAATGGAACGTTACATTATTGAAATTATAGAGAAATTTCTTGAAATATGTTACTACATTTGAATTCTAAATATATACTATTTCAGAGAAGTTTTGTAACCTTGTAACACTGAAAATGATTTGCACTAAATTTTTTATTTTGAATGAGTTATTTTAGGATATACTATGCATATAAACGTAGACATTTTATGGATTGTACAGATTGTATTTATATATTTAGGGATATATTTAGTATATAATTATAAGCAAACAAACAAAGAAAGAAAAAGAGGCCACGGATCTGAGAGCGACAATGAAGAGATAGAGCAGGGATTAAAGGGAGGGAAGAAAATTATGTAACTATATTTTAATTAAAAATAAATTATGAGTTTAAAAAAAAAAGAAAGATACTTTTTAAAAGGTACAAACACTGGTGAAATGATGAGCCCTTTTTAGGGATACACTGGTAGCATAAATCATGGCAATTGTATCATTTCTTTGTGGCTATTCCTTACTTGTTATTTCATTCTAATGATTATTCAGCACAGACATGACAGAAGAAAACCAGACTCTGGTGACTGAGTTTGTCCTCACGGGACTCACAGATCATCCCAGGTTACAGGTGCCTCTCTTCCTGGTGTTTCTCATCGTCTACCTCATCACAATGGTGGGCAACCTTGGACTGATTGCTCTCATCTGGAAGGATCCTCACCTTCATACTCCCATGTACTTATTCCTGGGAAGTTTAGCCTTTGCTGATGCTTGTGCTTCATCTTCCGTGACCCCCAAGATGCTTGTCAATTTTTTATCTACAGATCACAAAACGTTCTTGTTTGAGTGCTTCACCCAGTTTTATTTCTTTGGTTCCAGTGCAACGACAGAATGTTTCCTCCTGTCTGTGATGGCCTATGACCGCTATGTGGCCATATGCAACCCTTTGCTTTATCCAGTGGTGATGTCCAATAGCCTCTGTATGCAATTTATACACGTGTCTTACATTGTTGGTTTTCTGCATTCAGCAATTCATGTGGGTCTGCTAGTGAGATTAAATTTCTGCAAATCCAACATCATACATTATTTCTACTGTGAAATTTTGCAATTATTCAAAATTTCCTGCACTGATCCTACCATTAATGTCCTTCTGGTTTTGATTTTTTCAGCTTTTATACAAGGTTTTACTTTTATGACTATTATCATCTCATACTTCTATGTCCTTTTTGCCGTCCTGAGAAACAAGTCTGAGAAGGGCAGAAGCAAAGCCTTCTCCACCTGCAGTGCCCACTTGCTCTCTGTCTCTTTGTTCTATGGCACTCTCTTCCTCATGTATGTGCGCCCTGGTTCTGGATCAGGGGAAAATAGGGACAAAATGTATTCTTTATTTTATACAATAATAATTCCCTTTCTGAATCCTTTTATATACAGTCTGAGGAACAAAGAGGTAATAGCTGCCCTGAGAAGAAAAATGATATAAATAGTTGCCAGAAAGTTTTCAGACCATGTCTTTCTTTGGAGGTGGGAGCAATCTCTGGAATTATGCATTAGAACCTCTTCTTCCAGGCCACCAGATGCTCATGAGCTCCCTAAGCAGGCAGTGAGCTCCTCCCTTTCCTTCCTGGTGAAGTTTGGCAAGACAACCCACAGTTACTGCATTCAGAAGCACCATGCCCCTGTGCGTCTGAGCATTTGGCTTCTGCAGAGTAGGTGTTTACTAAGAGCTTCCAAATTTATGAGGAACAACTGGAAATAGCACTTAGAAATTGTGAGAATGATTAATAAAAGGCAGTCCTGATTGTGGCAGAAATAGAAAGCTATTTACTTGAATGACCCCAGCCCACTCTTCTAGACCAAAAAGTTAGTGTAGCTTTTTATATGTTTGACATGTGTAAAATGATGAAAATTAATCTGGATCTCTATCTCTTGGTAAAATATGTCTTTAAGAAATGTAGAACTTTAGGACAAATGTTAGGAAATAATAGAGTTCAAAACAATATTTGAGGATCGTAGCAAGGGACATAGAAATTGGAATGAGTTTAAAGGCATAAAGTACTAAAATGAATTGTTGCCCATGCTTAGAACTCAATATATATTTGTATTAATAATACTCCAAGTAGTGAGGTTTTCAAGAATTTATAAATTTTATAATATTTTTGTATATTAAAAGAAATGTCAGAGTTCAAGTTTGTGGGTGCATTTTCCACTCAAAACAATATTTGAACAGAAAGTAAGGAAAGTATATCAATTATGTAAAATCTGCTAAGATGATAAGAATGAAAATCTGTGGCAATTAATTCTCAATCAACTAGAGGTTGAGAACTTATTCTCACACAATTCAATACATTATGCTCATTACATAGATTAGATGAAGCAACTATGAACAACCTAATCATATCACTCATTCAATCTGGCCTTTTCAAAAATGTTTACTTAAGAAAATAATTATTAAAAGGAGAATAAAATAAGTTCTTTGCAAGTGTTTGTAAGACAATTTAATTATTGTTTTTTTTTAATTTTTATTAATTTATTCTTGTTACATCTCAATGGTTATCCCATCCCTCGTTTCCTCCCATTCTTCCCTCCCTCCCATTTTCCCCTTATTCCCCTCCCATATGACTGTTCCTGAGGGGGATTTCCTCCCCCTGTATATGCTCATAGGGTATCAAGTCTCTTCTTGGTAACCTGCTATCCTTCCTCTGAGTGTATACTCACTTATATCTGCATACTAGCCAAAGGGGCATGACCCATGAAAGCCTTCACTTACCAGGAAACTGGGACAGAGGGGAGGACATCCTATTGGGACTCTAGATGAGAGAAGCATGGGAGAATAGCAAAGTAGAAGGATCCAGAGGGTCCTAGAAACCTACAAGTAGAACATTATGAAAGGCAGATTTGGGCCCAGGGGTCCCACTCAAACTAAGGCACCAGCCAAGGACAATACAGGCGATAAACTTTAAACCCCTACCTAGATCTAGCCAATGGACAGATCATTCTCCACAGTTGAGTGAAGAGTGGTGTATGACTTTCACACGAACTCTGGTGCCTCATATTTGACAATTTAGTTATTGTTAATTCAATAATTCCAAGAAATTTGCCATATATATTAGCTAAATATTTAAGTAGGAAACAAATATCTTCTATGACAAATCTCTTGATAAAAAAATACTATTTAGAGAAGAGTAATTTCCTTTTTATAGCTTTCAGATTCTTTATTTTAAATTTTATTTTATTAATTTATTCATATTACATCTCAATGGTTATCCCCACCTTGTATCCTCCCATTCTTCCTTCCCTCCCATTTTTCCCTTACTCTCCTCCCCTATGACTGTGACTGAGGGGGACTTCTTCCCCCTGTATATGCTCATAGAGTATCAAGTCTCTTCTTGGTAGCCTGCTATCCTTCCTCTGAGTGCCACCAGGTCTCCCCATTCAGGGAACATGGTCAAATTTACACTATGGAATACTACTCAGCTATTAAAAACAAGGAATTCCCAAACTTTGTGGACAGATGGATTGAACTAGAAATGATCATAATGAGTGAGTTAACCCAGAAGCAGAAAGAGTCAAATGGTATATACTCACTTATATCTGCATACTAGCCCAAGGGACATGTCCCATGAAAGCTTTCAGATTCTTTAAATTAGGTTTCCAAAACAAGATGCTTGATTGTTAGCTTTCAATACACTCCTTTAAAGAAATGAGAAAACCACATTTCTTGTTATTCCAGTCTTCTTCTCACCAAATTTTAATAGAAACTCCTATTAAATATCAATAATGAACTTATATAGAAATTACTATGCAACACTCAGTTACGGATCTTCTACGACCATAGACACATCTCTTTCCTAAACATTGCTGCCGGAGACTAGTTCACACAATTTTCTGACTTCATTACCATCTTATTTAATAGTGTCTAACAAGCTGTCACTGTCATAAGGTGCTTTTTTCTTAGATGTTTATCTCTACACATAGTCTTCCACTGCTGAATCATCCACTCAGCTAGTTCCAATTGGAAAGCTTTGTGTGTTTGTGTATGTTACGTGAAACGCTCTCAAAATACAGTGATTAAAAGAAACTTCATATCCAAATAAAAAATGGACAAAGACTTTGAAGGAGAAACTCACGGAACATGTATCCGCATGTCAAATAGCAGCAGCAAAGCATGCTGGCCACTATGAATCATCAGAAACATGCAAATAAAACCCTCAGCTAAATGCCACAACCCAAGGATTGCAATGAATGTACTTGGAAAGATTATCCCTGCTGAAAGTGATGACAGAGTTTTTGTAGTCAAAATCACTGAGAGAGAAGTCGGAGATAATTACACACAATGTAAGGGAACAGCTAGTTTCAGTAAAGTTTTGGTATAGTTAGTAGCTCTTCCTTTGTGGCATAGTTTTACTCCACCATTCCTCAGGCTCTTCATGGTCACTTTGTTCTTTTATGTTAGATAGGGCCTCTCTATAGATCAGGCTAGCCTTGAACTCACAAAGATCTACTAGCCTCTGCCTCCCAAGAGATGAGCTTCGAGTACCCGTTGACTCAAATGTTCAGCAGGCTTTCCTGTTGCTCATGTGACATATGGTTATATTTACAGTGAAGTCCCTCTTCAAGTTTTTGTCCCCTTTTGATTTGACTATGAAGTTTCTTTCAAACACTGTGCACTTACCACACCTGGACCGGACTCCTTTCTTATACTATTTTTTCTACATATTTCTTTGTCACTTTGAAAATTGTAAAAAAATCATAAAATTGGTTAATCTGTATTCCAGAAAAGCATATACCTTTGCTTTTCTCCTTTTGTCCCTGTGAAAGTAGGAAACAAACCAGACTCTCACTGTGTTGTTAGTTGCATTGTTTTGTTTTAGTATCATGTCTTGATGACATAAAGAAGTAAACCAAGCAGTTTTCCTGAATGCATGTTTGTTCTCATATTAATCCAAGCTCCTGGTATGGCAAACATCTTCCTCAGCCTTCTTCCCATTGGGATCAGCATAGTCTCTGACCACGCCTTCAAGTTCTGTTCACATCTTCAAGTTCACATCTCCCACTCCCTTGGCCAGATCTGGCTGCCTGTCTTGCTGATCCCATAATTCTTTCTCTGTTAGCAATCCATACTTACAATTTTTGTTTTCTTTAAAGATCATGGCTGTCTTTTTTCTTTTGTCTTCACTGATGAGGGGTCTGAAAATGGTGATGCCCATAGCTAGCCCCTTGCTATAGAGGAGAGTTCTGGGACTGCTAAGGCACACTGCCTTTAAACCAAATCTCCAGAGCACTTCAGGGACAGCCATTGATGTTTGGGAACCACAGATGTGTGACTTCTTCCAGTGTAGTCCTGTTCTTGTGTTTACTTTTCTCCCATTGCTTCCTAATGTTTCTCATCAGATACTTGGCTTAACTTGGGGAACCTCAGTCTTATGTATGTATTTGTTAGCTTCATCATGTAGCCAAGATGGCAGCTCTGCCTTGAGTTGGTTTCTGAAGGAAGTAAATGTTAGGAATTCTTAAGTTTTTCTATTTCAGACTTTTATGTGGTGAAGAATGTTGGTATAAAAAAAGAAAGTTCTTTATTTTTATAATTAAACCACAATGTTTCTTTAAGAGCAGAAAATGTGAAATGAACAGTAGCAACATCACAACCCATAACATGTGGTAGTCTGGAATCTGAATGAAGCTGTTTTCATAATGAATTTATTGGTGTTGCTTGCCATAGTGAATATGCAATTTGAAAAACAATTATTTCTTTTATTTTTTGACATTATAATTACATAATTTTCCCTTCTAGCCTCCTATGTACCTCACCTTGTTCTTTTTCAAATCATTGTCTCTTTTTTATTAACTGTGAGTGTGATTACAGTCCTAAATACATAAGTACTCCTTGCTTTGTCTGCATGTTACTTGTATGCATACTTTTAAGAATGGCCATTTGCTGTTGAATGACCTGTACGTGTATGCTTCCCCGGGGAAGACTGTAACGCCCACTCTCAGTATTCCTTAGTTGTTTTTAGTTCTGCCTTTGAGTTTAGTATCAAGATTTGAATTAAGTCTCACTGCAACTTAGCAATCATTGCCAGACATACTTCAGGTTGTGTTTGAAAAAGGTTATGTTGGCTGTTATGAATCCAGAAACCCTTTCCAGTTGCCAAGTATGTCAATGTCCCATAGGAGGTCAAACCCCAGAGTTTAAGAAGATGGAACTCAGATCTCTAGACATAAGTTATTCTTAATTAGCTCAGACAAAACTGTCCTACTCAAAGGCTTCAGAGTTTGGGAATTTATGTGTACAGTTTTTTTTTTTAAAACCGGTCAAAATTGCCATCATTGAGGGGAAACAATAGTATAACAGAGTATTGTCTATTAAAATTATCTTACTGCATTGGCTATTTATTAGTGTAAAGTATATGATACCCTAAGGGACCAATTTAGGTTTCTCATTGGTGTCCAAACTCACCATGCCCAGTAGAACACCCTCACATGGTCCTCCAGAGAACCACGGGCTATTGGGAATTTCAGTTCTCTAGCCTTTTTTCTTCTGGAATATTCATACAGGAATAGAAATGATGGGGTGTTTGTTGTTGTTGTTGTTGAGGGAAAATTCATATAAGCAAAGTTTCCTGTATTTGGACAACGAAGCTTCCAAATGTGTCACTATGGTACTGCCTTCTTGTTACATTGTGTTCTGTTCTGCTTGAGAAAATCCAGGACTCCTAAAGATCATAGCAATGCCTTTTGAGATATGGGTAGAAGAGAAAAGAGTTCTGTAACATCCACTGTCCTTTCCCTAGAGAATGAAGAATGCTGTTTCTTTCATAATTTATATTTGGCTCTGGATCCCTATACAACTTCATATAAATGAAGGTAGCAGCAGCAATAACAAATTATTTATATGTTTTAACTTCGCAGCTAACTATGAATAAGTAAAGTAGCTTTAATTGTTCTCTTAAATGACATTTTCAATTTTTAAATTAACTATTTGGTTTTAAGTACTCATGAGCTAGAGAGTTAATTTAAAATTCAGTTTAAAGATTCATCTGATAATGATTGCCAAATAAACAATAATTTTTATGATTTCCAGGAAAAAAAACAGACTGTGCTATATATAATCACATTCTCTGACTAAATCTTTTAAGGTGAGTAATTAAAGTATTCATTCCCCTATGTGATCTTTTACTTTGAATAATTTCTTTAGGAAATACAAAACTTTATATTATATATGAGCATATGTATAACAGATAATATGTATGTAATGTTTTGTGGAATGTTGTTTTTGATATTTATATATCTTTATATATAAATATAAAGAGAGATACATACAAGAAATACACGGAAACATTTCTCACTACTTTTTCTGCATTTATTATTTAACTATGCCCCACATGCCAAACTATTTGAGGATTTGTTTGTTTGGTTTTTTGATGATTGAAGTTGTATAAATGGAGAATTATCTTTACAAATTTATCTAAAAGTATTAAATTTTGATTCTGTGTTTATCATCAGTACACAGGACTCAGTCTGGTTAATTTTGTTCTTTTAAAACAAAATAGCAGGACAAATATAATTGGTGAAGTGAGTATGTTCTCAAATAAAAGTTCAAACATCATAAGATTTCTTTTTTTCCCCTCAAATATCCTTTAATGAGCATGAATATACTCAGATTTGTGCTATAATAAAACACAAATATAAAGTACAATGAACAACAATGCTGGAATTTATATGGGGTACTTAGAACCAGTAGCAACTGCAAGATAGGAACATTTTCTTTTTCCTTTCTTTTTGCTAACAGCAAGATACTTACAGATTGAAAAAAATAGGCCAAATCATTTCTAAAACTTCTTCTGATAGTAAAAAGTAAAACAAATTCTATTTTGGTTTCTTTTAATTTTCTTCACTGAAGAAAAATTACCTCTTTTCCTTCCCAACTGTGTTCTTACTTGCAGTCTAATCTTAGACATAGATTTCTAAAAAAAAAAATTTCTAATTTTTTAATTGCAATGAAAGAACAGCATATGAATACAGGAAAAAATTTAGGGAGTGACTATATATGAATTTATAAACAAATCACACAAACGCAAGAAGAATTAACATTTATATTTTACAAAGTATGTTCTATAGGAAAACATGTTTTCATTTATACAAAACAAAACAAGTGTCTCTGTGGTAAGATGTAGAGTCCTTTGGGTATATTCTAAGAGTGATACTGGTGACTCCTGTGGTCAATCTAGTTTCAGCTTTTTGAGGCGGCTTCAACCTGATTTCCATAGTGACTGTACCAGTTTCCACTTCAAGAAATAAAGAATAAGTATCCCCCTTCCCTCATTCTCATCAGCATGCTCTGTCACTTGTTTTTATTATTATTATTATTATTATTTTATTAATTTTGGCTATTCTGACTGGGGTAAAATGAATCCTCAAAGTAGTTGTGATTTTTAGTTCCCTAATAGCTAAGGACTCTGAACATTTTAAAAAGTGTTTTAAGACATTTGTGCTTCTTTAGAGAACTCTATTTAATTTCATATCCGATTTTTAAAATTTTGAGCTATTGTTTTTCTTGATGTTTAGTTTTTAAAGTTTGTGTGTTCTAGATACTAATCCTTTGTCAACTTTTTTTTTCTGTTTTGTAGACTGCCTCTTCATTCATATGATGGTGTCCTTTGTTAAAAATTTCAGTATTTGCTGTAGCCAATAAACACTCAGGCTAAGACAAATCTTAATCTCAAATCTCTGAAACTTGCTCTTCTTCTAATTTTCAGTCTTTATACTTTCTATTTGTTGTACTTCCTTTCCACAGTGTTTGTCATACTCTTCCCATTTCTCTTCATTTTATTCCTTTTCACCTACACAAATGGCCTTTTCTAGTCTTCCTGTGAATTTTCTCTTCTTATTGCCTCCCTCTTCTTTTGAGAGTCATTTGCTTAGCCTTTGTTGAGAAGCTTTTTTAATGTAGTCTAGAACACTAGACAAATGTCCTTTGTAGTTTACAGAATACTCCACAACATTCCTTTTCTTTAATATAATTTCTTTTCTGTATGACTCTTTGCTTCTCATTATTCCTGGTGTTTTTTTAACCACCTCTATGATATGTAAGCCATTATAAATTTCTAACACTCAGGGATATCTAGTCATGCATTCTACCAGATAACTGATTTGGCCTCTGGTACTGGTTAGAAAGGGAGACAGGCAGTCACATATATTTATTATTTGCTGTAGTAGACCCATAAAGCTAACTTCATGCCTCCTACTTATTTTGTGATAACAATAAACAGAGAAGTGCACTTAAGTTCTAAAGCTGAATTCTAAGAGACCTTCCACCCAGTTACCAAAATCTTTTATTCCTATTTTAATAAACATTCAGTTTATGTCTTAAAACAAGACAGAGAAAGGGCTCTAGATTATGAATCATATCCAATTTATCTCTTTGTCCTCACAATACCTACCAATGGATACTGGTTAACTTCACATTCATTTGATCATTGTTTATAAACCACATGATGATTTTCTGTAGTTATATCTCATAATCTCATAATCTACATTTTGCACAAATGTTTCCAGACAACTCTGATATAAAATCTGCTTTGGGAGATTCGGTGTAGGGTACAGCTTTCTAATACTGTTGAATTTAGTGTCTCCTCCCAGAACTGTACTTTGTTGCTGCTATATAATTAATTAAAGCTAATTTTGAGATATTTCCTCCTGCTATTATTCTATTATGTTTTCATTGCATGAAGAAAGTATACTCAAGTTGAAAAAAAATACACCTCAATTCACTTTGTAGGTCAGATGCTTTAAACTCTTTGCAGTAACAGTGAATCTATGATGCAGATACTGAATTTTCCTACCAAACCAACATTATGTTTCGAAAGGTATCATGTTTTGTTAAATCTATTATAATGTTTACGTGTTGAAATTATAACAATGATTGAAATGATTTCTTAGATTTCAAAAATAGTTTTTATTTATTATAGTCAACCTAAACAAAATTCAAATGTCATTATAATAATTATACTGCTATATTTCAAGTCCACTACCAAATTTCACTTTACAAGTCCTTTTTAAATAGTATCTGACATTTTCTGCCTTTTACTTCAGGGATATCTACTGAGAACATGGGAATAGAGAACACAACACTGCTGACAGAATTTGTTCTCACAGGACTCAGTCACCAACCACCATGGAAAATCCCCCTATTTCTGATGTTCTTGATGATCTATCTCATCACCATTGTGGGGAATCTTGGTCTGATCATTCTCATCTGGAATGACCCTCGCCTTCACATCCCCATGTACTTATTTCTTGGGTGTTTAGCACTTGTAGATACTTGGTTATCATCCACAGTGACACCAAAGATGCTTCTCACCTTCATAGCTAAGAACAAACTTATCTCTCTCTCTGAATGCATGATACAGTTTTTCTCATTTGTAATGTGTGCAACCATGGAATGTTTCCTCTTGGCAGCAATGGCCTATGATCGCTATGCAGCCATATGCAAGCCTTTACTCTACCCAGTGATCATGACAAATAGACTGTGTGTATGTCTGCTCGTCTTGACCTTTGCCATAGGAATTCTTCACGCTTCAATTCATGAAGGCATGCTCTTCAGATTAACCTTCTGTAATTCCAACATAATACATCACTTTTACTGTGATGTTATGCCACTGTTAAAGATTTCTTGTACTGACCCCTCTCTGAACTACCTAATTGTTTTCATTTTTTCTGGCTCAATCCAAGTATTGACCATTTCAACTATTCTTGGCTCGTACACGCTTGTTCTGTTTACAGTCTTAAAAAAGAAATCTGCTAGAGGCATAAAGAAAGCTTTCTCCACCTGTGGAGCCCATCTCTTATCTGTGTCTCTATACTATGGTTCTCTTCTCTTCATGTATCTGCTTCCTGCATCTCAGAAAGTACAAGATGAAGACATGATGGACTCTGTATTCTACACCGTCATAATCCCTGTGATGAATCCTATTATCTACAGTCTGAGAAACAAGCAAATCAAAGACTCACTGGAGAAAATCGTAAAAAGAAATGTGTAGGTCAAATTTGTCAAATTATCATAAATGTGTGCTGGCTTTACGTGGCTGTATTTTTTTCATAGTTTAAAGAGTTTTCCAATTGCACCTGTTTTAACATTTTAATGAACTTCCCATTTCATTCAAATATTTACACATGTGTTTTCAATCATACAAAGATTTATTATTGAACATTATGTAATGGTAAAATAAATGTAGAAACAGATCAAACTGGTTTGCATGTAACTGCTGCTGCTGTATAATAATTAGCCTCTGAAAGAGATTTCAGTGTGATTTTTATTACTTTGAAGGATATCACATTTACCTGAGTTGAAATACAGTTTTGTGTTTCAATGACAAACAGAAGTGTCTAGCATTATGATTAGGAATGTGAAATATTAGCAAAACAGTAGAAATCTTTATTATTAATATGTTACTAGTTTATTATCTTGGATATTTTTTAAAGACTCAGTGTTCTTCTTTGGGTGTATTTGTATATAAACACACACATATATATGTGTGTTTCAGCATTCTACTTTTAGGAGATTATTGACAAAAATTATCTTACTCCTTATAAAAGCAAGAAAAATCATTCTGATTTATATATAAACACAATAAACATTGTGCACTGATTGTTTTTGTCAATAGACATCAGAGTAACCTGGAAAGAGGGAGGCTAAATTGTAGGATTTCTTGACTGATGATTGATGTAGGAGGATCCAACTCATATGGGGAGCACTACCACTGGGTAGGTGGTTTAAGGTTATATAAGAAAGTAAGCTGAGCTGCTATGGAAAGCAAGAAATAGCCATATGCCTCCAATATCCTGGCTTCAGGACCTGCTTCTGCTTCACTTGAAGACAGACTACAATCTGTAAGGTGAAATAAACTCTCCTCCTCAGGATTCCTTTGGTCATGAGCTCTATTTCAGTAAAGAAAAACCAACTAAGACACACAGGGATAACAATCCTTTTGGGTATGTCCTAACTATGGCAGAACGTTGTTGAACATGGTCTCAGGAGTATGTCAATAACTCTTTAAAGAGCATCATTGATTTATTTCATTGTTTGATTGATTCTCTTAAAAGTGGCTTTAAATGTTTACTGGGAATTACAGCCTGTGAAAACACCACTTAACTTTGTATACATTGATAGTTTCTAATTCAGTAATGTTGAAAAAGATGATTGGGATCATACCTTAAAAATTAGTGCTATAAAATAATGTTTTGTGGAAATTCTATATGAAGTATCTATTCATAAGTCAAAGTCAAGTTTCTATACATTTCACATTAATTGTGTAGATGCGAGTAAGTGAATAGTAAGATTTATACCATGTGCTTTAATCCCCCATGCTTGGTGAGATAAAATCAATATGGCATCAATTCAAAGGTTGAAGTTCAGTGGGTATTTGTTAACTTTCTCACTGGATCTGACGTTGACATTAATAGTAGTCAAATCCTGTGGCATTATTTCACTATACTTAGTGTGATAAGCTATATTAATTACAAAAATATTATTTGGGAAGATAAGTCAATTTTGGACTATAGTTCTCCTCAAAGTTCATGTATTAAGACATCCAAATGAAGAATGCTGTTTTTTACCTAGTTGATAATTTTCATTTTGTGTAAGATTTACTTAAGGTCTATAACTTGCAATAATATAATGACATTTCCTTATTTTATCAACAGAAACAATTGTGAGTCATTTCCTACTCTGTGCCTTGTAATATGTTGGTGAGGCTTACTTCTGAAGTTTTTAATTGACTTCCTGAAATTTTCTTTTCCAGTTTTATTTCAGTTTGAATGTAAGTGATTCTATTTATACTTTCATTTCTTGAAAGTACATATATGAAGTGAATGTTGTATTAATTATAGTTATGAAGACTTTTAAGTCCTATATTTGCTCTCTGTTTCCTAAATAATAAGGAAGTGTATGCTTAGTTCAAAGACCAGAGAGTATGATAACCAATGATATTATCCATTGTGAATCTGAAGACCTGGAATTGATGTATACCAGTGTAAGGAGAATATGTCAATAGTTATAATTTGTGAAAAATGAACTCAAACTTTCTCTAGGTTTCATTTTACTGAGGTTCTCAGTTGGCATTATGATGCCTCCACATATTTGGAGAGTGTCACATAACTCATTTATTCCACAAACCCAAATAGGCAACAACCTCAACAAGGAAATATCTTGACAGATTCATGTAGAAATGCTGTTTTAGTAGATGCCCTAGGTCCCCATGAAGTAGAACAGATTTTTGTATTCCCAACATGTTCTTACTCCCCAAAGACTCCATGTTTTGGTGCAGACTCAATTCCCCTAGCTCTTTGCCACAAACCCTCTCAGCTTTTCTTGATAGCCAATCTCCATTTCTTTACACCACTTACTGATTTACAGAAACACTGTCTACCAGGGGAAACATAGCCACCATACATGCCTAGGATACAGGGAGGGCAACAGCAACTGAAGAACTGAACACCCACCCAACAAAGCCAAGACCAGATATTAATAGCAAGAAATGCCTCAAACATCATATCAGATGCTTAAAGCCAGCACAAAACCCTGAACAAATGTGAACAGCTAAGACAATATGCCTCCACCAGAAGCCAGGACCCCCATTACAGTAAGCCATGATAAATTCAATAAAAATCAAACCCAGGATACAGATTTCAAACTTACAGCTATGAATACATTCATGAACATTATGAGGATTAAATAAATCCCCTAGTGAAGGTCTGAAAGACACAGAGAAACATTTGAATGAAATAATTACAGGAGTTTGAGATATGAAATAACAAATGGAATCACAAAATAAAACTCAAACTGAAATAAAACTGGAAAAGGATAATTTAGGAAGTCAAATAAAAACTTCAGAAGTAAGCCTCATCAACATATTACAAAGCACAAAGTAGGAAATTTCAGGTGTGGAAGACAAGGTATAAGAAATAAATAGTTAGTTGAATAAAGTATTAATTAAATAAATTCAGGCACCAAACTTTCAAGAAATCTGGGACACTATGAAAGGACCAAATCTAAAAGTAAGAGTATGCATTGAAGAAGGAAATGAAACCAAGTCTGAGTCACAGAAAATATTAATATAATCATAAAATAAAACATACAAGAATCACACATGAAAAAGACAGGGCCAGAAAAGAAATTTCTATGAGAAATAATAATAAAAACACTAAGTGTGCAGAATAAATAAACTATATTAAAAGCTGCAAGGGAACAAATAAGTCACATTAAAGGCAAGCCTCTTAGAATGACACCTGACATCTCAATGGAGACTCTGAAAGTCAGAAGGGCCTGTATGGATATTTATAATTCCAAAAGACTATGGTTGCCCACCCAGACTACTATACCCAGTAAAACTATTAATCACAATCCTCAGAGAAATACATTCCATGATAAAACCAAAATTTAAGTAATATCTAGCTTTTAACACAGTTCTACAGAATGAACAAGAAGAAAAATAAATCTGAAGAGATTAACTGCACATATGAGTAAAACAAAAAAGAGGGGTGAAACACATATCACAATAGCAAAGTAGTAGAAATCAAGAAACATTGTTCATTGATAAATCTAATATTTAACCCAATAAAAAGACGAAGAAAAACAGATTGGATTAGGAAAAAGTATACATACTTCTATTGCATCCAAAAAATACAACTGACCATCATAAATAGACATTACTTCAGAATAAAAGGATGGAAAAATGTTGCAAGCAAACAGACCCAAGAAACTAGTAAGTGTAGCAATTTTAGTATCTGATGAAATAGAGTTTAACCTGAAACTAACTAGAGGAGATGAGAAAGGACACTACCTAGTCATCAAAAGAAAGAATTCACTGTGAGGATATTACAATCCTAAATATTTATGGACCAACAGCCAGGGCAATAGTGGGAGACTTCAATACTCTACTTTTGTCAATAGACAGGTTATCTAGATTAAAAATTCAACAGAGACATTCTGGAGTTAAATACTATCATAAATCAAATGCACCTGGTAGATATTTACAGAACATTTCACCCAAACATGAAACAATACACTTTCTCCTCAGCAGTTCTTGAAACTTTATCTAAAATTGACTACAAATTTGGATACAAGTAAATCTCAAATGTATAAGAAATTTGAAATCCTATTTGAACCCACCTTACATCCTATCTGACACAGATTAAAGCTAGATATAAACAAAACCAAAAAGCATGTAAACGCATAGAAACCAAAGAACTCACTATTAAATGAAAAAAATGGGTCAAGAAAAAAAATCAAGGACAATATTAGAAACCTTTTAGAATATAATAAAAATGAAAACACAACATAGCCAACCACAATGAAAGTAATTGTGGTGGTTTAAATAAATATGCCCTCCATAGACTCATGTGCTTAAATGCTTGGCCATAGGGAGTGGCATTTATTAGGTGTGGCCTTGTTGTAAGAAGTGTTTCGCTGTGGAAATAGGCCTTGAGGTCATATATTCTCAAGCTTTATTCAGTATGGCACACAGTCTCCTGCTGCCTGTGGATCAAGATGTAGGACTCTCTGCTCCTTCCTTCTCCAGTTGCTGTCTGTCTGTATGCTGCTATGTCCCACCATGGTGATAATGAACTAAACTTCTGATACTGTAAGCCAGTCTCAATTAAGTATTTTTCCTTTTTAATAGTTGGAGAGACTTAATAGACTGTGGTCAGAGGGTGGTTCAGGAGGGCCCCCCACAGCAGAGGTCTAGGTGAGGGATATAGGGCAGAAAAGGGAGTGGGAATGGAAATATATAAGCAAAGGAATATCAATTGGGATGTAATATGAATAAATTAGAATAAATTAAAACGTAATTTTATACCATCAAAAAAGTTTCAGTGGACATGATATCTCTTTACAATAATAGAAACCTTAATAAATACATTGGTTCCAAGAGGCAAGCTTATTGCACTATGTACTTACATAAAATAAAGGATAGAGTCCACATTAAGAACACAAGAAACCTATGGCTGGTAGCAAGTAGAGTTGGTCTGGGATAGACATTGGAGAAGAAGGTTAAGGGGTTCATGGCTAGATGGAGATGTTAGATACCGATAAAAGTGAACTATTTGACATGGCAGATAGTGGGTCCAGGCTAGACACTGGAGAAGGTGTTAAGAGTTATGCCTGGAAGCAGAGGTGTGATGTAGAAAAGAACGGATCTGTGAGTGATTTTCGATAGACCAGGTTCAGGCTAGACCCTATGGGGTACAGCCAGGAGTGTCCAGACTAGTCTGGGCTACTGGATGTGGGATCCAGACAAGATTTTGTGTGCGGGGCAAAGCATAGGAGGGAGGTGAGGAAGAATCACTTTTAATGGCCTGGACACTTGAGAATGAAGCAAGCTGTCTCTGAAATGTATTTTCTCTTATAAATTAATAAATTAACATTGTATTGTGATCAGAACTTCTCCCTCCCTTCTCTCCTACCTTCCCCTCCAATGCTTCTCCTTTTCTCCTCAAAGAAGGAGAGACCTTCCCATAAACAACAAGCTGCATTGGCATATCAAGCTGTAATATGACTAAGCATGTCTTTATTGTGGCTAGACAAGGCTATCCTGTTAGGGGGACAGAGAACCAAAGGCGGGCAACAGAGTCAGAGACAAACCCTGCTCCTACCATTAAAGGACCAAGCTATACATTTGTTACATATTTTCAGGGTGCATAGGTCCCATGCATGCTGTCTGTTTAGTGGTTCAGTGTCTGTCAGTCCCTAAGGGCCCAAGTCGGTTGATTCTGTAGGTTTTCTTGTGGTGGTGCTGTTGACTTCTCTGGCTTTTTCAATCCTTCATCCCATCTTCTGTAAGATTCCCTGAGCTCTGCCTAATGTTTTGCTGAGGTCTCTGCATCTGATCTCATCAGCTGCTGAATATAGCCACTCAGATGACTGTTATATGAGCTTCCTGTCTACAAGTATAGCAGAGTGTCAGAGGCAGGTGTGGTGGCTCATGACCTTAATGCAAGCACTCAGAGAGGCAGAGACAGGCAGATAACTATGAGTTCAAGGCCTACCTGGTCTACAGAGTGAGTCCAGGAGAGCCAGGACTACACAGAGAAACTCTGTTTCAACAAAAAAATAATGCCAGGAATGGGTTGTCTTGTGACATGACTCAAGTTGGGCCAGTCATTTAGCATTCTTTTATAGTAGGAAAATTGTGGGTCGAAGGTTTTGCTGCTGGGTTGGTATCTCCATCCCTCCAATGTGTTTTCAATAGTTAATATTCAAGTCTCTTACAGCATTGGATATGAATGGTGTTAAAATGTGTGATACTCTGTGGGACCAATTTGGACATTTCATAGGGGTCTAAATCTATGATGCCCAGTAGAGCAGACTTACCTTGTTCTCTAGAGAACAGTTAGGCCAAATGGGAATTTCCGTTCTCTAACCCACAGTCCTCTAGAACAAGCTTCCATGGGTACAATCTGATTCTCATGGCAAAGGGTGGAGTTCATTATAAACAGTATATTTGGGCTTGGGCAGTTACAGTTCCAAAATGAATCACTGTGAAAAGAATTGTTACCCACATTACTGCCTTCCTGTGCCATCGTGCTTTTTTCTGATTTAGAAAGGCTCACATGTTTTTGAGGATCTCTGTGGTGTCTCCAAAGATACGTGTAAGTGAGAAATGAATTATGTAATATCCATCATGCTTTCCATAAACATTGAAGAATGGTTTTTATTCCATTTTGATTTTATGTTTGGCTTTGGATTCCTATAACCAGATATAAATGAGTCCAAAGGATGACCTGCATACTTTAACATCATTAATAAATATTAATAAGCAAAATAGTTTGTATTTTTCTCCTTAGTAGTGCTTTTTAAAATGCCTTATGGCACTCAAAGAAAGAATAAGCAGGCTACCAAGGTGAGACTTGATAGCCTATGACCATATAGGGGGGAAAGAGGTCCCCCTCAGATGTAGGGGAGGGGAAAAGGGGGAAAGCAGGAGGGAAGGAGGAATGGGAGGATACAAGTGATGGGATACAGTTGAGTTGTAATCTGAATAAATTAATGAAATTAAATTTTTTTGAATGTTTTAATCTTACCATAAAGATGTTTAAAATCTCATGAATATAGTATTTATTTGATTTCTTCATTGTTTGTCACTTATGTACATGAGTTTTGTAGCAGTCCTGCTGTCCAAGAGTAATAGGCATAAGCTCTGATGCTTGGTGAAGGAGGGCTATGTGACCTGACTGGAAAACAACTCAGAAAAAAAAAAAAAACCCTGAACCCAAAGGTAACCATTTATTTCATGGAAATGCAGTTTTTATTTGCTGGCATGAAATATCTGTTGGGTTTTGTGCCATCCCTACTGTAGACTAACTCCATTAAATTTTCTTTTATAAGTGCATGCATTTTTGCTTATATTTCTTGTGACTTTTCTCACCATAGTGTCCACTCCTCTCCATGTGATCTTTACTCATGTATCCTTAGTTGAAAGCTCTCTTTAGGAGCCTATGGTGCTTCACAAATGCCAATTGTACTCCACATTTCTTAGACTGTTTCCAAGTATTCCTATACCTTGTAGCAATCTACTTTTTCTTTTAATTCTTCTATTTTCCAACATTGGCCCTATCATTTGCAGGAAATTGTTTTCACCAAATACATTTAAAAAAAAAACTTTACTTTTCAACATGCATGGCTTTATAGCCAATTGCATTTCACCATTTTACTCCTGTTACTTTTCAATCCTTAGAGATTAAAACCTTAAACTATCCACTTATGCTCTTCCCAGTGTATATTTGTTTATTTTACCGGCGTGGCATAGGCCCTTGGTTACAAAGAAAAACATTTCTTAGGGTATGAGATTGGCCTTTACATAAAAGTTCTGGTAGAGAGTGGAGGAATTCACTGGACAAAAAGCAAGGGAACAGGCCGCACATTATTATTAAGCCTTGTTAGGCCGGCTCTCCTGTTCATGATTAAAAACAGCAGACAAGTGCATCTAGTTTCTCAAGCTCCAGTTTAATAGACTCCAATGTTCACAAATAGGGTTTTTCTCCTTCTCATTGAACATCTAGTTAGCATTTCATATAATCCCTGCTTAGTAGTAGTTGGTCTATATTTTATTTATTTATTTATTTATTTATTTATTTATTTTTTTGTGATGTACTAGTCTGATCTCTAATTACCCCCAGAATCCTACCACATATGCCTTTGCTTTCATACAATTTAAAGCCATTTGGGCATGTTTTTTTTTTACTACTTTAGAATTACTTTGGAATTAATTCTGAAGATTTTTTTGCCAGCTACTACAGATTCTTAACTTTCACCTGAAAGTTTGTCACTATATTCCAGTTAGTTGAGACCAATTATATCTGTATAAATTATAGTGAAGGTGCATAAAACAGTTTTTCTCTAAACTCATAATGGACAACTTGGAAAAACTCTTCCCAGACAATTGAGATTCCCATAGATTTTACAAATGTTAGAAGATTCTTATTTTCCATAAATCTGTTGTGCATTCACATTTAAATTTTAAATTATGAACTTACATCTTTCTTTAATGACAAGAATATTTTTAAAGTCATAACAATAGATACAATAAAAGGGAGTTCTTATAAATATATAGCTGCATTTAAGCTACACTACACAAAAGTCCACTTTCAAAAGTCATAGTGAGTGATGTATGATTTTCACTGCCTTTCATTTCAGGGACATTCAGTGAAGACATGGAAACAAAGAATGGAACACTGTTGACAGAATTTGTTCTCACAGGTCTCACTCATCTGCCACAGTGGAAAATCCCCCTGTTCCTGCTGTTCTTGGTCATTTATCTCATCACCATTGTGGGGAACCTTGGTCTGATCACTCTCATCTGGAATGACCCTCACCTTCACATTCCTATGTACTTATTTCTTGGGAGTTTATCTTTGGTGGATACTTGGTTATCTTCCACAGTGACACCAAGGATGATACTAGACTTTTTTTCCAAGAGCAAACTAATCTCTTTCACAGAATGCATGATACAGTTTTTCTCATTTGGAATCAGTGCAACCTCGGAATGTTTTCTCTTAGCAGCAATGGCCTATGATCGTTATGTGGCCATATGCAAGCCTTTACTCTACCCAGTGATCATGACAAATAGACTCTGTGTACGTCTGTTAATATTGTCCTTTGTAGCTGGATTTATTCATGTTTTAATTCATGAAGGCTTTTTATTCAGACTAACCTTCTGTAAATCTAACATAATACATCACTTTTACTGTGATGTTATGCCACTGTTAAAGATTTCCTGTAATGACCCTTCTCTCAATTACCTAATGATTTTCATTTTCTCTGGCTCAATTCAGGTATTCAGTATTTTGACTATTCTTATCTCTTATACACTTGTTCTGTTTTCAATCTTAAAGCAAAAATCTATCAAAGGCATAAAGAAAGCCTTTTCTACCTGTGGCTCCCATCTCCTGTCTGTGTCTTTGTACTTTGGTTCTCTTCTTTTCATGTATGTGCGCCCTGCATCTCCACAAGTAGATGATCAAGATATGATGGACTCTGTATTTTACACTGTTGTAATTCCTGTCCTGAATCCAATTATCTACAGTTTGAGAAATAAGCAAGTAAAAAGTTCACTGGCAAAATTCTTAAAGAGAAATGCTTAGGTCTCATATCAGTTGTATTTTTATTGAAACACCATAAAATCATACAGGCTACATGTAGCAAAACTTTGTTTATTCCTAAAATTTTTGCAATATATTTACCCTATGAAGTTTTTCTTCCTGGTCTTTGTGTATATGAATGTGTGGGATATATATATATCCTATATAAACATACATGTATATACATATATGGTTATTGTTATGTATATTTTTGTTTATATATGTGATATATATGTTATATATATTTGTATTATAGTTTTTTAGGTGAATAGTTAATAGTATGATTCCTTTGGTTTTTTCATTCCCTTTTCTATTTCCTCACCCTTTTCTATTTCCTCAATCATATTCTTGTATCCTGCAATTGCCCTTTACCATCTTTCACCTTATTTTGTATTTAACTTATCTCCACTCCTGAGGAGTTTTACTTATTTTCATTTCCCTGATCAGATTGTAAGGCTCAACTTTTGCTTCTTTCTCCATCTGTTCCAAAAAGCCATCAAGAACCATGAACATTCACAGTATGTTGTAATTATTTGGTCTTAGATAAGATATATTTAAAGTATGTTTTCCTCAATGATACAATATAGTAACACTTTATTACCTTTTTAATTAACTAATTAATGTATTCAGTTTACAACCTGGTCAGAACCACATCCCTCCTCTCCTCCCAGTCCCACCATCCATCCCTTTCACCCTCCTGCCCCCCTATTCCTCAGAAAAAGAATCCGCCCCAGCTCATCAAATCTTATCAGGGCTGAGTAGGTCTCCTCCCCTATAGCTTGGCAGTGCAGTCTTGTCAAGGGGAAGTAATTGAAACGTTGACAAGAGAGCCCTTGGCAGAGAGACCCCCTGCTCCTCTTACTAGGGGACCCACGTGAAACCAGAGATGCCCGTTGGCTACATCTTTGAGGGGGCCTAGGTCCAATCCATTCACAGCCACTCTGGGCCCTGGTTAGGAGGCTCTGTTGGTTTTCTTATGGAACCTCAGTGTCCTTTTATTCTTCCCCTCACTTTTACACTAGAATCCCTACATTTTGCCCAGTGCTTTGCTGTAAATCTCAGCATATGTTTCGAGGCAATGCTGGGTGGAACCTCTAAGAGGACTACTCTGCTTGACTCCTTTCTGCATACATAGCAGAATATTGTTAATAGTATCAAGAGTTGGTGTTCTTTAATGGGGTGAGTCTTAGGTTGAACCAGGCATTGGTTGGCCCTTCCCTCACTCTCTGCTCTATCTGCTCTATCTTTATCCCTGCATATCTTGTAGGCAGGGTGAATTTTGTGTCAAAGTTTTTGTGGGTGGGTTGGTGTTTCCCTTCCTCTACTACAAGACTTGTCTTGTTAGAGGGTGTCCTCTTCAGTTTCTATGACCACTACTGCTAGAAGTTTCTGCTGAAGTCCCTCTCATATCCCCTAGCTAGCCTACTCTGACTTAGGTCTCCATCTGTCAAGGAGCTACCCCATCACATTTTCTCTTTTCTCTATAGTCTTTTTGTCCTCCTGCCCCCAGATCTTCCCCAGGTCTGATCTCCACCCTTGTACATTGCTGTATTTTCTCTCCTACTTAGTTTTCTCTCTTCAACCAATACCTCTGTCTATTATATTTCCCGTTCTGAGTGAGATTTATGCATCCTCCATTGGATCCTTTTCTTACTCATCTTCTTTGTGCCTGTGTATTGTAGTATGTTCATCCTGTACTATATGGCTAAAATCCACTTGAAAGTGAGTATATTCCCTGTCTGTCTTTCTGAGTCCGAGTTACCTCACTGGGCATGATCTTTTCTAGTCTTATCAACTTGCATGCAAATTTTATGATTTCTTTATTTTTAACAGCTGAGTAGTATTCCATTGTGTAAATGTACCACAGTTTCTTTATCCATTCTTCAGTTTAGGGACATCTAGGTTATTTCCAGATTCTGGCCATTAAGAATAAGGTGACTATGAACATAGTTAATCAAACGTCCTTGTTTAAGTTCTAACTAGAACAATAAAACACTAAATGAGATCAGAGGGATACATATTGTAAAGGAAGAAGTCACAGTATCATTATGTGCATATAATATGATAGAATATAGAATAAGTGACCCCAAATTCCATAATAGTATTCGTACAGTTGATAAACACTTTCAGCAAAATGGCTGGTTACAAGATTAATTTTAAAAAATCAGTAGTCCTCCTGTGTACAAATAAGCTTTGCTTGGGCCTTTATTGCCAGCTCCACATGCATAGTAGGTGAAGAATGGCTGACTCATTCAGCTCCCCCTCTGCTTATCTCCTCCCAACACTGAAATGTGCTAGTACTCATCCAAAGAGCAAGTCTATTCATATTAGTGTATTGCAAAACTCATTTTCACCTGCCTGCTGATACTGTTCCCCCCCACACACATTTCTACCCTATGATTCTCCAGTGTAACTATGATTAAATTATCCTTTTTCAGCCATTTTTAGTGGTTTATTATTGCTGCTATGTTAGATGCACACACATAAAAAGTGCAGGAATATACTGATGCAAATGCATAGTTTATTTGTGACTTAAGTGTATTTCTGTACATAATTATAGACATATTATTTTCCACCAACTTGCCTTTGCAAACCTTGGCATGATTTGAGGTCCTTCACAAAAACAGAAAGGCATAATTGTAATGGCATTATTGACAGACTACGGAAACTTTAAGTTGTGGGGCAGAATGAGAGGTTTTGTCCTTGAAGTCCTCTATTTGAAGATCATTAGACCTTGGTCCCCTTCTTTTTTCTCTTTTCTTTTTAAACTCTACTATGAGGTAAAAAGTTTTGCATCACAGAGCAATATGCCATAACTACAAGACTTCAGCCCAAATAGGATCAATTGATTATACATTAAAATCTCCAAACCATGAAACAGACAAATGAAAAAAGCTGCTCTCTTTGAAAGTTGATTTATCTCAGCTGTTTGCTACGGTAATGGCAAGCTGTCACTCTCTTTCCCAACACTCACCATTTAACAAATGTGTACCTTTTAAAGGTAGATAATATATAATTAATTTTTAAATTAAAAATAGATTCTCCTCTTATACAATACATCCTGACCACAGTTTTCCCTCCCTCTACACCTCCCAGCTACCCCCAGTCCTCCCCAACACCTCTCATTTCTCCAGGATCCACTCCTCCATTTTAATTTTAGAGAAGAGCAGGGCTCCCAAAAGATGACAGCCAAACTGAACAATACAGGACACAATACACCAAGCCAAAAGTCATTGTGTTTATGTTTAACAAGTCAACACAGTAAGAAGGAAAGAGTCCCAAGAACAGGCAAAAAATGTCAGAGATACATGCACTGCCACTGTTAGCAGTCCATAAAACCACAAAGTTATCAGCCATAAAATACACAGAGGAACTGGAGCAAGCCCATGCAAGCCCTGCCATCTTGATTTGGTGGGCCAAACTCTCCTGGTGTCCTCTGTCACTTCTGACTCGTGCAATCTTTCCTCCCTTTCTTTTGCGGAGATCCTTGATCTCCGATGAGGAGGACTTCAAACTTAAACTCTCTCTCTCTACATGTTTGGCTGTGGGTCTCTGCATCTGCTCCACTCTTCTTTCAGAGAAAGCCTATCTAATAACTGATTGGACATAGATTGCTATGAATATAACAGAATATCATTAGGACTCATTTCATTGAGTTTTCTTTTTTAATGACCAGTTGTCTTTGGTTCTACTCTGTGTCTCTGAGCTATCCAGTTTCAGGTTTTTGGCCATCTAAGCAAAGTCAAGGATGCACTCCTTCTTTTGGAGTGGGCCCCAAGTTAAATCAGACATTGGTTGTCCACTATAAGTTATATACCAACATTACCTTAGCACATCCTGCAGTCAAGACTGATAGCAGGTGGAGGGCTTTGTGACTGGGTTGGTGTTCTGCAGAGTATCTTCTCTTGCTAAAGAGACTAGAACTTTAGAGGTGAAGGCTCTAAGCCTGCAACAGATTAACCTATGCTCAATGAACAGTATGGATATTGTCATTGGCAATGAGACATGGCTCTAAGGTTTCAGAGAGTGATCTTCTGTCCTAACACCAGACTGGTATGATTAGGGTTCTCCACAACACCCCATTGGCCAACAACTCAAACAAATGCAACCTAGTCCCACTACTGGAAGCTTTCCTGGCCTCAAAAGATGGCCATTTCAGACTCTACTACTAGGATTCCTCACTAGGGTCATCCTCAGAGATTCCAGGAAGTTTTCACTGCCCTAGTTTTCACCCCCTCATACTCCCCAGTTCTAACTGTCTCCCCCCTCACTATCTGCCTCTGTCTTGCCAACCTGATTCAACCTACCCCCAGTCTACCTGCAAATTTTATTCTATTTCCCCTTCCAAAGGAGGTTCATGCATCTGCCCTAGAGCTCTCCTCTTTCCCTCTCAAATTTTGGAATAAATTGTTCTATTGCTATATCTGAGCATCATTAACATTTTGAAAATGATACTATAAATTCTTGGTATTTAACATATTTCTCACTTAAGTGACATTTAATTATGATACTTCACCTATTCGGAACTCAAGTGGAGAACTTCAAATTGTGAATTATATCAATCTTCTCAGCCATTCTTGGACACCATTCAAGCATTTATTGTCATCCTGTTGGGTTTCAGTAAAATATTTGTTTGTGTCTTCTTTAAATTCCCTCATTTTTGATAACACATTATTATTCTGTTAAATTTTATGTCTCTGTGTTTATCTAGGCAGTTCTCATTAGAGAACTCTTCTGTAATACTAATGGGTTCAACAGGAGTGCTACTGTCCTGGCCATTCATGTTGCTTTTGATGTGCTATTTGATCTAGAGATGTGGACTTCTTTCTTCAGTTATGTGTCTGATGTGGTACATAACTGGCCTTCCTTACATTAGGCCAGATTAAGATGCATGGCCTGGACAAGGCCAGGTCAAGATGGTGGATGGGCTGTTTAGTTGGACTAAGAAAAGATGTCTTCCAGTCCATGAGTCTGGAGCCATGTCTGTGGGTGCAACGATGGCAGTGGGCAGAGGGAAAGGTGATAGAGAAAAGTAGTGAGTTGCCAGTAATGGCCGCTCTTGAAAAAAGGAGGTTTGAAGGCCTGAAGCTAAGGGCCTGGGTGTTGAGATTGCTATAATAAGGGTGGAATTGGAGGAGATGAGGGAGATGTACAGGAAAGAGAAGAAGCTATTTTCCCAGTATGTTGTCTCAGGAGCAAAGAGGATTTTTGGTCCATGAACTGGAACTGGGCTTGTGAGTTTGCAGATAGGGAGGGGCCAGGGGGAGGGATGGCATATGGAAGTGACTTACAAGTCAAAGGCAGTTCACACATAAAGAGGGTGGATGGCTATAGGTCTACAAGTAGACTGGAGGGTTTACAGATGCTGGCGGTTCCTGGAAAAGGCAAGGAAAGGGAAGATATTTACTATCTTCTGTTATTCTGTAAATCTCCTGATACTAATCAGGATGCAACTAATGTAAATGAAATAGAACAGAGTAGAAAGTTAGAGGAAAATGAATTGCATAAGTACTCCTATTAGAAAAATAATTTCACTTAACACAAACCCAAAAAGAGGAGCATTGTGAATTCAGTATATATTCAAGGTATATATATTTAAGTAAGAAAAATTAAGCATGTACTCAAATTCAAGGTCTTAACAAAGAGGGCACAATGATACAGAGTACATAGAACCCAAAATAACAGAAGAAATTTTGTAAAGATGGTGTACAAGACTATATTCAACAAGAATAACTATAACATACATTTGGTAAATTTTGTACAAAATAATGTTTGAGGTCAGACCAATCACAAAGCTAATTTAAAATTTAATGCACCTATTACAAGATATTCAGTTTTATTAGAAATGGAAAACCTGGAAATATCACTGATAGAAAATATGTAGCTTCGGGGTCCGTGCTGCGGAGGCGCGTGGACTCCTGGCGCCTCCAGGCCACCCTTTTCTTTCTCAGCAGCATCTCCCTAGACTGATGGCCCCTGAGCCTGGGTCTTGGCGGCGAAAAGCAGCCGCCCACCTAGACGCAAGAGCGGCCCGCTCCTCTGCCTGCTCCACCTGGAGGCTGACTGGGCTTCCAGCCAGGCCCGCGTCCCAGGGCCTGCTCAGCCCCATCAGCCTCACCCTGGACAGGCAGTGCCAGAGGAGAGGAATCCCATCTCAGCGCTGTTCCTTGAGTTTCTGGAAGATGCAGTGGGATGTGTGTCGGTGCAGAGAACCAAGCATGCATCTGGATCGCCAAGACACAAAGGCTCGAAGAAAACTCACATCAAGTACATGAGGCAGTATGACACAAAGAACAGCAGGATTGTACTCATTTGTGCCAAGCGGTCCCTGTGTGCA
Organism: Acomys russatus; assembly: GCF_903995435.1. Classification (NCBI taxonomy): domain Eukaryota; kingdom Metazoa; phylum Chordata; class Mammalia; order Rodentia; family Muridae; genus Acomys; species Acomys russatus. The sequence goes on along the minus strand of NC_067144.1, from coordinate 40,627,525 downwards.
GCCTTTTCCGTCCTGCCCTGTGGAGAGGGCCTACGGATCAGTGACCTGAGGGTTGACAGCTAGAGGCAGAGGCACCCATCCGGCAGCGTTGGTGCTTCTTCTGAGATGGCCTTTGAGTTGGAAGGCGTTGAGCTGGGAGCAGATGGAAAGGTCGTGTCCTATGCAAACTTCTTGTACTCCACTAATGCCCTGGTTATACACAAGAATGACAGCCATGGGAAATGTACAGGCGTTGATCTTGGGTCGGAAGTATAAAATCTAAGGACAGGATTCTCTTGACAGGGAGGTGTGTGTCAGAAACTACTGAGATGATACTAGAGAGATTCAGTAACAACCTTGAAGTTTTCCACTTGGGTTCCCACTAGCTGAAGAATAACAACTAGATATTACTTAAAGTGAGAAAATACGTTAAATACCATGAATTTATAGTATCATTTTCAAAATGTTAATGATGCTCAGATATACCAATAAAACAATTTATTCCGAAAAAAAAAAAAAAAAAAAGGAAATCAACTTGGTAGAGTCTGTGTTTCTAGGTGAGTTGTATGTATTTCATACCTGCAAGGTTTTCCTCATTGAGTAAGTAGAGACTTAAATATGTAACGAGGAAGGAAAAAGGGAATGGGGGAAAAGGAAGGGGCAGAGGAAGAAAGGAATGAAGGGACAGAAGAAAGCAAAAAAGAAAAAGAGGAAAAGAGAAGGGAAGTAAAGGGAAGACAAGAGAGGAAGAAAGGAGAGGAGAGGGAAGAGAAAAAGAAGGTTTAGGAAATGGATACAGAAGAGCAAAGGAAAAGGAGGAGAAGAAAGGAAAGAGGAAAACAGAGGGGGGAAGGAAAAGAAGAACGAACAGGGAAGATAGAGGAAGGGAGACAAAGGAGGGAAAGAAAAGGTGGGTAGGGAGGAGATGGAGGGTAGAGGAAAGAAGGGAGTGGGCAGAAGGAAGAGAGGAGAGTGAAGGGAAGAGAAAAGTACTGAGCAGTGAAGGAGAAGAAAGAGTTTATCATAATTTTTTAAAATGGGTTAAAAATTCTGTGATTGACTAAGGTAAGCAGAAAGGAAATTTGTAAACGTTTTCACAGAGACAGTAATGTCAACCAGAATAAAAAGCAATTGCTAAAAAGAAACATGGTTTGTGACCTTGCAAGACTGTACTCTAGACAAATTCCCACCACACCTCTTCTGTCCCATGCCTGTATTTCCACTGAAACACTTCCCGAAAGACTGACTCAAGCTCTACCACACAACAAGGGCATATGCTCAACCATATTCATAGCTGCCTTATTCATAATAGCCAGAACATGGAAACAGCCTAAGTGTCCTTCAGTAGAAGAATGGATAAAGAAACTGTGGTACATATACACTATGGAATACTACTCAGCTTTTAAAAACAAGGAAATCTCGAAATTTGTGGACAAATTGATGGAACTAGAAATTATCATAATGAGTGAGTTAACTCAGAAGCAGAAAGACTCACATGGTATATACTCATTTATAATTGGGAACTAGCCCAAAAGGCACATCCCATGAAAGTCTTCACTTACCAGGAGATTGGGATAGATATGAGGACATCCTACTGAGACTCTAGGTAAGAGAAATATAAGAGATGGGAAAATAGAAGGACCCAGAGGGTCCTAGAAACCTACAACAAGAACATCATGATGGGTGGATTGGGGCCCAGGGTGGTCTGCTCAAACTATTGCACTAACCAAGGACAATACAATAGTAAATACTGAACCCCTACTCTGATCTACCCAATGGACAGGACATTCTCCACAGTTATGTGGAAAGTGGGGACTAACTCTGACATGAACTCTGATGCCCAATATTTGACCACCTTCCCTTGGTGGGGAGGTCTGGTGGCACTCAACGAAAGAATAAGCAGGCTACCAACGTGAGACTTGATAGCCTGTGACCATATAGTGGGGGAAGAGGTCCTGCTCAGTCATAGACATAGGGGAGGGGAATAGGGTGAAAGCGGGAGGGAGGGAGGAATGGGAGGATACAAGTGATGGGATAAGAATTGAGTTGTAATCAGAATAAATTAATAAAATTAAAATTAAAAGTTAAAAAATATTACAAATAAAAGTTAATAATTTGTTTGAAATTTTAAGATATGAAATTGAGAAACTTGCTAATGATAGTAAATAGATACTAACTTTATTCCTACAGTTATGAGATGTGTTGAAAACAGTGACTAGATACATTCCAATACTTCAGTAGTTGTGAAGCAATTTATTTTAATTTATTCCTAAGAATTTCAAGCATATATTAACACATTGCCTTATTATGAACTAATTTTATTCAAATATTTTTATTCTTTAACAATTTGATCAAATTTTATTTTTATTTTAATACTTTCTCATCATGTGTGAGCTTAGACAGTTTCCACTTTTAATGAACTGTCAAAAAATATGGTCCTTTTTCTCTAATGCTACAGATTCATCTTTTCTTCATGGTTCTTTTTGTCACATTTTTTTACTTCCTTATTTCTTAGACTGTAAATGAAAGGGTTTAATAAAGGAATTACAAGGGTATAAAAATAGCTACAGGTATATCTTTATCTCCTTCACTGACTGAATGTGGTTGGGCATACATAAAGAGAAGAGATCCATAGAATATTGACACAGACAGAAAGTGGTACGCACAAGTTGATAAAGCTTTGCCTCTACCCTCTTTAGCTTCATTGTGAATACAGTGAAAAGGATACAGAAGTAAAACACTAGAACTATTACCAAATAGTAAAGACTTGAATTGACTCCAAATGATAAGTAAAATCATTCCATTGATATGTGGATCAGTACAGGGGATGGTATATAATGGGAGGACATCACAAAAAAAGGGAATTACTCTAACCAAACAAATGAAGGACTTGTTTGAAAAAAAACTTTAAATCCCTGAAGAAAGAGATTGAAGATGACATGAGAAGATGGAAGGATCGTCCTTGCTCGTGGAGCAGGAGAATTAACATAGTAAAAATGGCAATCTTATCAAAAGCAATTCACAGATTCAATGCAAGCCCTATCAAAACACCTACACAATTTTAAAAAGGCATTGAAAGGTCAATCCTCAATTTCATATGGAAAAACAAAAAACCTGGAATAGCTAAAACAATCCTATACAATAAAAGATCCTCCGGAGGAATTTCCATTCCTGATCTCAGGCTGTACTACAGAGCAACAGTAATAAAAACAGCATGGTACTGGCACAGCAAGAAAGTATGTAAAACACACACACACACACGGGAGAAAATCTAGAATCTTCGGCAAATTATGCTGGCCAAACTGGATAACTATAGTCAGAATGAAACTAGACTCAGTTCTATAACCTGGCATAAAATGAAACTTCAAATAAATATAGGATCTTAATATAAGATCAAATACTCAGACTCTGATGGATGAAAAAGGGAGAATATGACATGGGAAAGGACTTTCTGAACAGAACACTGATAGCAGGGGAGCTAAGAACAACAATTAACAAATGGGACTTCATGAAGCTGGAAATTTTTCTGTATGATGATGGACACCATTACTCAGGCAAAGTATCAGCCTACAGAACCAGAAAAGATCTTTCTGAATTATACCTCCAGTGGAAGATTAGTATCTAGAGTGTATAAAGAACTGAAACACCTGAACACCAAGAAAAATAACCCAATGTTAAAGTGGAATACAGAACTAAGCAGGGAATTCCCAAAAGATGAAACACAAATAGCTGAGGGACATTTGTATGTTCAAATCCTGAGCTGTAAAAGAAACCAGAGAGATGCAAGCTAAAGTACCCTTGAGGTTTTATCTTACCCCAGTCAGACTGGCCTAAGTACAACATGACAAGTGACAGCACATGCTGGTAAAAATGTGAATAATCCTTGAAGAACTGTGAGAAAGGCTCCAGGGGAAATATGCAGAGGGCCTTTCATCTCAGTTGCATTTTGCTCCCTGGATTGTTCTTGAATGTGATTTTGTGCTTCCTGTGACAGACATTGACTGTCAACTTATAAGACATGTTTACTCTTGTTGGGTGTCAGAACTTAGCTAGAGAACCCAATCTGCTCAGTACACCTTGAATCTGAACATCAAATTAGTGACTCAATTCTTAAAACCAAAAATTCTCATTCTAACAGAATACTTTTTAAAGACTGACTACTTTAATACTGTTGTGAAATGACTATAAGGAAAATTTTATTGTCTTTATTTTTATGTAATTAAGCCAGTGTGATTGTGTAAAAGCAATAAACAAACAAACAAATAAATAAATGTGTGTACAGTAAAAATTGCAATTCATAACTCATAGTAACTTGGACTCTGAACCAGATGTTTGAAACAGAGTTTTGGGTTGCTTAAAATGATGGTATTTGCAGTGCAAACTGCACCTGTGTGATCACAAATGCTGTAGTGAAAACTCAGTGTAATAGCACTAAGCACTGCCAGATCCACCTCAGGTTCATTACATATTTTATTTTGAATGGATTTTGGTTTTTTTTTACATCACACGGAACCCAACTCACATTTTAAGAAAATGCAGTTCCTGTTCTCTTTCCCACCTTCCCCCTCTTTCTGGGGGGCACATCTGGTCATCTTTGGGATGTGGAGGCTCCCAAAAGTCTATGGTGGTGAGTCTAGCCACTGGAAATTTGGAGCCTAAAGTGGCCATGTGCTGTAGCCAGGCAGGACTTCCAGTGCAGGGAGGAGGACACCAACCCCCACATAAAACCTTACACCCAACCATCCAATGACTGGCCCAACTTGAGTTGCATGCCATGAGAGAGAACACTATTAATATTCTGCTATACTTGCAGACAGGAGTCTAGCATAACTGTCATCTGAGTGGCTTCACCCAGCAGCTGATGGAAACCAATGCAGAGACCCACATCTAAACATTTGGCACAGCTCAGGGAATATTATGGAAGAGGAAATTGAGGAAGGATTCAGCAATCCAGAGAGGTCAAGGACACCACAAAAAAACCAACAAAATCAACCAATTTGGACCCATAGGGGCTCACAGAGACTGAATCACAAACCAGAGAGTATCCGTGAAATGGACCTAGGTCACCCACACATATGTAATGGATGTACAGCTTGGTCCTCACGTGGGACCTTTAACAGGTGAAGCAGGGGTTGCCTCTGGCTTTGTTATCCGCCTTTGGATCCCTTTTCCCTAACTGGAAAAGGCACCCAGTCCTACTTGGTACAGCAAGGCAGGTTGACATCTATGGGAAGTTTTCCCTTAACTGAGAAGAAAGGGAGGGGAGCATAGGGGGAAGAGAGGGGAGGGGAGAGAGGGGCACTGGGAGGGGAAGAGGGACTGGAGATTCCAACAGGAATGAAAATTAATTAATTAATTGATTTTAAAAAACAGAAAAGAAATTGTGTAAGCATTAAAAAATAATCAAGAAAATGATGGCAAGGTTAAGATATATCATGAATTCCTTGTTTTTCCAATAAAATGAATTTATATAAGAAAATGAGATTTGATCATTGACATTAATAAGGTCATGTTTGATGAGCTCAGAACAAGCAAACTATTTAAAACGTAGAAAGCATAAAATTGTATATTAGTTTGGCTAAGCCTGTAAGAAATGTGATGGGAAATATTACAATAAAATATAATTAGAGTCTCTTACAGTAAATAAATATTTATGATTGTGAAGTTTTCAGTGCCCAATGGAACCAATTTAGGCTTCTGTCCAAACCTGCACTGTCTAGTAGAGAAACCTATGGTTTTTTTTCCTCTAGTGAACCCTGATGCTCGTGTGGGAATTTTAGTTCTACCCCTCCTTCTATGAATAAGACTGGCAATGGTATAAATGTTCTTGCATTGAAGGAGAAAACATATATATGAAGTTGGATGTGCTTAGTTGTGAAACTTCCAAACAAACTGTAGCGAAGTGATCATTATACACACAAAGTCCTGCAGTCTTGTACGACTGTGCTTTTTCCCGCTGTAGAACACTCAGTGCTTTTTAAGGATCTCTGATTTTTTTTTCTTGAAATGGGTAAGGAACAAATGTGTTCTGTAATATCCACCATGCTTTCCATAGAAATTTAAAAATACTTTTTAATTCATAGTAATTGTATATATCTCAGTATAAATGAGGATAGCAACAACAAAATATTGCCTGTGTATTTTAATTTGTGGCTAAATATAAGTGGGCAAAAAATCTCAAACTATTTTCTTTAATAATGTTTTAAAAATCTTTTTACCTAAATATATTGACTTTTAGCTGTGAGCCTCCTGTTTAATAGCTGGGTTATATTTCTAGCTCTGACTTTAATGACTTTTAAGTTCTCCTGAAGTAGAGTGTTAACTCAAAATTCAGTATAAAATTATGTTTCTTATATAAGCAATTTTTCTGATTATTTCAGTAAAATGACCATTCTTTCATCCTGTTCCTTCATGAGACTTTTAAGTTCAGTTACTTATAAGTAGAAGATTTAAGTTATATCTTTTACTTATAACTATAAAATTTATATTGTTACTTATATTTAATACTTACATAATATGTGTTTTTATAAATGTATACAGAAAAGACTTTGTATATAGAACATGCTTCATGGGGTATTATTCCTTGAATATATATCTAAGTATAATATATATCTATTTATGCTTAGGTACATATAAAGAAATACATATTAAAATATGTCCAAGATGGTTTCCGCTGCTCTTTCTTGTATTAATGATTTGTTACGTCTCCACCTGCTAAGCAATTTCAGAATTCACATTTCTTAGTGTGTTTTGAGTCTCAATGAAAGAAAAGCTATCCCCATAAAAACTTATCTTAAAAAATGAAATATTGGCATAGTGTATGTTTCATCTATATGCAAAATTAATATGAATAGATTTATATTACCAATTCAAAACAAATCTAATGGAATATAAAAAGTTTGTTGGAGAGAAATGTAAATATCTGTTCTCAAATAAAACTACTAAGATTTGCAGAGAGATATAGCCAGTTGTTTGACATCTGCATCACATAAATACAGGAAAAACTCAGACACTAACTATATACATTCAAAAACATCAACCTCAAAGAGATAATTAAGTCAAACTTAATGTGTTTTTTAAAAAGTATATTATGTAGAAATTATATTTTGATTTTTTCCATTTTATTATTTTATTCATATTACATCTCGATTGTTAGCCCTTCCCCTGTTTCCTCCCATTCTTCCCTCCCTCCCACATCCCCCCTTCTCCCCTCCCCTATGTCTGTGATTGACGGAGACCTCCTCCCCCTATATATGCTCTTAGAATATCGAGTCTCTTCTTGGTAACTTGCTATCCTTCCTCTGAATGCCACCAGGCCTCCCCATCCAGGGGACGTGGTCAGAAAAGGGGCACCAGAGTTCGTGTGAGAGTCAGATCTCACTCTCCACTCAACAGTGGAGAATATCATGTTCGTCGGCTAGGTCTTGGTAGGGGTTCAAAGTTAATGTCTATATTTTCCTTGGCTGGTGCCTTAGTTTGAGGAGGACCCCAGGATCCAGATCTGCCTGTCATAAAGTTCTTCTTGTAGGTTTCCAGGACCCTGTGGGTCCTACTATTTCCCCATTCTTCCATGTTACTCTTGCCTAAAGTCTCAATAGGATATCCTCTCCTCTGACCTACTTTCTTGGTAAGTAAAGTTTTTCACGGTACGTATCCCTTGGACTAGTGTTTTGATATAAGTGAGTATATACCGTTTGTCTCTTTTTGCTTCTGGGTGAACTCATTCACTATGATAATTTCTAGATCAATCCATTTGTCCACAAATTTCGGGAATTTCTCGTTTTTAATAGCTGAGTAGTATTCCATAGTGTAAATGTACCACAGTTTCTATATTTTGATTTTTACAAAAGGAAAATGTTTTTTCAAAATTAATAATAGTTGATAAACACCAAAACTAAGTCAAACATTGAAAACCAAACAGCAGGAACTTGTTTTCTTTCTACATATATTTCAAGTGTACATTTAAATAAGCTTTATTTATTCATTTATTTTTAATTTGGAGGGACTATAATATATTTAAATCATTACTTTGCCTCTCCTCTCTCCAAACAGCTCGTGTATTTAGGGATAGATGTAATAACTATTAAAGAGAAGGAAGTGTTCTAAATTTCCCTATGCTTCCTCTATTTTTCTCTGTCTTTTCCTACATGGAGCCATCTGTCCTAGTTAAGTGCTGCCTGATTCTCCTCCCTTTTATTTCTTTGTATACACCCAAGTTTCCCATTCCATGGTGGCTACACCTTTTCTCCTGTTAGTGCTTTCTTCTCTCCTTTCACATTTTACACTGTGTTTAAAAGTTTTTCCTTAGATGCTCAACAGGTAATGGACTAGAGTAGTCTAGGACAGTAAAATAAATGTCCACATTCTGGTTTGTATAACTGTTTCTTTTCTTTGATTTTCTTTGAAGTAATATGGACTTGGGAAGTGATTGGTTTTAACACAGATATTCTTGGTCTATCAGAGTAATTATATGGAAAAAACATGGTCATAAGAGGAGGAGAGCTAAGCAGTCATACCTGGTCATTTGTGTTAAACCTGAAGTAGACCAAGGATACTAAGTATGTACCTTTCATGTTTAGTGACAATGGACAACACACTAGATAATCTTAGCTGTGAAACCCAATTTGAGAAGACCATATTCATAGCAACAAATATTATCTTCATTGCATTAAACACCAAGTTCATAGGTTGTCACTGCATAATGATGGCTCAATATTACAAAACCTTTAAAATTTATCTCTTTGTCTTCCTAGTCATTCCTGATATCCAGTCACACACAGTTCAATACTGCATTTGCATTTAATAAAATATTGAGAAGTTTTATAAGGGTTGGCCATTAGATTATTATTTATAAACTCCTAAACCAACTTATAACTAAATATTACTACCTACAATTTAAATGAATGTTGCTAGACAATTCTGCTATACACAGAAGTCTTAGGTACCTTAACACTTTTCTATATTATTGACCTGTTCCCCTACGAGGCACTGATTTTCTCTACTTCTGTATATTACAATTTGGAAAAATTCCCAAGTCACTATGTATTGAAAGATTTCACTTTATTAAATTACAGTATTTGAATTGACTAAGACACCTCAGTTGAATTCATTGTATAATCTAAGATCTTAAAACATCCCTTGCATTATTGTTAGTCTGTAACATAGATACAGAATTTTCACACTCAACCAATTTACAACTTCATACTTTTCACACAAATACCTTTGTTTCAAATATATTAATGTATTCATAATTTAATTGGAATAATAAATTGAAATAGTTTCTTCACTCTGAAGAAAAGTTTTCATATTAAATAGGGATATTAAATGAAATTTGGTGTTCATTCTGATAAGAATGTAGTTGTTTTTTAAATTGTACTACCTAAAATTTTAGGTTCCACATTTCTGTGTATGCCATGTGACATCAACCGTTTTTCACTTCAGGGACACCCAGTGAGGACACGGGAATCGAGAATACAACACTTTTGGTACAGTTTGTTCTCACAGGACTTGTTCATCTGCCACAGTGGAAAATCCCCCTGTTCCTGCTGTTCTTGGTCATTTATCTCATCACCATTGTGGGGAACCTTGGTCTGATCACTCTCATCTGGAATGACCCTCACCTTCACATTCCTATGTACTTATTTCTTGGGAGTTTAGCTTTGGTGGATACTTGGTTATCCTCCACAGTGACACCAAGGATGATACTAGACTTTTTTTCCAAGAGCAAACTAATCTCTTTCTCTGAATGCATGATACAGTTTTTCTCATTTGTAGTGAGTGCAACTACAGAATGTTTTCTCTTGGCATCAATGGCCTACGATCGCTATGCAGCCATATGCAAGCCTTTACTCTACCCAGTGATCATGACAAATAGACTCTGTGTACGTCTGTTAATATTGTCCTTTGTAGCTGGATTTATTCATGCTTTCATTCATGAAGGATTTTTATTCAGACTAATCTTCTGTAAATCTAACATAATATATCACTTTTATTGTGATGTTATGCCACTGTTAAAGATTTCCTGTAATGACCCTTCTCTCAATTACTTAATGCTTTTCATTTTCTCTGGCTCAATTCAGGTATTCACTATTACAACTATTCTTGTATCTTATACACTTGTTCTCTTTTCCATCTTAAAGCAGAAATCTATCAAAGGCATAAAGAAAGCCTTTTCTACCTGTGGCGCCCATCTCCTGTCTGTGTCTTTGTACTATGGCCCTCTTCTTTTCATGTACGTGCGCCCTGCATCTCCACAAGTGGATGATCAAGACATGCTGGACTCTGTATTTTACACTGTTGTGATTCCTGTACTGAATCCAATTATCTACAGTTTGAGAAATAAACAGGTAAAAAATTCACTGGCAAAATTCTTAAAGAGAAACACTTAGGCTTCATATTATTATATGTTGTGTTCTTATTAAAACATCACAAAATTGTGCAGGCTTAATTTTGCTATATTTGGTACACTGCCAGTATATTTTGAAAATGAGCCAAACCTGGAATTGTTGTTGTTGATGATGAAGGTGTGTTGTCTCTGTATGCGTATGGTTTAAGCATACTTGTTCATGAAAATTGTGCAGAGGTTGAAGAAGATCAAATGTCCTGCTTAGTCACTCTTCCAACTAATTGTCTTGAAAGAGTGAACTTGAAGTTAGCATTGTAACCTGCTAACCCCACAAATCCTCTTTTTGCATCCCCAACACCATTAATGTTACAGGCGTATGTGGGACCATGATCTTATCAACAAAGAAATCAGAAGCCCTTTCCTACTGACATCTGTATGCTATGTTGATGGGGAAGCAAACACACTTATTCATCTTATGCAGTGGATACAATGAACTCTTGTCTATGTGTCCACTTCCTTAAAAATATTTGGAATGAATTTTAAATTGTACAATGACTTCTAATAAAAGTTTCAGTAAAATAAAAGAAATATAGCAGAAATCAAATAAAAACACTTTAACAGGTTTGTATGTTGTTCATTATAGCATCATAAATACATTAGTTGTAGTAGTGTAGTTGATGGGAAAATGACATGAATATAATGTAGTTGACAGCTTGAAGAATCATAGCACATTTTTTCTGTTATGGTGAGGCATTGCTATATTTCTGTAAACAGACACAAAACATGGGATGGTAACTAAAAATATGAAAAGGTCTTTCATTAAATTCTGTTGGAAAATCATGATTCTTTTTTCTCTCTTTTTAAAATTTTTTAATTTTCACCTATACATTTATATTATTACACATATATACAATAAAACTACTTGGAGCAAGAAGAACCATGACACAATCAGGAATTATATAAATGTTACATTCCTAAGTGTTTTGGCTATTTGTATTTGGCAGCCTTGAAGAAAACCTCTTTTCTACCTTGGTTCTTATTTTTTTTTTTTATTGTAAAGTCTATAAATTTTTATTTAAGGAATGAGTTCTTTCTTTTACTATCCATCCAGGCCGTGTGTTCAGCATTCGGGATTTCTGAAAACAGCCCTTAAAAATGGTCCAGTGTGCTCTTTTTTTTTTCAGCCCTTTATTTATTCCTTGGTTAAATATAGCTATGACAACTTCAAGGTTCTCAGCCAGAAGATTTTGGATGATTTCTTCAATTTAGAAACCATTTTACAGTAAGCTTCACATATTGACACCAGTCACTCTGACCTCTAAGGGCACCCCACACCCACAAATTTATACATTATAAAATAAACTGTGTTATTAGAAATACCAGATTTAACATGCATAAAGCCAAGAAACCAGTGATGCCAGATAGTGAATTTCTATCGTACTTGGTTCTGATTTTTATTGCAAGCCAACTTGTGTTTCAAACCACAAGTAAGCAAAAGACATGGAACAGCTAAAGCAAGATTAAGACAGTGGGCAGAGGGTCAAAGAATGCTCTGTGGTCAGTGGGCTTTGGCAGGTGAGGAGAGGCCATTAAGGTTTACCATTTAGGCTGCCCTGGACATTGACTCTAGTTATGATCTGTGTTTTAGCACCACCCAGAAAGTTTCAGTAAATCAAAACATTAACAATTTTAACTAGATGAATAATTAATGGATTTTCTTAAGGAAATACAGTGGGGTCTCAATAGCCTCGATTTATAATAATGAGTTGTGTTTAACTAGATTATCTAAGCGTTATTAGAGTGTGTAGCTGAAGAAACTGTTTTAAATGTATATAATCTAAGCTTTAATAATGGTGAATATGATGTCACAATCCCTAATGACTTTTTTGGACAGATGTGAAATTATGTGTGCTTTATGTTTGCACTGACCTTGATTACAGGCCTCACACACATCCTGAGTGCAGAGTGAGTGAGATGTCGTCAGCCCCACCTCTGTTCTTCTTCTCCATACACTGGAATTGGCTATTGAGAATTTCACCCCACACATTATTCCACCAGTGTGTACACACTGCAACCTTATTTCTACCTTCTGTTGACACTCTCTTCCTTTTCATACATTTTTGCCATGGTTTTGCATTAAAGTTACCTTGATTAAATGTTAGTGGGATGTTATTGTTCATTTATGTAGAGAGATGTAACGAGACATGTATACATATGTATGTATCTGTATGAATTCAGAGTTTCTTTGTGATATGATCTTATCTGCGTTCATGACTGTATCAAAAATATTAATTTCCCACATTCTATATTTGTTCATCCTGGAATTTTTGAGGTTGTTCATGATACATAAAGGCTTGGTCTGTCATGTAGGGCTATTGACAGTTTGTGTGAACTTAAAAATATGGGTTATGTGGGAGATTTTGTCAACAGATGCATCCTTTTGAAGAAGATTGTGAGATCCCACCTTCTTGTTCTCTTTTTGTTCTTTATACTTGACTTGAACAGTTTTGTTCCGCAATGCAATTATACCATGATGTACTGTAATCTTTGATGATCTAGAAGACCTCACTGTTCAACAGCTCCAAAACAGGTAACCTAGTCCTACACTGGAATTTGTATTTGCTAGTCTGTAGTGTCTGGTAGGGGTCTTGTCACTCCTTTATAGGGCAACTTCCTTAATGTCTCCCTTTTACACACACTCATATATTATTATTAGGGTGCCTCTATAAACCAAGAAAGAAATAATTGAAATTATGGAGGTAATAGCATTTTGATAGCCTTATAGTGTTTGCCAGTATCTTATGGGTAAGTTGAAATGGACATTTACATAAATAATATTATCAGTAACCTGAATATCTCTTAGCCTAGTTTTAACTCCTTAATATGATGTCCAACTAAGGTCTTGTATTTCAGATAACCACAATTCATGATATGGAACTGAAGTCACATGTTCACATGCTAGCCTGAGGTGGTGAATTCAGGCTTCATTAAGGCCCATTGTGAGTGAAGATGATATTATCAAAAACTGAGCATTTATAACAAAGATTTCAGGTTTTGCAGTAAAGTCCTGAAGACCTTGGTGTAGTTGCCTTTGTTTCCTCAGATGAGGGTATAACATGAGAGCTGTATCCAAGCTGCTCAAATACATTACTTGGGATGAGCCCAGAACATTTGTTCTCTATTCTAACTATCCTCAGACTTAGGCCTAGAAGCTTCTAGCCTCTGTAATCTCTAATCTTCTGCAAAACCAAGCCTTGAAGGCTGTAGTTTCCAGCTTCCATCTGCTATCCTAGGCCTTGAGTGTTTTCATCCTCCAGGACTTACTGCTAAATAAGCTCACCCTTTCTATATCTTTCTGAGCTCTAGCTGGTTGGTTCAACTTGGCTTCTCTGGCCAAACTCCTCTCCAAACTGACTGATTCAATATGGTGTCTTTCTTGGATAAATTGCTCTGCTTAATTTCAAATATGGAAATATGTTCTACACTTCTGACTCCATCTCATCTCATAGCTTGTTCTGTCTTCACCCGTGCCTAGCTTGTCCTCTCTGCCATCTGTCTCTGTAAAACTGTCCTGTTAAAAACAGCCACACACACACAGCCACACACACACACACACACACACACACACACACACACACAAACCACCCACTCAACTACTCTATCCCTACTCTTCTCTCCATGTGCTGCTATTAAACCTCTCTTTTTAGTCTGTTCTTGTGAGAGTTGGGTGTATCCTATCTCTGATTCTGTCAAATCTTTTCTCTGATATAATACTTTGTCTGCCCTCCCTGCAATTAGACGCCATTTTCAAACATACCTGTTTTCTTCTATAAACTAATTTTACTTTTATTGTTTGGGATTAAAGATGCATACAAAGACATATCTATATAACAGCCAGATTATATAGACTTAAAAAGTGTTTAAATGTGATCTCTTCCTAGAGCAACCATGTCATTGGATTAAAGTTCATATATATCTAGACTATTATTAATCTACAAAGACTTCTCAAAAACCTCAAGCAGTGCCTCCCTTAGCTATGGCCTCTTGGAGTAGCAGTAGAGTTGCTGAGTCATAGGGTCACAATAGTTTGTAAAGTAGGTGAGGCTTGCTCTATGTCTTATTTTTCCTGAGCTGTACACAAAAACAATGGCTTTACTGCTACTTTTCAAATAAGTCAACAAGAACAAATAAGGCCAATCCTGTTTCCATATTTAATACAACTTCTGGGTCTTCTGCTCTGTCTTTACTAAAAAAGTCCACATGCAGGATGCTATCTCCACCCTTAGAAAAGATGACTTTGTCTCTTTCTGTGTCCCTCTGCCCTCTCTCCTGTTCTCCCTTCTCTTCTTTCTTCTTTCCTCCTCTTTCTTTCTCTCCCTCCCCCCTCTAGCTTTGGCTACCTCATCTCTTTTCTCTTTTCATCTGCTTTCCTCCCTTGATTCATGATTCTCACCTACAAATATGCAATAATAAACTACTCTCTGGAGCTTTCCACTTTGCTCTCTGAATTTCATTCTTTGAAAACTAAAAGTCCAAGGCAACTTTTGGGGACAGTCATGTTTTCTAAGATCCTAGATTCCCAAGAAAGACTCACCAAGAACTGAGAAAGGGTCCTTTCCTCAAGTAGACATGCCAGCATTTCTTTTTTTGATTTATTTATTTATTTATTTATTTTATTAATTTATTCTTGTTACATCTCAATGGTTATCCCATCCCTTGTGTCCTCCCATTCTTCCCTCCCTCCCCTTTTCCCCTTATTCCCCTCCCTTATGACTGTTCCTGAGGGGGATTACCTCCCCCTGTATATGCTCATAGGGTATCAAGTCTCTTCTCAGTAACCTGCTGTCCTTCCTCTGAGTGCCATCAGGTCTCCCACTCCAGGGGATATGGTCAAATGTTTTTTGCGTATGCTTTTTCGCTGTCCTTTAGACATCTTGCCGTCTTTGTTTTTGTTGGGTAGCTTCCAGAGTTGAATGGAGGGTGTCTGACGATAGATTCACTTGTTTTCTCACGATTTCCCTAGGCTGCGAGCTCAAAGCTTCACTGGTGTGGATGTTAGGAGGTTAGCCCTGTTGTTCTGGTCTCTCACAGCCAGTGATCTTCAGCCCCCCTGTGCTGTGGATCCTGCAATTGTTCTGGGTCTCTGAATGAGCGTTGGGTCAGACCAAGGTATCCACAGCCTTCTGTGTTCCCTGCCAAGTCCAGCCAGGAACACTGAGCCCGAACCATGGGCTGAACTCAGCTAGATTCTCAGGGCCTGAACCGTCTGCCGAGCCCAGCTAGGGATTCTGGGCCCAAAATGCACACAGGGTCCAGTCATAATTTTTGGGCTGGGACTACGCACCAAGCTCAACTAGGGCCTTTTGGCCCAAAGTGCATGCTGTGGTCAGTTATTGACTCAGGGCCCGAACTGTCCACCAATCTCAGCCAGGAATTCTGGATTCAAACAGCACACTGTGTCCAACCAGAGTCTTAGAGCTGGTGGAACTGAGCGCTCTGTCCAGGCTGCGTCACAGCAAGAGAACTGCGGCTCCGCTGAGTTAGCGCCAATGGTGGAACCAAGTGCTCCGCCCAGACTGTGTCACTGCAGGGGAGCTGCCGCTGAGCTGAGGTGGTGCCTAGGATGGAACTGAGCGCTCCACCAAGCCTGCGCCACAGCAGGAGAACTGCGGCTGCTCTGAGTTAGTGCCAGTGGTGGAACCAAGTGCTCCGCCCAGATTGTGTCACTGCAGGGGAGCTGCCGCTGAGCCGAGGTGGCGCCTAGGGTGGAACTGAGCACTCAGCCAAGCCTGCGCCACAGCAGGAGAACCACGGTTGCTCTGAGTTAGTGCCGCTGAGCTGAGGTGGTGCCTAGTGTGGAACTGAGCGCTCCACTACGCCTGTGCCACAGCAGGGGAGCTGTGGCCAAAGCTGAGTTAGTGCCTCAGGCAGAACTGCTTGCTGGGCTGAGCCAGTACCCAGGACTCTGGGGCCGAACTGTCCGCCGAGTCCAGTCTAGGTCCAAAGACTCCACGCAACCCAAATCCTGCCCTGAGTCCCCTCTGCCGCAGCAACTCCCACCAGCCACCACACCAATCACCTCCACCAGAAGGCTATGAGCTGCAAACCTCAGCCACCGCCGCTGGTGCCGCTGGTGCTGCTGCCTCTGCCGCTGCCACTCCGATCAGAGAAAATCCACACTCCTCCCGTGTGCAAGGGCATGCAGATCCTCTGCACTCTGGTTCCTCCGAACCATGGAGCACTCCCGCTGCCGTGATGCTCGGACCTCGGTGTTCCTGGCTCAGAAATCTGTGCAATTCCCTGAATTGTTCACTGGAGCCTCCAAACGCGGTCCACACTGCTTGCCGCCATCTTGGATCTCCAGCATTTCTTTTCTAAAAAAAATATATTTTATTAATTTACTCATAGTACATCTCAATTGTTATCCCATCGCTTGTATCCTCCCATTCCTCATTCCCTCCCATTTTTCCACTACTCCTTTCTCCTATGACTTTGAGGAGGACCTCCTCCCCCTGTATATTCTCACAGGATATCAAGTCTCTTCTTGGTAGCCTGCTATCTTCCCTCTGAGTGCCACCAGGCCTCCCCATCCAGGGAATGTGGTCAAATATGGGGCACAGAATTCATGTGAAAGTCAGTCCCAACTCTCCACTCAACTGTGAAGAATGTCCTGTCCATTAGCTGGATCTGGGTAGGGGTTCAAAGTTTATTGCACTTATTGACCTTGACTGGTGGCCATAGTTTGAGCAGGACCCCTGGGCCCAGATCCACCCATCATAATGTTCTTCTTGTAGGTTTCTAGGATCCTCTGGATCCTTCTATTTCCCCATTCTCCCATGCTTCTATCATCTAGAGACCCAATAGGATGTCCTCCCTTCTGTCCTACTTTCCTGGTAAGTGAAGACTTTCATGGGACCACCCCAGTATTTCATTTGTATACTGACCTAAAAAATCCTTTGCCTAAACCTGTCAGGAGTGTTGCTTGTGATCAGCACAGTATTATAAGGAGCAATTCTATTTTTTTTCAAGCTAGGCTTGACTACTGTGAGTAGATATTCACAATGCAAAAGTCTGATGATCCATGGGGCGATTTGGACTCTTCACAAACATTACTGGGATGTGCAAAGGGTCCTCATACTACAAAGTTGTAAATGTTTCTATATGTTCAATTTCAACTTATTAGCACAAACTGAGAAGGCAAGCCATACATCTCTCTTACTGACATTTATGCCCACACTGACTATGTGAAAAACAACTAACTTGGTAGTCTAAAAACCTTTAGAACCTTATCTTTTATCCTAATCATTACTAATAGTGTCATTTCACATGTTGACTGTTCATTTTACCCACATGTAATTATATGAGCAACATTGAACCATATTATTTCATCATATTTTAATAATTAAATAGTTTCATATTTCAGTTTTCAGTTTCCTCAAATATATTCTATAAGTTGGAATAATAGAAAATGAAATTAAAATGCCATGCTGATATGGCTATTTAGACTATACCAAAAGTACTCTCCTGATAGTTGACTTATAAATCCTAGTGAACATTCTTTTTCAAGTGCTTCATTTCAGGGGATATCCTGTGAGGATTCAGAAATGAAAAATTCAACTGTCTGACAGAATTTGTTCTTACACAGCTCACTGATCATCCAGGGCTCCAACTACACCTTTTCTTGTTATTTCTGGTAATCTATCTCATCACTATTGTAGGGCACCTTGGTCTGATCACTCTCATCTGGAATGACCCTCACCTTCACATCCCCATGTACTTCTTCCTTAATCATCTGTCCTTTGTGGATGCTTGTTTGTCATCCACGGTGACACCGAAGATGTTACTCAATTTCTTACAGATTAGTAAAATTATTTCCTTTTCTGAATGCATGATACAACTTTTTTTCCTTTGCAGTCTTTGTAACTACAGAATGTTTCTTGTTGGCAGCTATGGCTTATAATTGCTATATAGCAATATGCAAACCTTTACTGTATCCAGTGACTATGACTAATAGACTATGTATGTGTCTTTTAGTCCTAACTTTTGTAGGTGGAATTCTTCATGCTACATTACATGAGGGATTTTTACTTCTATTAACCTTCTGTAATTCCAATATAGTGCATCATTTTTACTGTGACATTATTCCATTGCTAAAGATTTCTTGTACTGACTCTACTATTAATTTTCAATTGGTATTTGTTTTGGCTGGGTTAATTCAAGCCTTTACCATTGTGATTGTTGCTGTATCATATACACTAGTGCTATTTACAATTTTGCAAAGCAAGTCTGTCCAAGGCATAAGGAAGGCTTTCTCCACCTGTGGTGCCCATCTCCTATCTGTGTCTTTATACTATGGGCCTCTTCTCTTCATGTATGTGCTCCCTCCATCTCAAGAAGTGGATGATCAAGATATCATAGACTCTGTGCTTTACACAGTCATAATTCCTGTGTTAACTCCATTTATCTATAGTCTGACAAGCAAGCAAGCCGTGGATTCCCCAAAGAAATTATTAAAGAAAAAGACTTAGACCTTACAAAGTACTTGTTTTATTATTGAAGATAAAAATATCACGTTTTGTTTTCTGTAAGTTTTAAAAAATATTTTAGTGATATCTCCATAGAATTTTGGATTCATCTTCTTGACTTTTCAAAAAATTTTTCTATCACATTTTTGCTTCAAGATGATTTAGCTATTAAAATTCATAAAATATTGGTGTCTGTGGTAGTTTGAATAAGAAAATGTTCCCCAATAGCTCATGTATTTAAGCATTTGGTTTTAAGAAGAAACCTTTTCATGTTGAGTGTCTTAGAGAAACTGGGGATACAAGGCACATATCTAAACATGGGAAAGGCAATCTATAGCAAGCTCATAGCCAACATCAAACTAAATGGAGAGAAACGTAAACCAATCCCAGTGAAACCAGGGACATGACACGGCTGTCCACTCTCTCCATTTCTCTTCAATATAGTACTTGAAGTCCTAGCTAGAGCAATAAGACAGCTAAAGGAGATAAAGGGATACAAAGGAAAGGAAGAATAACTACAATACTTGCAGATTATATGATAGTATACATCAATGACCCTCAACATTCTGCCAGAGAACTCCCACAGATGATGAACAACTTCAACAAAGTGGCAGGATACAAAATTAACTCAAAAAGTCAGTAGTTCTTCTGTATACAGATGACAAACAGACTGAGAAGGAAATTAGAAAAACCACTCCCTTCATAATAACCTCAAATAATATAAAGTATCTTGGTGTAAATTTAACCAAACAAGTGAAAGATCTATATGAAAACAACCTCAAGTCTCTGTAAAAGGAAACTGAAGAAGATATCAGAAGATGCAAAGATCTCCCATGCTCATGGATTGGGAGAATCAATACAATAAAAGGGCCATCCTACCAAATGCAATCTACAGATTCAAAGCAATCCCTATCAAAATACCAATACAATATTTGACAGAAGTGGAAAGATCAATTCTCAACTTCACATGGAAAAACAGAAAACTCAGGATAGCTAAAACAATCCTGTACAATGAAAGATCTTCTGGAGAAATTTCCATCCCTGATTTCAAGCTATATGCTGTACTACAGAGCAACAGTAATAAAAACTGGCATAGAAATAGGCTGGTTGATCAATGGAATCAAATCAAAGACTCAGAAATAAACCCACATGCACCTATGGACACTTGATTTTGACAAAGAAGCCAAAATCATACAATGAAAAATAGACAGCATCTTCAACAAGTGGTGCTGGTCTAACTGGTTGTCTACTTGTAAAAAAATACAAATAGATCCATATTTATCACCCTCTACAGAACTAAAGTCCAAGTGGATTAAAGACTTCAAATTAAAACCAGACACACTAAATCTGTTAGAAAAAAAGTGGGAAAGAGCCTCGAACTCACTGGCACAGGAGACATCTTCCTAAACAGAACACCAACATCTCAGGCTCTAAGATCAACTATTAATATATGGGACATTATAAAACTGAGAAGCTTCTATAAGGCAAAAGACACAGTCAAAAGAACAAAGCAATACCCCACAAATTGGGGAAAGATCTTTAACAACTGACAAAGGGCAAATATCTAAATTATATAAAGAACTTTTCTATCTTTTCCTATATCTTTTTATTTCTTTAGCCTCATGCCCCATATCCAGGTACTAGTTGATATTTTCCAGAGCAGGCTCTGCAAGTGGCACCCGATCCAGGGACCTGAGACACTGTGGAGTACAGGAAGGCCACCATGATAAGTATGAGATCAGATCAATTATTATAAGGTAGGATAGTTAGATAAGGTCTTCAAAAACCTCGGACACATGCAGAATATGACATTTTAAAAGATTTTTATTATTTTAAGATTCACTGACAATGAGACAGGTTAACTCCTGGTAACAACCAGCCTACCTAAAAGAGGATGATGAGTATCAAAGAACATCCTTATGGAGATGGCTTAAATTGTGGCAAACAAGCCAATGGGCAATATTTCCTCACTTGTACCACAGACAGAATTCTGCCTAAACAGGGGCAAGCTTGGATGCAGGCAGAGTCAACAGCCGAACACTGCCAACACAAGGTAAGCAAGTCCTCATTAGTTCCTGCCTCACAAATATGTCTGTCAGATATATGGAGCCAGAAGGTTGAAGAAGATGCTCCAAAATAATAAAGAGTTTTGGGTGACTATTAACATAAAATACTGTCTTTGTCATGTTCTCATTTGGAAAGCTACTAACCTGTACCCCTGGTTTACTCAGGTAATCAAGTTTGTTCCTTATCAAGTCTGATGGAGTTGAAGACCAGGTATCTTAGTTTTACAATGAAGCTTAGTTCTTTAGGGGTTAAGATGTTTAAGGTCTAGATAGATGTTTTAAGTTGATAATGAGAAGATGTGATGTAGATTCATTTACATTCAGAAATTTAGATGCACCAATATAGGAAATATATTTTCTTCAAGGTGGTTAGATACAAATAGCCAAACCCTAAGACTGTAACATTTATATAATTCCTGGTTGTGTAATGGCTATTCTTGCTATAGGTAGTTTATTGTATATATGTGGAATCATATAAATGCATATGTAAAAAATAAATTAAAAATAAAAGTACCTCTCATCTTCATGGAGACATATTGCCCTAGCTATTATTATGTTCTTATGCTGGCATCTAGGAGTCTGGATTTGGGGTGATTGTAGTATTAGCTGTTGATTCCTGGGTTTTTCTTTGTTGGCTGAGTGTTTTATCCCTTGGTTTCTGTTTACTCTAAATTTTTAGAGAGTCTGTTGGCTGTGTTGTCTCTTTTACTAACCTGCTCAGCTGTTATATTGCCAGGAATGCTTGCTGCTGTCGGAAGCTTGAGGAAGAGCAGGCCTGTGGAGATGGTCTGTTGCGTTGCTGGGATGGCCCTGAGAATTGGGTCTGATAAAAAAAAAAAAAAAAGAGGGTAGAGAAAGTCAACGAGCAGATTATTTCATCATCCGGAAGGCATGGCTTATAGTTGAGCAAGGGGTATCCATCTAAATTGGGGCCTTAGGCACAGCAACAAGGAAGAGAGGGAAGATTGAACGGGTGGTTTGTAGGATCTGCAGATGCTATCGACATCGAGTTAGGAAAATCTGTGGCCAGTGTTCTATTGCAGCAGTAGAGGCAACCCTGAAGATTGGGTCTGATGTAACAGAGAGAAAGGAAAAGGTCCATGGGCAGCCGACATGGTCTTCAGGAGGCATTGCCTTTGTGTGCCTCAAGTTTTCTTTTCTTTTCTTTTCTTTTTTTTTTTTTCCCCAAGTTTTCTTAATGAGACTTTGATGATTTTAATTCTATCTTCATTTTAGTTTGAACCATCTTCAATATTTCTAAATTTTATTGAATTTAGTGTTCCAATACTGGGTTATCTTCTTCATTTCATTCATCCATGCACTTTCATTTTCTTAGATATCACTCAAACATTTACTGTCATCTTCTTGAATTTCAGTGAAAATTTTTTGTCTTCTTTAAAGTTCCCTCTTTTTTCCTCTTTTACTTTTTACTTTCTTCTGTCCCTTCATTCTTTTCTTCCTCTCCCCTTCATTTTCCCCTTCCTTTTCTTCTATCACTTTAGATATTTAAGCCTCTATTTACTTAATGAGGAAAACGTTGGAGGTATTAGATACATACAATTCATCTAGAAACATGGCCTCTACTAAGTTTATTTCTTTTTTTTTGGAATAAATTTTTCTATTGCTATAGTGAGCATCATTAACATTTTGAAAATGATACTATAAAATCTTGGTATTTAACATATTTTCTCACTTAAGAGATATCTAATTATGATTCCTCAGCTAGTGGGAACTGAAGTGCAGAACTTCAAATTCTGAATTTTATTAATCTTCACAGCCATGCTTAGACATCATTCAAACATTTTTCGTCATCTTCCTGGGTTTCAGTGAAATATTGTTTTGTGTTTTCTTTAAATTCTCTCATTTTTATAACATTTATGATTATTCTGTTTAATCGTATGTCTTGGTGTTCATATAGGCAGTTCTTATTGGAGAACTCTTCTATAGTACTAATGGGTTCAACAAGAGTGATGCTGTTTGTCCATTCATGTTGTTTTTGATGCTGCTATTTGATCTAGGGATGTGGACTTCTTTCCTTGCCTGTGTGTCTGGTGTGATAACCTGGTCTTACTTACATTGGGACAGATTGAGATGCACGCCCTGAACATGGCCAGGTCAAGCTGGTGGATGGGCTGTTTAGTTAGACTAAGAAAAGATGTCTCCCAAACTGTGTTTCCACTGAAACACTTACTTCCTCAAAGACTGACTTGAACTTGTTACTTAATGCTACTTAATAACCAAGACCTTTATAAAAATATTTTTGAGATTATAATTTTATTATTCATTTCCTCTTTTTTATTTCTCCCTCTATGCCCTCTCATGTACCCACACTGCTGTATTTCAATTTTATATTCTGTTTATTTATTAATTTTTGTAACATTTATTAAGTATCATTATTGTAATAAATCTAACCATCTGTCTATCATCTATCTTTTTTCTATGTATCCATTGGTCTACTGACCATTATAATATCATCTATTTCTGCACACATGTGTTGAAAATTGTGAATATATATATATTCTCTGTATACATTCTTATATAACATATGTTTATAAATAGAATACAAATATAATTAAGAGTATATATTCATAAGTATATATTATAACCTGCATACTCTGTTTATTATACATATATTAAATATTTCTTTCAGTGCAGACCATTTGGTACTGCATAACCAACTAGTGTCTTCTTCTGTGGGGAAGGCTCTCTCTCTCTCTTTTGTTCTCAGGGTTCCTTAGTTTCCTGTAGTTTTTGTATAGGGTTGAAGCATTTAAAGACAATCTCTATTCCCCCAGCTTTCAAGCATCTAGAGAAAAGGCAGTATTGATCTAAACTCATGTCTGAATTAGAGTAAGGATGGAAAACTACTGAGTATTTCTGTATATATGATGTTTTTATTCAAGTGTAACATAAAATAATGCCTAATAGGTCAATGAGATAAATATCAAAACTGTAGCAAATGAATAGTACATTCTTGGGTAATTCTTGATAATTCCAAAAAGGATACAAAACTGTCTTAATGGATATATTTAGTGGCATGTACAATGGGCAAATAATCAAATAAATAAAAAAATAAAACACAACAATTTCAGCACAGATGGATAAGTCTTACATATATATTTTAGTTCAGACTATGTGAGAGTAAAAATGACTAATAATATATATGAAAATAACTTGTTATAAAGTAAATATTTTGATGAGTACATGTTGAAATATAATCTGTTGAAAGTACAAATTTCAAGTTGAAAATTAAATTGAACCCTAAGCATTATCTTCTATTGATGACACTGTTAAGATAAGATTACAGATAAAAGTTAATAATTTGTTTGAAATGTTAAGATATGAAATTGAGAAACTTGCTAATGATAGTAAATAGATACTAACTTTATTCCTACAATTAATGAGATGTGTTGAAAACAGTGACTAGATACATTCCAATACTTCAATAGTTGAAGTAATTTATTTTAATTTATTCTTAAGAATTTCAAGCATGTTTCAACATAATTTATTATGAACTAATTTTATTCAAATGTTCTTATTATTTAATAAATTGATCAAATTTTATTTTTTTAGTACTTTCTCATGATGTGTGATTTAGAAATAGACAGTTTCTACTTTAACTGTCAAAGAATATGTTCCTTTTTCTCTAATGCTACAGATTCACCTCTTTATGGTTCTTTTCATCGCATTTATTACTTCCTTATTTCTTAGACTATAAATAAAAGGGTTTAATAAAGGAATTACAAGGGTATAAAAAATAGCTACAGGTATATCTTTGTCTCCTTCACTGACTGAATGTGGTTGGGCATACATAAAGAGAAGAGATCCATAGAATATTGACACAGACAGAAAGTGGGATGCACAAGTTGATAAAGCTTTGCCTCTACCCTCTTTAGATTTCATTGTGAATATAGTAAAAAGGATATAGAAATAAGACACTAGAACTATGGTAATAGTAAAGACTTGAATTGACCCCGCCAAGATAAGTAAAATCATTTCATTGATATGTGGATCAGTACAGGAGATTCTATATAATGGGAGGACATCACAAAAAAAGTGCTTGATTACATGTGACCTACAGAAAGTTAACCTCAACAAAAGCCCTACTTCAATCATAGGATGCACGTTTCCTGCTATGTAGGCTCCTGTGGTCATCTGAAGGCAGAGCTTCTTGGACATCATGGTGTGGTACTGCAGTGGGTTGCATATGGCCACATAGCGGTCATAAGCCATAGCTGCCAGCAGAAAGCAGTCTGTAGTTTCAGCAAGACAGAGAAAATAGAACTGTGCCATGCATTCATTGAGAGAAATCCTTCGGTCCACAGAAAAGAAGTTCTGCAGCATCTTGGGAGTGATGGCACAGGAGCAGCAGGAGTCCATCAGAGCCAGGTTGCCCAGAAAGATGTACATGGGTGTGTGGAGACGGCGTTCCATGTAGATCAAGAGTACCAGCCCGAGATTCCCCACCATGGTGATCAGATAGATGGCGGAGAACACCAGGAACAGCAGGGTCTTCAGGCCTGGCTGGTCTGTGAATCCCACGAGGATGAACTCATTTGTCACAGAGTTGTTCTCAGCCATCTCACCTTGTCTGTCACTACTGAAATCACGAAAATATAAAATGACGATGGTGAGATCGTAATTTCCTGCTTATGTGTTCTTTGTATAAGAGGGAAGTTTTTTTTTCATTGTTCGCTTGCTGTTGTCTCTGGAATACAGCAACTTATACTTGCTGAGAGAATTTATTCCCAATAAATGTTGACATCTATGATCTCAAATTTTATCTCAAAACTTACAGGAATACTTTTGCAATTGAAAGAAGGGACTTTTTAAAGTAAAACTGGTGTTTTTTATGCATTTAGGACATGTGTATTTGACCTGTTGTTCTAAAATAATTTAGATGTTAGATTTGTTAATGATCATTGAAGTAAATTTAGAATAAAAATGTCTATCAATGTGTTTTATTTAACTCAAATTCTCAATGTATTCAGTGGGAAAGGGCTTTTTTTTTCCTTGAAAATATATTGCCCATAATTTAAATTTATTTTTATGAATTGCACAATGACAACTATGGACTAATGAATGTATAGTTATCATCTCTAAATAAAATTACCAAAAAGTTGAAGGAATAACAATTTTCACTTTCTTCATCCCCTTTCATACACATTTCTCTAAATACTGATTCTATGTCATTAATCCCATTAAAAATTAAATATCTAAATCCTTCCTCTGCATTGTAAGGCTAGTTTACATGTGATTTTTAATTAGAGTTGTTCCTCATTGTCTTGTCTACCACTGACCTGAACATCCAGTCCCTTTTTTGTTTTGTTTTTAAAGAATTTTGACTTTGAGACAATCTCATTGTTGTTCCTTTCCTTGAACACTCTCTGAACCTACATTGTGTTATTTTTTATATGTATTTGAACACCTTTATTACCTTGAAAGTATTTTGAGCTTAGGTGTAGTCTACCTTTGTGAAACATGTCCTTGAGGAGAGATAGGATTTATACTCCCAACTTTATTTTGATGGGTGATTTTGCTTTCAGTACCCTAATGGAGCTTTTTTAAATCAGTTTTTTATTTCCTCATTGTCTGTATTATAAGGAAGTCTCTACAAAGTAAATCTTGGTGTGCCTACCTTATGAACAAGTTTTCTTAAAAAAAATTTAACTTGACTTTTCTGATTTTGTATCTTTAGAAAATTATTCATTTTAAGGTGTGCCATGGGACATTAGAGTCTTGTGAAGATGGATTTCCTTTTCTAGTTACATTTCTAAACCTTGAAAAACCTTACAGTCTAGAATTTTGAATTACATTTCAGTTTGTTTTATAATGCTACTACCTCTCAATACTTAGTGATTCACTGGGACACATTAATTGACAAATTGAATTATACAGATTCTATGCCCAAAATGGTTTTGTTCTCTGGTAAGGAAACATTGAGAGACATCAATAGAAATTCCCTTGTTGAAGAATGTTAATTTCATGTTATGTATGTGGCATTATTTAAAATTACTTTAAAATATGCCTGAATTATTTAAGTGATTAATTTGTCATCTTACCTATATATTTGGAGATTCTTCCTTACCATCATAAAATGAGACTGACCACAAGATTGTACTTCAACTTGATTTCCCATATCTTTGAATTTTGAGATGACATACAGAGTCAAGAAAGGAGTCACAATTTTAAAAAAAGAACATTTATTTTAAAATGAGAAAAGTAAACATTTGTTATGCCTATACCCCAGGTAAAAAGTTAGAATAGTTCCCTTACCTTGAATTCACTGAGGTGTGCTTTCTGAAAGTACATGTTTTCTTTATAGTGAAGGTCTCATAATTTAAGAAAACCTCTGTACTTTTATCTCACATCAATTGAGATGGAAGAAATGAAGACCACGTGCTACTCACAGGTGATAATAGCTATGGACCTCACCCTGCAAACTTAAAGGCTTCAGGCAAACCCTAAGAGAATTTCCCAGGTCTGACATCAGTCTGTTTCTTTAGAGATTTTTAGTCCTAGCAAATATGAGCTATTTGAAATTAATTAAAACTGTGCAATGAGAGCATGGTCTTTACTAAAGTCAGCTTAAAGTTTATTTTGACAGTTTGGACGTAACTGACATAACTCTTAAAATTCTACTCATAGTTTTTGCATACAATCTAAAACAAATAGTAAATAGTCCCAGGCTAGTTTCATATCTTAATGGAGAATATAAAAATAATATGAGTTATGAAAGATAATTAGCAGTAGGCCAACGAGATAGTTCAGAAGAAAAGACTGTGTGTTGATCAAATACAAGGATATGAGTTCAATTCCCCAGAACCCATATTAAAAAGTTGGGAGTGGCCTGATGCATGTATAACCCTCCTATTGTGGGGGAGACATGGAGACAGGAGGATTGCTAGAGCATACTAGCCATGGGGATGGCTCCAGATTTAGTAAAGACTTGTCTCAAACATATAAAATCGAGAGTGGTAGAACAGGAGAACCAATGTTCTCTCTCTTTGTGTGCATTTTTGTTTCTAAAAATCAAACATATATTATATAAAAATAGATGAGAGGTGGAGGCCGACACACAGAGATATAAAAGTAAGAATAGTAAAAGAAGCTGTGCATGGTGGTGAACTCTTTTATTCCCAGCACTTGAGAGGAAGAGGCAAGTGGATCTCTGAGTTCGAGACCAGCCTGGTCTACAGAGTGAGTTCTAGGTCACCAGGCCTATGCAGAGAAACTTTGTCTCAAAAACAAAAACAAACAAACAAACAATACCTGTACTTTGAATTTGAAGGTCATCTGGGACCTTGTCTGCACAGTGAGGGCCTGTGTCAATAAACAAAACAAAACAAAATAGGCATAGACATAGGGATAAGGAAAGAGATGTGAGTAGAGGTAGACTTGGGGAGAGAGATGCGGGGGATAGTCAGTTTTGATATCTGGATTTTGATCAGTTCTGGCTTTCTGTAATTCTATCTGCTGCTGAAGGGACCTTTGATGATCAGTGAGAATTACTCTTATTTGTGGACTTAAGGACAAATGGGATGGAGGAAAGAGACCAGAGAGCCTAGTGCCCCAGGACAATGACACATCCTGTGCTCCAACTAAAGATGTGGAAGGTACCTAAAGAATGACACTTGAGTGGTCTACTGTCCTCTGTATATGTGCGCACACACGTGTATGAACATTCACACATACATAAGAGCCAAAATATACATATACAAAACTAGTAGGAAGTATTGATAATAGTAGGAAAAAGAGCAAGGAAGCAAGTTAAGAAGTGAAAATAATATGAAATAAAGGCATTAAAACAGCATGGAAAGCAATAGGAAACAAATACAAGAAATTAAAAACATTTCTTCAAAAAGTAAACAGCCAACTACAGGTAGCAGGGGATACTATAGGTCTTAGAGGAGAGCCTAATACTACCACTTGCTAAAACACATATAAATGGTAACTGCACTCTAAATGTTGGTCCTTAAATCCACAAATAAGTGTAATTCTCGCTGATCATCAAAGGTCCCTTCAGCAGCAGATAGAATTACAGAAAGCCAGAACTGATCAAAATTCAGATATCAAAACTGACCATGAGATGCCCATCTCTAATTAATACATTTTCAACACAACCCCTATACCTAAGGGCTTATGGAACATTAGAGAAGATGGACCAGAACAAATTTTTAAATAAGAATTTGTTTTAGTCTCATTGTATACCGACTGTAAACCCAAGTTTTTCTCTCCTGTGATGACCTACATTTATCTATACTTTGTACCACACACATTTCTACATGTAAGTAGGTTCCTTAGATTTTGATCCGGGATCTTTATCGGGACTCTACAAGATCCTTGGGTAGAACTTGAGATGCCTTCAGATCAGAACAATTTTAATAGACAAAGGACCAGGGGTATATTACAAGCTGGTTATTTTTAAAAATG
Source organism: Acomys russatus (assembly GCF_903995435.1). Taxonomy (NCBI): domain Eukaryota; kingdom Metazoa; phylum Chordata; class Mammalia; order Rodentia; family Muridae; genus Acomys; species Acomys russatus. Next base: position 40,598,177 of record NC_067144.1, on the reverse strand, counting down.
GAAAGGAAGAGGACATAAAGTGGGAAGAAGTAGGGAAAGCGGTAGATATGGGAGGAATGTGGGGCAGAATTGTGTTGCATGCGGTCAAAATAAGTTAAATAAAACTATCAAAGAATTAATAAATATTTGTTGAAGTGGATAACGGTTGTGGAGATGGTTCAAATGGAAAGCCTTTAGCCAAAGAAGGATGAAGAGCTGAGATCGGAAGCCCACTATCCATTTAAAAAGCTGTTTAGGACAGAGTGTTGCCTGTAAATAATTCTGATGATGTAGAGGCAGGTATTGAAGGATACCAGGGCTTGTTGTCTAATTAGTCTAACTAATCTGTGAGCTTTAAATTCCATGGGAGACCCTGACACACAAAAATATAAGGTATAGAATGGTTGAAGATAGCATCTGACTTCCAGATGCATATGCGCACAAATGTATGCTCACCCCTCACATACACACACAGAACACAGATATGAACACAAACACACAGATGGTTCCTTCCTAGTAAGGGAATGACAAATAAAGACAGCATTTGTTCTCAGCTGTCTCATTTAGAAACCTGCTAAAATAAGGATGTAGGACACTGACTGACTTTTCTCAGACTCATACATTTGCCCAGATAAGGTTGAATATGAGATGGACCTGTGTTGCTTTGTTTGACACATGATCCAAGACAATACCCACTGTTGTGATATACTTCTACCAATTTTCTCCACTGCTCTGTGGCTCAAATATTAAGTGTTTCCTCCAAAAAGAGGTTATGGCAGTAGAAGAATGGGTATGTTAGTCACTTGAGGAACAGCTTAGTTTCTACCTGATGTCTCCAGCACTATGTGAATTGGTTGATGATTAAGAGTGACAGGTATTGTCTGCCTTTGATGTTGATGTTTCTTGGGTGCAGGAGAAGGATGGATCCTTTTTTCTCATCTATTCTGTGAGTCCTGTCATAGAGGAGTTGAAATCATTGATACTGACGGATATCAATAACCAATTATTGTTAATTCCTTTCATTTTGTTGGTGGTGGTGATGGTCGCGGCGTGACTGTGTGTATTTGTTTGTGTGTATGTGTTTTTCATTCTCTCTGTTTTGTTTGTGTGAGTTTCATTTTCTGTCTTTTCATGGGTGTAGTTAACCTCCTTCATTTAGATTTTTCCTTCTAGCATCTTCTGTAGGGCTGCATTTGTACATAGATACAGTTTAAATTGCCTTTATCATAGAATATCTTATTTATCAATCTGTGGTGATCGAAAGTTTCACTGCATATAGTAGTGTTGGTTAACATCTGTGGTCTCTTAAAGTCTACAATATATTGGGCCAAGCCCTTCTGGCTTTTAGAGTCTCCATTGAGAAGTGACATGTAATTCTTTTCTTTAATGCTCTTTCGAGACAAGGTCTCTCTGTGTAACTCTGGCTGTCTTGGACTCACTTTGTAGACCAGGCTGGCCTTGAACTCACAGCAATCCACTTGCCTCTATGTTGGGGACAATAGGCCATATGGCCAATGTTTAACCATCTTGACCTAGTCTGCACCTTTAAGTCTCTGTCTCTCCCAAAACTTGCCTTTCACCAGAAACTATCTGACCCTGTTGTGGGTCAGCAGTTAGACTAAAGACAGATAGAGATGGAGCAACCCTGTTGTGGTTTAGCAGCTAGACTAAAGCTAGATTAAGACAGAGCAAGATGCCCTGTGTGGCAGGACATTATGACACTGCCTGGAACTCCCTGTGTTTTGAGAAAGGCCTGCAGTTCAGTTGCTGTAGCAACATGCTTCCCTGCCTTCTGACTTATAAAAGCTTCTGCCTGACTAATAACATTTAAGAGCTTGATCAATCAGACTTGCTCTCCTTCTTTGTGTCTTGCATTTTCAACAGGTGAACCTCCTCCTGAGTTTTAGTTGAACCCTGCAGGCCAGGGCACCTCTGGCTCTCCAGTGCTGGGATTAAAGGTGTAATTCTTATAGGTCTGCTTTATAAGTAACTTGATCTTTTTCCCTTGGAACTTTTACATTTGTTCTAGAAGTTTGGTGTTTTGATTACTATGTGGCAAAAGGACTTCCTTTCTGTCAGCTTCTTATACATTTATAGGCATCTTCTTTAGGTTAGAAAAGTTTTTCTTCTATGATTTTGTTGAAAATATTTTCTGGGCCTGTGATATGAGATTCTTCATCTATTCCTATTTTTTTATATTTGTTCTTTTCCTAATTCTCAAATTTCCTGGATGTTTTGTGTTATAATATTTTAGACTTAAGTTTTTCTTTGGACTATGTATCCATTTCTTCTATGTCTATCAATGTCTGAGATTCTCTCTTTCATCTTTTACATTCTGTTGGTGAAGCTTGCCTCTGTGGATCTTGTTTGCATTCCTAAACTTTTCATTTCCAGAACTCCCCTAGTTTTCGTTTTCGCTATTGCTTCTATTTCCCTTTTCAGATCCTGACAGTTTTGTCATTCCCTTCAACTGTGTGTTCATTTTTTTTTCCTGGCTTTCTTTGATGGAGCTCCTCATTTCCTCCAAATGTTTGTGTTATGACAGCTTTCTTTGAGGAGTTTATTCATTTTCTCCGGTTATTTGTGTTTTCCTGAATTTCTTTAAAGGATTACTAATTTCATCTTTAATTGTCTCCATCATTTTCCTATAATTGGTTTTAAGGTCTTTTTCTTGTGCTATGTTGAAATACCTAGGGCCTTATGTTCTAAGTTAGCTAAGCTCTGGTGGAGACATATTGCCCAGGCTGTTACTGATTATGTTCTCAAGCTTGCATCCAGGCCTCTGGGTTTGGGGTAATTATAGTTATAGCTGCTGATTTCTGGATTTGTCTTTGTTAGGTGGGTGTTATACTCCTGGGTTTCTGTTTTCTTTCTGGATTTTCAGAGAGTGCTTTGGCTATATGTTGCCTATTTTGCTAGCCTGCTCAGCTGTTGTGTTCACTGGGGATGCTTGCTAATTTTTGATGCTGGGGCAAGGAGAGGCCATGGGAAGATGATCATTTGTAGTACTAGGTTCCTGTCTGAGGGTTGGGTCTTGGGGTGCAGATAGTAGAGAAGGTCTGTAGTCGTCCTACCTGGTTGTCTAACTTACATGTTCTCTGGTTGAGTAGGGTGTGTCTGCCTGGTTTGGGGGGGGGGGGCAGACACACTGACAAAGAGGCAGAAAAGGGCAGGGGGTGGTCTGTGGGATCAATAGGAGGTGTGGATAGAGGGAAAGGAGGATGTAGCTGGTGTTCTGTTGTACCACTAGGTATGATCCTGAGAATTAGGTCTCAGGAACAGAGAGATTGGAAATGGTCATGCTATGGGCAGTCTACCTGGTCTTCTGGCAGGTATGGCCTGTGCTCCATCAGGGAGTGTCATCCATAGGCATGGCCTGTGGTTGGGCAGAGGGTGTCTATCCAAGTAGGGGACTGGGACGCAGTGGTAAGGCAGTGAGGGAAGGTTGGGAAAGTTTGTGAGATCCTCAACAGGCATGGAGAGGGGAGAGACTAAGCTGCAGCTCGTATTCTGTTGCAGCACTAAAGGCGACCCTGAGAATAGGGTCTGGCATAGAAGAGAGTGGAGAAGGTTTACAGGCAGCCTACTGTGTCTTCTGACAGATGTGGCCTCAGCATATTATTAATTTAATGGATTATTTTAATAACTTCAATGAGAATAGAGTATCTCATTCTAGCAAAGCACTAAAATGTTTGTTTATTGTCCTTCTACCATACATGAACTTGCATATACTTATTTTGACCTGCTGTTCTTGGTGATGTCTAGCACACTGATTTATACACATATGCTCTCAGACAACTATTCATAAAGTTCAATGGACTCTTACCCCCCAAAGTACACAGAATGCTATAAGCATTCCAATGATTCTAATGATGCTGTGAACCAGAGGGAGTGTGGAGGCAGGAATGATTATTGCCTTTCAGTTTGAACCTATTCCAAACTCATATTCTCTTAATTCAGTCTCTTTATATATTGATCATGACAGTATATCAACAAGGTACTCATTTTGTGAGTATCAAAGAATGATACACATATTTAAGCAAATAGCATTATTGTGTGAATTTGCAAGACCTGTTCAGTGTCCATAGAATTAGAGCAGGTCCCAAGTGATACCCTCAGAACCACAGGAAAGGAATGAATGAATCACAGCCCACCTATTTTTATCCTTTCTATCCAGACAGTTCCTCTTAATGCATATGTCTGCAGTTTGCTGAATTTAATTGAAACTTTCTACTACATTTTACTATTTGAACAAGTAACTTCTTATCAGTAACTTGTTTGGCTTGTCCATTCAATATTATGATTCTGTTCATTGATCCCAAAAATAATGATATGAGAAGCAATATATTTTTCTGCTACAATAAATGTTTATTGCCTATTACATGCTCTTTAATTAATAAGTTAGATATAAAGGCTATTCATAAAGGAAATTTTATGATATGAAGCTTATTTTATATTTTCTGGAAAGGTTCACTTAATTGGGAAATTTTATGCGAACATCATATAACAATATTTATTTATTTTTATGTTTTATTAATTTATTCTTGTTACATCTCAATGGTTATCCCAATATAAAAATATTTAAAACATAGTGAAAACAGTATTTAGTATAAAGGTTTATAACTTATTAACATTTAGATGTAAGTAATTCATTATTGTTCTTATATTAATATGCAATTCTATTTTTCAATATCTTTTAAAGTAATTTTTATTCTCTGGATCAATTGTCTCAGAGGTTTACTGCCTCCTTTTGCTAACGTAGGCCTAGTTGGACGCTTCTAGCCTCCATATAATCTAATTTAGCCTTAGAATGTTTTCAGCCACTGATACTGCTTACTAACCTCACCTTCACTTGTTTCTTCTGAGCTCTGTCCTGGCTGAACTCAGCTGTTCTGATTCAAACTCCTCTCCCAGCTGATTTATACAATCTGGCTTCTCTCTCAGCCTGGAATTGCACTGCTTGGCCTCAAACTAACTCCAGCAATCTGCTCTAATACTCTGGCATCTTCTTCTTTTCTTTTCTTTTTCTTTTCTTTCTTTTTTTTTTTTTTAAGTCAGTGAAAAAGTTTATGTTTTATTTTAAATATAAATGAGTTTGAAAAGTTATGAAAGTGGAGGGCTATGCCAATGGCAAGAAACATAACAGCCAAAAATCCCAAACTTTAAAAAACTTACTTACCTAAATTCAACTCAAGCATAAAAGTTAATTTATTATAAAATTGAATGTTGAATACGGTGGGATACTGAAAACAATACATTAAGATTTTTGTGGATATAATTTTCTTTATACATTTTTGGGCACAAGTGCTTGCTAGGTAGGCCCTCTTACCTTTTTAAATTATTTTTTTTATTTTTTACATATACATTTATATTATTATACATATATAAAATACACTATCTACAGCAAGAAGAACAATGACACAATCAGGAATCATATAAATGTTATAATCTTAATGTTTTGGCTTTTTGTATTTGGCAGCCTTGAAGAAAACATTTTTCCTATCTTGGTGCTGACTCACACTGTCTTCACCTGAGTTCTCTCTCTGCAACCTATCTCTCTGTTCCTGTCCTGGTAAAACTGCTTCCTCTCTGTAAACTGCCTCTTAAGTAGCTTCGCTTTCCTCTCTCTTCTCATTAGAGTTGGGCATATCCTATTCTGTCAACTATTCTCTGATTCGTCACCTTTTCTGCCACTCAATTAGACATCACTTTCAAACATGAATGCTTCCTTCTACAAACTAACTTTACCTTCATTTGAAATTAAAGGTATGTACCACCATGCCTGAACCTAAGCTTTTCTTTACCTGATATTTGCTCTATACTGTGCTAGCCTTAAACTAAGATCTGTTTGCCTCTGTCTCCTGGCTTACAGGCATGTTTGTATTCTAGCTGGATCACACAGAGCTAGAAGATCTTTAGATTTGATCTCTTGCAAGAACAGCCATATTCTGAACTAATATTCCTCTACAAACATTCTACTTTTTAAGATTGTTGGCAAAATTATCTCATACCTTAGTAAAGAATCAAAACATGATTAGGATTTAGGGAAATAACAATCAAAACAACAAAAATATTTTTAATTCTGCATTGTGATTTATCTGTGATAGAATGTTACTTCAGTATGTGTGTATCTGTGTGTAAAAACTTTTAAGATGGTTGGAATAATGGCTCAGCAGATAAAAGTGCTTGCCACCATACCCTTAGATTTGGTCCTCATAATCTCAAGTGTGTAAATAAACACTTGACTCCTATAACATGTCTTTTACATGCACATTGTGGTATGCCAGATCCACCTCAGGTTCATTCCATATTTTATTGTGAGTGGATTTGGGGGTTTTTAACACCACACTGAAATCCAACTCACATTTTAATAAAATGAGATTCCTGTTCTGTCTCCCAGCTTTCACCCCTCTTTCTCCACACTTGATCATTTCTGGGATGGGTCGTCTATGGTGGTGAGCCTAGCTGACATAACTAGCCACTGGAAATACGGAGCCTAAAGTGGCACCTGCCGTTGCCAGGCAGCACTTCCAGTGGAGGAAGGGGGACACCAACCCCCCCACACACAAAACCTTCCACCCACCCACCCAATGACTGGCCCAACTTGATTTGATTACCATGAGAGAGAACAATATTAATAATAACCTGTTATACTTGCAGACAGGAGTCTGCAATAACAGTTATCTGAGTAGCTTCACCCAGCAGCTGATGAAAACAGATGCAGAGATCCACAGGTAAGCAAACATTTGGCTCAGCTCAGGGAATTTTGTGGAAGACAGCGAAGAAGGATTCAAAGAGCCAGTGAGGTCAAGGACATCACAGGAAAAACAACAAAATTAACCAACCTGGACCCATATGGTCCAAAGACTGAAGCACAAACCAGAGAGTATCTATGGGATGGACCTAGGTCGCCCACCCATATGTAATGGATATACAGCTTGGTCCTCACGTGGGACCTCTAACAGCAGGAGCAGGGGTTGTCTCTGGCTCTGTTGTCTGTCTTTGGATCCCTTTTCCCTAACTGGGAAAGGCACCCAGTCCTACTTGGTACAGCAAGGCGGGATGACATCTATTGGAAGTCTTCCCTTAACTGAGAAGAAAGGGAGGGGAATATAAGGGGAAGAGAGGGGAGGTGAGAGAGGGGCACTGGGAGGGGAAGAGAGATGGGAAGTTCCAACAGGAATGAAAATTAGTTAAATCATCAATTAAGAAATACAAAAAAGAAATTGTGTGTACATTAAAAATAATTAAGAAAAGGATGGTTAGATTAAGATATATCGTGAAATCCATGTTTTTTTCCAATAAAAGTAATTAACATAAGAAAATAAGATTCTATCATTGACCATTAATGAGGTCATGTTTGATGAGCTCAGAAAAAGCATACTATTTAAAGCCTTGAAAGCATGAAATTGGATATTAGTTTGGCTAAGCCTGTAAGAACTGTAATGGAAAATAGTACAAAAAAGTATAATTGGAGTCTCTTATAGTAAATAAATATTTATGATTTTGAAGTTTTTCAGTGCCCAATGGAACTAATTTAGACTTCTGTCCAAACCTGCAGTGTCTAGTAGAGAAACCTATTTTTTTTCCCTCCAGTGAACCATGAGGCTCTTGTGGGAATTTTACTTCTACCTTTCCTTCTACGAATAAATCTGGCAATGGTATAAATGTTCTTGCATTGAAGGAGAAGACATATATACAAAGTTTGATGTGCTTAGTCATGAAACTTCCAAGCAAACTGTTACAAAGGGATCATTGCAAACACACACACACAACACACACACACACAGTCCTGCAGTCTTGTACTATTGTGCCTTTTCCTGCTGTAGAACACTCAGTGCTTTTTAAGGATCTCTTCATTTTTTTTTTCTTGAAATGGGTAAGACATAAATGTGTTCTGTAGTATCCAGCATGCTTTCCATAGAAATTTAAGAATACTTTTAATTCATAGTACTTTTATATATCTCAGTATAATGAAGATAGCAACAACAAAAAATTGCCTGTGTGTTTTAATTCATTGCTAGATATAGATGGGGAAAATATCTCAAATTCTTTTCTTTAATATTTTTAAAATCTTTTTACTGAAATATAATGACTTTTAGCTGTGAGCCTAGTGTTTAACAGCTGGGATGTATTTCTAGCCCAGACTATAATTGCTTTTAAGTTCTCCTGAAGTAGAGTGTAAACTCAAAATTCAGTACAAAATTATGATTCTTATATAAGCAATTTGATTATTTCAGTAAAAAGACCATTCTTTTGTCATGCTCCTTCATGAGTCTTTTAAGTTCAGTTACAAGTAGAAGATTTAAGTTATATCTTCTACTTATAAGATTTATATTGTTACTTATATATTATACTTACTAATGTATGTTTTTATAAATGTATACAGAAAATATTTTGTATATAGAGTATGCTTCATGAAGTATTATTCCTTGATTATATATCTAAGTACAATATATATCTATTTATGCTTAGGTACATATAAATAAATACATAGTCTTTCCTGTATTAATGATTTGTTACAACTCCACATGGCAACTAATTTGAGAATTCACATTTCTTAGTGTCTTTTGAGGATCAATTAAAGACAAACTATTCCCATAAAATGTTATCTTAAAAAATGAAATATTGGCATGATATATATAATGTATATGCAAAATTGATATGAATCAATTTATATTACTAATTCAAAAGAAAATAGAATGGAACCTAAACAATTGTTGGAGAGAAATGTAAATATCTGTTCTCAAATGAAACTGCTAAGATTTGCAGAGAAATATTTCTAATTGTTTTGACATCAAAAGCGTATCACATAAATACAGGAAAAAACTCAGGAACTGATTTTAACATTCAAAAACATCAAACACAAAAAGCTAATGAAGTCAAACTTAATGTGTGTTTTTTAATATATTTTATTAATTTATTCATATTACATCTCAATGGTTATCCCATTCCTTGTATCCTCCCATTCCTCCCTCCCTCCCATTTTCCCCTTACTCCCCTCCCCTTTGACTGTGACTGAGGGGGACCTCCTCCCCCTGTATATGCTCATAGGGTATCAAGTCTCTTCTTGGTAGCCTGCTATCCTTTCTCTGAGTGCCACCAGGCCTCCCCATTCAGGGGACTTGGTCAAATATGGGGCACCAGAGTTCATGTGAAAGTCAGACCACACTCTCCACTCAACTGTGGAGAATGTCCTGTCCGTTGGTTAGATCTGGGTAGGGGTTTGAAGTTTACTGCACGTATTGTCCTTGGTTGGTGCCATAGTTTGAGCAGGACCCCTGGGCCCAAATCTGCCTATCATAATGTTCTTCTTGTAGGTTTCTAGGACCCTCTGGATCCATCTACTTTGCCATTCTTCCATGCTTCTCTCACCTAGAGTCCCAATAGGATGTCCTCCCCTCTGTCCCAGTTTCCTGATAAGTGAAGGCTTTCATGGGACATGCCCTTTGGACTAGTGTCCAGATATAAGTGAGTATATACCATTTGACTCTTTTTGCTTCCGGGTTAACTCACTTATTATGATCATTTCTAGTTCAATCCATTTGTCCACAAATTTCTGGAATTCCTTGTTTTTAATAGCTGACTAGTATTCCATAATGTAAATGTACCACAGTTTCTTTATCCATTCTTCTACTGAGGGACACTTAGGCTATTTCCATGTTCTGGCTACTATGAATAAGGCTGCTATGAACATGATTGAGCAAATTTTCTTGTTGTGTGCTGGAGCATCTTCTGGGTATATTCCAAGGAGTGGAATAGCTGGGTCTTTAGAAAACCTTATTATCAGTTTTCTGATATAGGACCAGATTAATGTGTGTTTTTAAAAGTATATTATGTAGAAATTATATTTTGATTTTTACAAAAAGGAAAATGTTTTTTTTCAAGATCCATAATAGTTAATAAACACCAAAGCTAAGTCAAACATTAAAAAGCAAATATCAGGAATTGGTTTTTTTCCTATATATATTTCAAGTGTGCATTTAAATAAGAGTTATTTATTTATTTAGAATTGGAGGGACTATAGTATATTTATATCATTTTCTCTTCCTCTCCGATCTCAAAACAGTCCATTATTTAGGGATAGGTATAATAACTATTCAAGAGAATGAGGTGTTCTAAATTTTCCTGTGATTCCTCTATTTTTTTTTCTTTCTGTCTTTTCCTACATGGAGTCATCTGTCCTAGTTAAGTGCTGCCTGATTCTCCTCCTCCCTTTTATTCCTTTGTATACACCCAAGTTTTCCATTCCATGGTGGTTGCGCCTTTTCTCCTATTAGTGCTTTCTTCTTCTCCCTTCTCACTTTTTTACACTTTGTTTAAAAGGTCTTTTTTTCCTTAGATGCTCAACAGGTAATGGACTAGAGTAGTCTAGGACCATAAAAACAAATGCCAACTATCCCCACGTGCTGGTGTGCATTATTACTGTGTCTTTCTTTTGATTTCCTTTGAAGTAACATGGGCTCTGGAAGTAACTAGTTTTTTAATATAATTTTATTTTATTACATGTGTATAAAACAAACTACATACAGCAGGGAAAACCAGGTGACAATCATGAGAATAATGAGTTCTATACATATTACATTCATAGTGATCAGTTTTAACATACAAATTCTGGACTTATTGGAATATTTATCTGGTAAAACATGATCATAAAAGGAAGAGAGCTAAGCAGTCACACCTGGTCATTACTGTTAAACCTACAGTACACCAAGGATGCCATATATGTACCTTTCATGTTCAGTGATAATGAACAACAGACTCATGTATCTTAATTGTGAAACCCAATTTGAAAAGACCATATTCATAATAAGCAAATACTATGTTCATTCCATTAAACATCAACTTCATAGGTGGTCACTGTATAATGGTGGCTTGAGAGTACAAAACCTTTCAAATTCATCTCTTTGTTCTCCTAGTCACACAGAGTTCAATATTTCTTTCACATTTAACATCATCTTGAGAAGTTTTATAAGAGTCGGCCATTAGATTATTGCTTTAAAATTCCCAAGTCAACCATAGCTAAATCCTACTATCTACAATTCGAATGAATGTTCCCAGACAATTCTGCTATGCACCAAAGCCTCTAAGTACCTTAACAGTTTTATATATTATTGACCCTGTTCCCCTACCAGACACTGATTTTCCCTACCTCTGTATAATACAATTTGAAAAAACTCCCAAGTCACTATGTACTGAAAGATTTCAGTTTATTAAATTACAGTATTTGAATTGACTAAGACACCTCAGTTGAATTCATGGTATGATCTAAGATCTTCAAACATCCTTTGCATTACTGTTTTTCTTTTCTTTTTTTTTTTTTATTAATTTATTCTTGTTACATCTCAATGTTTATCCCATTCCTTGTATCCTTCCATTCCTCCCCTCCCCCATTTTCCCATTATTTCCCTCCCCTATGACTGTTCCTGAGGGGGATTACGTCCCCCTGTATATTCTCATAGGGTATCAAGTCTCTTCTTGGCTACTTGCTGTCCTTCCTCTGAGTGCCACCAGGTCTTCCCCTCCAGGGGACATGGTCAAATGTGAGGCACCAGAGTACGTGAGAAAGTCGTATCACACTCTCCACTCAACTGTGGAGAATATTCTGACCATTGGCTAGATCTGGGAAGGGGTTTAAAGTTTGCCTCCTGTATTGTCCTTGGCTGGTGCCTTAGTTTGAGCGGGACCCCTGGGCCCAAATCGGCCTATCATATTGTTCTACTTGTAGATTTCTAGGACCATCTGTATCCTTTTATTTTGCTATTCTCCCATGCGTCTCTCATTTAGAGTCCCAATAGGATGCCTTCCCCTCTGTCCCAGTTTCCTGGTAAGTGAAGGCTTTCGTGGGACATGCCCCTTGGGCTAGTATGCAGATATAAGTGAGTATATACCATTTGATTCTTTCTGCTTCTGGGTTAACTCACTCATTATGATCATTTCTAGCTCAATCCATTTATCCACAAATTTCGGGAATTCCTTGTTTTTAATAGCTGAGTAGTATTCCATAGTGTATATGTACCACAGTTTCTTTATCCACTCTTCTACTGAGGGACACTTAGACTGTTTCCATGTTCTGGCTATTATGAATAAGGCTGCTATGAACATGGTTGAGCAAATTTTCTTGTTGTGTGCTGGAGCATCTTCTGGGTATATTCCAAGGAGTGGAATAGCTGGGTCTTGAGGAAGCCCTATTCCCAGAGTTCTGAGATAGCACCAGATAGATTTCCAAAGTGGCTGTACTAGTTTGCATTCCCACCAGCAATGAAGGAGTGTTCCTCTCTCCCCACATCCTCGCCAGCATGTGGTGTCACTTGAGTTTTTGATCTTAGCCATTCTGATGGGTGTAAGATGGAATCTCAGAGTTGTTTTGATTTGCATTTCCCTGATGACTAAGGAGGTTGAGCATTTCTTTAAGTGTTTCTCAGCCATTTGATACTCCTCTGTTGAGAATTCTCTGTTTAGTTCCAAGCCCCATTTCTCAATTGGGTTATTCGGTTTGGTGGTGTTTAATTTCTTGAGTTCTTTATATATTTTGGATATTAGACCTTTGTCAGATGTAGGGTTGGTGAAGATTTTTTTCCCAGTCTGTAGGCTGTCGCTTTGTTCTCTCGACAGTGTCTCCTGCCTTACAGAAGCTTCTCAGCCTCATGAGGTCCCATTTATTAATGGTTGACATTAAGGCCTGGGCCATTGGTGTTCTGTTCAGGAAGTTGTCTCCTGCTTTGCATTACTGTTAATCTGTAACATAGATACAGAATTTTTACATTCAACCAATTTTTAACTTCATAATTTTTACACAATACCTTTTCTTTAAATATATTAATGTATTCTAAATTTTATTGAAATAATACATTGAAATAATTTCTTCACTCTGAGGAAAATTTTTCATATTAAATTATGATATCAAATGAAATTTGGTTTTCTTTCTGATAAGTATGTAGTTGTTTTTTAAATTGTACTACCTAAAATTTTCTGTTACAAATTTTTGGGTATGCCATGTGACGTCAACCGTTTTTCATTTCAGGGACACCCAGTGAGGACATGGGAATCGAGAATACAACACTTTTGGTACAGTTCGTTCTCACAGGACTTGTTCATCTGCCACAGTGGAAAATCCCCCTGTTCCTGCTGTTCTTGGTCATTTATCTCATCACCATTGTGGGGAACCTTGGTCTGATCACTCTCATCTGGAATGATCCTCACCTTCACATTCCTATGTACTTATTTCTTGGGAGTTTAGCTTTGGTGGATACTTGGTTATCCTCCACAGTGACACCAAGGATGATACTAGACTTTTTTGCAAAGAGCAAACTGATCTCTTTCTCTGAATGCATGATACAGTTTTTCTCATTTGCAGTGAGTGTAACCACAGAATGTTTTCTCTTGGCATCAATGGCCTACGATCGCTATGTAGCCATATGCAAGCCTTTACTCTACCCAGTGATCATGACAAATCGACTCTGTGTACGTCTGTTAATATTGTCCTTTGTAGCTGGATTTATTCATGCTTTCATTCATGAAGAATTTTTATTCAGGCTAAGGTTCTGTAAATCTAACATAATACATCACTTTTACTGTGATGTTGTGCCACTGTTAAAGATTTCCTGTAATGACCCTTCTCTCAATTACCTAATGCTTTTCATTTTCTCTGGCTCAATTCAGGTATTCACTATTACAACTATTCTTGTATCTTATACACTTGTTCTCTTTTCCATCTTAAAGCAGAAATCTATCAAAGGCATAAAGAAAGCCTTTTCTACCTGTGGCGCCCATCTCCTGTCTGTGTCATTGTACTATGGCCCTCTTCTTTTTATGTATGTGCGCCCTGCATCTCCACAATTAGATGATCAGGACATGCTGGACTCTGTATTTTACACTGTTGTGATTCCTGTACTGAATCCAATTATCTACAGTTTGAGAAATAAACAAGTAAAAAATTCACTGGCAAAATTCTTAAAGAGAAACACTTAGGTTTCATATTATTATATGTTGTATTCTTATTAAAACATCACAAAATTGGCAGGCTTAAAATGTGGCTGTATTTGGTACACTACAAGAATATTTTGAAAATAAAACTAACTTAGAATTTTTGTTGTTGTTTATGATGATGATGATGTTGAATTGTATAAGTACATATGTGGTGTAGGCAAACTTATGTCATGAAACTTGTGCAAAGGTCGAAGGTCAAATGTCCTCCTACTTAATCAATCTTCCAACTCATTTTTTTGAAAAAGTGCCTAGTAGTGAATTTGGAGATAGAATTTTAACATGCTAACCCCACAGATCCTCTTTCTTCATCCCCCACAGCATTAATTTTACAGGCATATGAGGGGCCATGATCTTCTCAACAATGAAGCTGGAAGCCCTTTCCTACTGATATTTGTCAACTATGTTGATGAGGATGCAAACACACTTATTCATCTTATGCAGCAGATACAAAGAACTCTTGTCTATGTGTCCACTTCCTTAAAAATATTTGGAATGAATTTTAAATTATACAATGACTTTTAATAAAATTCCAGTATAATAAAATCAATACAGCAGAAATAAAATTACGACAACTTAACAGGTGTGCTATTCATTATGACATCATAAATACACTAGTTGTTGTAATAGTGCGGTTGCTGAGAAAATGACATGAATATAATATAGTGGACAGCTTGAAGAGTCATAGCACATTTATCTGATCTGGTGGGGCTTTGCTATATTTCTATAAACAGAAACAAAACTTGGGATTGTTACTAAAAGTATGAAAAGGGTCTTTCATTAAAATCTCTTCGGAAATGATGATCCTTAGTGCAATTCAATTTGTGTTTCAAACCACAAGGCAGGAAAAACACACAGGAGTGCTAGTGTAAGATTAAGACAGTGGGCAGAGGGCCAAAGAATTCTCTTCGGTCAGTGGTCTTTGCCAGGTGAGTAGAGGCCATTATGCTTACTGTGTAGGCTGCCCTGGACATTTGCTCTAGTTCTGATATGTGTGTTAACACCACCCTAAAAGTTTCAGTATATCAAAAACATGAATAATTTTATTAGGTAAATAATTAATGGGTTTTATTAAGAAGATACAGTGGGGGAAGATAGCAAAGGGGTGTCAATAGCCTGGAATATATATATATATATATATATATATATATATATATATATATATATATATATATATATATATTCCTACAGTAACAATTAGTGAAGAGAGGACAAACATTTCAAAGAGAGCAAGGAGAAGAGTATAGGATGTTTTGGAAGGAAAAAGGAGAAGTAGGAAATTATGTAATTATAATCTCAAAAATAAAGAATAAAGTATTATAAATAGAAATCCTCTCAAACTATCTTTTTGAAAATTAATTCATTCAGATAACAACTCAATTGTTTTCCCCTCACTTGTATCCTCCCATTCCTTCCTCCCTCCCTTCCTCCCTCCCTCTTTCACCCTGTTCCCCTCCCCTAGATATGTGAGCTAAGGGAAGCTCTTCCCCCACCATATGGTCACAGCCTATCAAGTCTCATCTTGGTAGCCTGATTGTCCTACTCTGAGTACCTCCAGATCTCCCCACCAAGGGGAGGTGGTCAAATATGGGACACCAGAGTTCATGTCAGAGTCAGTCCCCGTTCTCCACATATGTTTACTGCATACATTTTCCTTGGTTGGTACAGTAGCTTGAGCAGATGCCCCTGGGTCCAGATCTGCCAGCCTTGATGGTCTTCTTGTAGTTTTTTAAGACCCTCTTGATCCTTCTATTTCCCCATTCTTCCATTCTTCTCTCACCTCGAGTCACAATAGGATGTCCTAGTATCTATCCCAATCTCCAGGTAAGTGAAGACTTTCCTGGACATCCCTTTTGGGCTAGTGTCCAGTTATAAGTGAGTATATACCATATGAGTCTTTCTGGGTCTGGGTTAACTCACTCAGTGTGATCACTTCTAGTTCCATCTATTTGCCCAAAAATTTCAGGATTTCCTTGTTTTTAATAGCTGAGTAGTATTCCATAGTATAAATGTACCACAGTTTCTTTAATCATTCTTCTACTGAAGGATATTTAGGTTGTTTCCGGGTTCTGGCTATTACGAATAAGGCTGCTATGAACATATGTAAATGCCCTTATTGTGTGGTGGACCATCTTCTGGGTATATTCCAATGAGTGGAATAGCTGAGTCTTGAGGTAGCCCTATTCCAAGTTTTCTGAGAAAGTGCCAGATTGATTTCAAAAGTGGTTTTACAGGTTTGCAGTCCCACCAGCAATGGAGTGTTCCCCTTTCTCCACATCCTTGCCAGCATGTGCTGTCAATTGAGTTTTTTAGCTTAGCCATTCTAATGGATGTAAGATGGAGTCTCAGAGTCATTTTGCATTTCTCTGATGACAAGGGATATTGAGCATTTCTTTAAGTGTTTCTTAGCCATTCGCTATTCCTCTGTTGAGAATTCTGTTTAATTCTGAGCCCTATTTATTAATTGGGTTATTTGGTTTGGTGGTGTTTCTTTCTTTTTTATTTTAACAATTTATTCATATAAAATCTCAATGGTTATCTCATCCATTGTATCCTCCCATTCCTCCCTCCCTCCCATTTTCCCCTTACTCCCCCTCCCCTATGACTGTGACTGAGGGGGATTTCCTCCCCCTGTATATGCTCATAGGGTATCAAGTCTCTTCTTGGTAGCCTGCTATCCTTCCTCTGAGTGCCACCAGGTCTCCCCATCCATGGGACGTGGTCAAATATGAAGCACCAGAGTTCATGTGAAAGTCATACTCCACTCTCCAATCAACTACTTGAGCTCTTTATATATTTTGGATATTAGACCTCTGCCAGATTTAGGATGGGTAAAGACCTTTTCCCAATCTGTAGGCTGTTGCTTTGTTCTGTTGACAGTGTCTTCTGCCTTACAGAAGCTTCTCAGCCTCTTGAGGTCCCATTTATTAATTGTTGACCTTAATGCCTGTTGGAGCTCTGTTCAAGAAGTTGTCACCTGTGCCAATGTGTTCCAGGATCTTCCCCACTTTTTCTTTTAACAGATTTGGTGTCTCTGGTTTTATGTTGAGGTCTTTAATCCACTTGGACTTGAGTTTTGTGCATGGTGATAAATATGGGTCTACTTGCATTTTTCTACATGTAGACATTCAGTTAGACCAGCACCACTTGTTGAATATGATATCCTTTTTTCCGTTGAAAAGATTTGGCTTCTTTGTCACAAATCAAGTGTCCATATCTATGTGGATTTATTTCTAGGTCTTTGAATCAATTCCATTGATCAACCAGCCTATTGTTATGCCAGTACCATGCTATTAAATATACAAAGGGCATTGACAAAACTCCACTGGAAAAATGAACCCATTATATTGCTTCTCAGACTCCTCAGGTCTCCCTGGAACATATGTCTCCATGTTAGACACCACAGTCCTCTGCAAGGCTCTTTCCTCAGACAAGGCTTTGGATTGCAGAGGGCTATCTCATCTAAATGACCTTGAAGTTCAATGGCTGACAACTTACCATCAAGGCTGTGATTTCAGATCCCTAAATCTAGAGTGACATGAAGATGTCTCTAGAGTGGGTGGTCTCTGAATTCACAGAAACAGACTAAGCAGCGAACACTATTCTAATGGCAGCTTTCAACTTGTGCTGTCCAATACAGGTCCAAATAGATGGAATAATAGGACATGGCTAATAATGTGGTAGACTACGTGCATTCTACTGTAACAGGATATTAGCATGGATTTTATAATAATGAATTAACTAGGGCTGAACTAGATTATCTAAGAGTTATTAGAGTGTGTAGCTGAAGAAACTGTTTTAAGTATATGTAATCTACGGTCAAATAATGGTGAGATATAATGTCACAGTCCCTAATGACTTTTTTACACTGATGTGGAATTATATGTGCTTTATATTTGTACTGACCTTGATTGCACATCATGAGTGCAGAATGAGTGAACTGCCTTCAGCCCCACCCCTGTTTTTCTTCTCCGTACACTGAAATTGGCTATTGAGACTCTCAGGTTAGACATTACTCCACTAGTGTATACACTGCAACCTTATTTTTACCTTCTATTGATACACTCCTCCTTTTCATACATGTTACCATATTGCTTTGCAGTAAAGCTTCCTGGATTAAACACTAGTGGAATGTTATTGTTCATATATGTAGAGAGATGAATGAGACACATATACATATGTCTGTATTTGTGTAAATTCAGAGTTTATTTGTGATGTGACCTTGTATGTATGCATGATTGTATCAAAAATATGAGTTTACCACATCTTATATTTGTTCAGTCTGGAATTTTTGAGGTTTTTTTCATAAGATATAAAGTCTTGGTCTGTCACTTATGGCTATTGACAGGTTGTGTGAACTTCAACATATGGGTTATGTGAGAGATTTTGCCAATAGATGCATCCTTTTAAAGAAGATTGTGAGACTATGATCTCACCTTCTTGCTCTCTTTTTGTTCTTTAGACCTGGCATGAACAGTTTTGCTCCACAATGCAATTGTACCATGATATATGTAATCTTTGTGGATCTAGGAGATATCACTGCTCAACAACTCCAAAAGAGGTAACCTATTCCTAGCCCTGGAATTTGTATTTACTAGCCTGTGGTGTCTGGTAGTAGTCTTATCACCCCTTTAAATGGCAACTTCCTTAAAGTCTTTCTTTTACACACACTCTCATATATGCATATATGATATATATATATATTATTATTAGGGTACTTTTATAAACCAAGGAAGAAAGGGAAATTATGGCTGTTATGTCTTTTCCTCTGCTTTCCTCCTTTGCTTAATGAGTTCTCAACTACAAACGTAATATTAAACTGCTCCTTGGAGCTCACCTCTTTGCTCTCTGAATTTCATTCTTTGAATTTACTAGACTCAACCCTGAAAGTCCAAGTTTAGGGACAGTCATGTTTTCTAAGATCCTAGATTTCCAAGCCAGGCTCACCAAGAGCTGAGAAAGGTTCCTTCCCTCATGTAGACACACCAGCATTTCTATTTCATTTGTATACTGACCTAAAAAAAAAGTCATTTGCCTAAACCTGTCAGGAGTGTTGCTTGTGATCAGAATAAGAAGTTTTCTTTTCTTCAAGCTAGGCTTGGGTACTGTGAGTAGATATTCACAATGCAAAAGTCTGATGCTCCATGGGGCCCTTTGGACTCTGCACATATGTCCAATCATTGTCCAGCACAGCAGCTATACTCTGTCCTCAGGGAGCACCTGTGCTCTCATGTGCAAAATCTTTGTTCTCCCCTCAGGCCTACAATTGGTTGACCTTGAATCAAAGGAAAATATACAGACAGCTTTTTCTGTGTTTATGTAATAAAATCTTCTAAGCAAGACACTGCCAAAGAATGCTACCAAGTTTCCTGCATCTCTGCACTGCTAAGTTCTTAAATGCTTTCAAAAAACCAACACTTATCTTTACATTTCTCACAATATTGGTAGAAAGAAATGATTTGTGTGAAATTATGCCTCCATTATCTTACAAGTTATATGCTGTTTAAATAGCAGTTGTTTTATATTTAGGATACCAGACTCCAACTTGGTATAAAATAAAAGAAGAACAACAAAAGATTGTCTGAATAATTTATTCTTGTTGACAAATATGAAGAAACAACATAGTCGAACAATAATTGGCTTTGCTAGTGATGTTATATATACTTTTAACAATAAATTTAGTCTGTTGAACTAAAACACTGGTTTTAAACACCTAAGTAACTGTTCTTCTTCTGTATTGATATCTTCGAGTAATCCCAGCAAAAACTGTTACTCTATATATTTAATCATGTTTTCTAATTAAAATCTTTAAGGCTGGTTACTTAAATATTCATTTGTCTATATTGTCAAGTTTTAAGATATAAAGACACTCACCATATTCATGGGGAGGACGTCCCCCTCAGTCACAGTCATAGGGAAGGGGGGTTGGGGTGAAAGCGGGAGGGAGAGAGGAATGGGAGGATGCATGGGATGGGATAGAAAATGAGATGTAATATGAACTATTTTATTTTTCAATAAAAATGTGTTTAAAAGGATATAAACACACGTATACAAACAGAGAAAGATTCACACATGTAAGAGAGAGACAGAGAATAAACCTATGTTTAATGGAGTCATACACATTGCTATATAAATATACATATTTCTGATTGCATGTAAAGAAATATTATATACAAAGTTCATTTATTCACTGAACATATTGATATTCTATGTATCATTTATATGAGGATTAAGTGTTTGACACAATTTTACTCTGCCAGGAATAATTACACCAATATAGATGAAAATGCTATCAAATACAATCAGAAAGATTTCTAAAGAACCTTACTTCTAACTTTAGTTATGACATAATGAGGTAAGATTTAAATATGCAAAGAACTATCAGTAAAACATGTACCCATATTACCACAGCACAGAATTTGTGACATAAAATTTAAATCCAATGCCTTTTGGAAGCACGGATTTATAGGAAAACTGTATTTTAATTTTTTCTAAAGGAAAAACTACTCAGAGCTGGTAGTAATCAAAGTAATGAGTGAATAGCAGGAGAAGACATTCACCCTGGGTGTGGAACAACCTGTCCCTCATTGACTTTCCATTCTTTGTCTGGCGGCTCTATTTTGTAATGTCACACTCACTGTGCTCATTGAGTATTTAGTGACTTCACACTTACTGTGCTCTTTGTGTATTTTGTGACTTCACATTTACTGTGTTTGTTGTGCCTTGAAAGCATAAAATTGTATATTAGTTTGGCTAGGTCTGAAAGAAGTGTGATGGGAAATAATACAATAAAGAATAATTAGAGTCTCCTGCACCTATTGTCCTTGGCTGGTGCCATAGTTTGAGCAGGACCCCTGGGCCCAGATCTGCCTATCATAATGTTCTTCTTGTAGGTTTTTAGGACCCTCTGGATCCTTCTATTTCCCCATTCTCCCATGCTTCTCTACCTAAAGTCCCAATAGGATGTCCTCCCCTTTGTCCCACTTTCCTGGCAAGTGAAGACTTTCATGGGACATGCCCTTCGAACCCCTACCCAGATCTACCCAATGGTCAAGACATTCTCCACAGTTGAGTGGGGACTGACTTTTACATGAATTCTGGTGCCCCATATTTGAACACATCCCCTGGATGGCGAGGCCTGGTGACACTCAGAGGAAGAATAGCAGGCTACCAAGAAGAGACTTGATACCCTATGAGCATATACAGGGGGAAGAGGTCCCCCTCAGTCACAGTCATAGGGGAGGGGAGTAAGGGGGAAATGGGAGGGAGAGAGGAATGGGACGATACAAGGGATGGGCTAACAATTGAGATGTAATATGAATAAATTAATAAAATATGTTTTTTTAAAAAAGAATAATTAGAGTCTCTTACAGTAAATAAATATTTATGATTTTGAAGTTTTCAGTGCCCAGTGGAACTAATTTAGACTCTGTCCAAGCCTGCAGTGTCTAGTAGAGAAACCTCCTTTTTTTGGCTCCAGTGAACCATGAGGCTCTTGTGGGAATTTTACTTCTACCCTTCCTTCTATGAATAAATCTGGCAATGGTATAAATGTTCTTGCATTAAAGGAGAAAACATATATACAAAGTTTGATGTGCTTAGTCATGAAACTTCCAAACTGTAGCAAAGTCATTATTACACACACACGGTCCTGTAGTCTTATACAACTGTGCTTTTTGCTGCTATAGAACACTTAGTGTTTTTTAAGGATCTCTGCATTTTTTTTCTTGAAATGGGTAAGAAACAAATGTGTTCTGTAGTATCTACCATGCTTTCCATAGAAATTTAAGAATACTTTTTAACTCATAGTAATTTTATATCTCAGTATAAATGAAGATATCAACAACAAAAAACTGCCTGTGTATTTTAATTCATGGCTAAATATAAATGGGTAATATATTTAAAATTCTTCTCTTTAATAATGTTTTAATACCTTTTTACCTAAGTATATATTTGTTTTACCTAAATATATAAATATTACCTAAATATACACTAAGCTGTGAGCTTAGTATACAGCAGCTCGGTGATATTTCTAGCCCTGACTATAATGACTTTAAGGTTATCCTGAAGTAGAGTGTAAACTTAAAATTCAGTATAAAATTATCATTCTTATATAAGAAATTATTCTGATGATTTCAATAAAAAGGCCATTCTTTCATCATGTTCCTTCATAAGTCTTTTAAGTTCAGTTACTTATAAGTAGAAGATTTAAGTTATATCTTCTACTTATAATTATATGATTTATATTGTTACTTATATATTATACTTACATAATGTATGTTTTTATAAATGTATACAGAAAAGATTTTGTATATAGAATAAGCTTCATGGAGTATTATTCCTTGATTATATATCTAAGTATTATATATATATATATTTATGCTTAGGTACATATAAATAAATACATATTGAAATATGTCAGATACTTTCCACTACTCTTTCTTATATTAATGATTTGTTACAATTTCACCTGCGTAGCAACTTGAGAATTAACATTTCTTAGTGTGTTTTGAGGCTCAATGAAAGAAAAACTATTCCCATAATAACTTATCTTTAAAACTGAAATATTAACAGTGTATGTATCATCTATATGCAAAATTGATACTAATCTATTTATCACTAATTCAAAAGAAAATGGAATGGAACCTAAACAATTGTTGGAGAGAAATGTAAATATATGTTCTCAAATAAAACTGCTAAGATTTGCAGAGAAATATTTCCAATTGTATTGTTATCAAAAGTGCATCACATAAATACAGGAAAAACTCACGCACTGATTATATACATTCAAAAACATTAATCACAAAAAGCTAATGAAGTCAAAGTTAATGTGTGTTTTTAAAAGTATATTAGGTATAAATTATATTTTGATTTTTACAAAAGGAAAATGTTTTTTTCAAGATCTCTAATAGTTAGTAAACACCAAAGCTCAGAGAAACATTGAAAACCAAACATTAGGAATGTGTTATTCTTTCTCTATATATTTCAAGTATGCATTTAAATAAGCTTTATTTATTTATTTAGAAATTGGAAGGACTATAATATATTCATATCATTTCCTCTCCTCTCTCCAAACAGTCCATGTATTTAAGGATGGATATAATAACTATTAAAGAGAAGGAGGTGTTCCAAATTTCCCTATGCTTTGTCATTTTTTTCTCTGTCTTTTCCTACATGGAGCCATCTGTTCTAGTTAAGTGCTGCCTGATTCTCTTCCTCTCTTTAATTTATTTCTATTCATCCAAGTTTCCCATTCCATGGTGGTTGCACCTTTCTCCTGTTAGTGCTTTCTTCTTCTCTCCTTTCACTTTTTTACACTTTGTTTAAAAGTTTTTCCTTGGATGCTCTACAGGTAGTGGACTACACCACTCTAGGATGCTAAAAACAAATGCCATCTGCCCTCCACATTCTGGTTTGTATTATTACTGTGTCTTTCTTTTGATTTTCTTTGACGTTACATGGACTCTGGAAGTGATTAATTGTAGCATAGAAATTCTGCGGGTATCGGAGTAATTATCTGGAAAAACATAATCATAAAAGGAGGAGAGCTAAGCAGTCATACCTGGTCATTAGTGTTAAACCTACAGTAGACCAAGGATACTAAGAGTGTACCTTTCATGTTTAGTGATAATGGACAACAGACTAGTGAATCTTAATTGTGAAACTGAATTTGAAAAGACCATATTCATAGTAAACAAATACTATTTTCATTCCATTAAACATCAAGTTCATATGTGGTCACTGTATAATAGTGGCTCGATATTACAAAACCTTTCAAATTCATCTCTGTGTCTTCCTAGTCATCCCTGATGTCTAGTCACACATAGTTTATTCATCTTTAGTATCCTCTTGAGAAGTTTTATAGGGGTTGGACATTAGAGTATTGTTTATAAACTCCTAAGCCGACTTATAACTAAATCTTAATATCTACAATTTCAATAACTGTTCCCAGACAATTCTGTTATACACAAAAATATATATCAATGTATATTACTGATCCTGTTCCCTTCACCTACCAGACACTGATTTTCTCTACTTCTTTATAATACATTTCCAAAAAATTCCCAAGTTAATATGTATTAAAAGATTTCACTTAATCAAATTAAAGTATTTGAGTTGACTAAGAACTTCAGTCCTTAAAACATCCCTTGCCTTGATTATTAATCTTTAACATAGAAACAGAATTTTCACACTCAACTGATATGTAACTTTATACTTTTCACACAAATACCTTTTCTTTAAATATATTAATGTATTCAAAATTTTTATTGGAATAGTAAATTGAAATAATTTCTTCACTCTGAAGAAAAGTTTCCATATGAAATCGTGATAGTAAATGAAATTTGGTGTTCATTTTGATAATTATGTAGTTGTTTTTTAAATTGTACTACACAAAATTTTCTGTTACAAGTTTTCGTATATGCCGTGTGACATCAACCATTTTTCATTTCAGGGACACCCAGTGAGGACATGGGAATCGAGAATACAACACTTTTGGTACAGTTCGTTCTCACAGGACTTGTTCACCTGCCACAGTGGAAAATCCCCCTGTTCCTGCTGTTCTTGGTCATTTATCTCATCACCATTGTGGGGAACCTTGGTCTGATCACTCTCATCTGGAATGACCCTCACCTTCACATTCCTATGTACTTATTTCTTGGGAGTTTAGCTTTGGTGGATACTTGGTTATCCTCCACAGTGACACCAAGGATGATACTAGACTTTTTTGCAAAGAGCAAACTGATCTCTTTCTCTGAATGCATGATACAGTTTTTCTCATTTGCAATAAGTGCAACCACAGAATGTTTTCTCTTGGCATCAATGGCCTATGATCGCTATGTAGCCATATGCAAGCCGTTACTCTACCCAGTGATCATGACAAATCGACTCTGTGTACGTCTGTTAATATTGTCCTTTGTAGCTGGATTTATTCATGCTTTCATTCATGAAGGATTTTTATTCAGGCTAAGGTTCTGTAAATCTAACATAATACATCACTTTTACTGTGATGTTGTGCCACTGTTAAAGATTTCCTGTAATGACCCTTCTCTCAATTACCTAATGCTTTTCATTTTCTCTGGCTCAATTCAGGTATTCACTATTACAACTATTCTTGTATCTTATACACTTGTTCTCTTTTCCATCTTAAAGCAGAAATCTATCAAAGGCATAAAGAAAGCCTTTTCTACCTGTGGCGCCCATCTCCTGTCTGTGTCTTTGTACTATGGCCCTCTTCTTTTCATGTACGTGCGCCCTGCATCTCCACAATTAGATGATCAAGATATGATGGACTCTGTATTTTACACTGTTGTGATTCCTGTACTGAATCCAATTATCTACAGTTTGAGAAATAAACAAGTAAAAAATTCACTGGCAAAATTCTTAAAGAGAAACACTTAGGTTTCATATTATTATCTGTTGTATTCTTATTAAAACACATTTTTAGGTCTAGATAGGCGTTCTAATTTGATAATGACAATATGTGGTGGAGATTGATTTACATTCAGAAATTTAGAAGCACCAAAATAGGAAGGAAGTCTTCTTCAAGGCTGTCAAATACAAATAGCCAAAACACTAGGAATGTAATATTTATATAATTCCTGGTCGTGTCATGGTTTTTCTTGCTAGAGGTAATCTATTGTGTGTATGTGTAATAATATAAATGTATCTGTAAATAAATTAAATTAAAGATAAATAAAACCAGTGAACTGGAAAAAATCACAAAATTGTGCAAGCTTAATGTGACTATATTTGGTAAACTGCCAGAATATTTAGAAAATGAATCTAACCTAGAATTGTTGTTGTTGATAATGATATGTTGTTTGTGTATGTATGTGGTTTAAGCACACTTATGTTATGAAACTTGTGCAAAGGTCGAAGAAGGTCACATGTCCTGCTTAATCATTCTCCCAACTCGTTTTCTTGAAAGAGTGCCTACAAGTGAACTTGGAGATAGAATTTTAACCTGCTAACCCCACAGATCCTCTTTCTCCATCCCCCACAGCATTAATGTTACAGGCGTATGAGAGGTCATGATCTTCTCAACAATGAAACCAGAAGCCCTTTCCTACTGACATTTGTATGCTATGTTTACGGGGATGCAAACACAGTTATTAGAGTGTGTAGCTGAGGAAACATTTTTAAATGTATATAATCTAAGCTCTAATAATGGTGAATATGATGTCACAGTCCCTAATGACCTTTTTTGGACAGATGTGAAATTATGTGTGCTTTATGTTTGTGCTGACCTTGATTGCAGGCCTCACACACATCCTGAGTGCAGAGTGAGTGAGATGTCTTCAGCTCACCTCTTTTCTCTTCTCCATACACTGGAATTGGCTATTGAGAATCTCACACCAGACATTATAACACCAATGTGTACACACTGCAACTTTATTTCTACCTTCTGTTGATACTCTCTTCCTTTTCATACATTTTTACCATGTGATTTTGCATGGATTAAATGCTAGTGGAATGTTATTGTTCATACATATAGAGAGATGTAACAAGACACATGTACATATGTATGTATTGGTGTGAATTCAGAGTTTATTTGTGACGTGATCTTATCTGTGTTCATGATTGTATCAAAAATATTAGTTTCCCACATCCTATGTTTGTTCACCCTGGAATTTTTTGAGGTCTTTTCATAATACATAATGTCTTGTTCTGTCACTTAGGGCTATTGACAGGATGTGTGAACTTCAATATATGGGTTATGTGGGAGATTTTGTAGTAGATGCATTCTTTTGAGGAAGATTGTGAGACTATGATCCCACCTTCTTGCTCTCTTTTTGTTCTTTATACTTGACTTGAACACTTTTGTTCCACAATGCAATTATACCATGATGTACTGTAATCTTTGATGATCTAGAAGACCTCACTGTTCAACAACTCCAAAAGAGGTAACCTAGTCCTACACTGGAATTTGTATTTGCTAGTCTGTGATGTCTGGTAGGGGTCTTGTCACCCCTTTATAAAGTAACTTCCTTAATGTCTCCCTTTTAAATACACTCATATATATGTATACATATATTATTATTAGGGTGCCTCTATAAATCAAGAAAGAAATAGAAATTTGGAAGGTAATATTATTTATGATAGCCTTAAAGTGTTTGCCAGTCCCTTATGGAAAAGTTGAAATTGATATTTACATAAGTAACATTACCAGTAACTGAATATCTCTTAGCCTACTTTTAACTCCTCAATATGGTGTCCAACTAATGTCTACTATTTCAGATAACCCTAATTCATGATATGGAACTCAAGTCACATGGTTACATGGTAGCCTGAGGTTGTGCATTCAGGCCTTGTGAAGGTCCATTGTGAGTGGAGATGATACTATCAAAAGCTGAGCATTTCAACCAAGGAGTTCAAGGTTTTGTAGCAAAGTACTGAAGACCTAGTTGTAGTTGTTGTTTTTATTTCTTCAGATGAGGAAATAAGATGAGAGCTGTATCCAAGTTGCTCAAATACATGACTTGGGATGAACCCAGAATATTTTTTCTCTATTCTTACTTTCCCTAGATTTAGGCACAGAAGCCTCTAGCCTCTGTACACTCTAATATTTCTGCAAAATTGAGCCTTAAAGATGTCAGTTTCCAGCCTCCATCTGCTAACCTAGGCCTAGAATATTTTCATCCTCCAAGACTTACCGCTAAATAAGCTCACCCTTTCTACCTCTTTCTGAGCTCTGGCTGGCTGGTTCAACTTGGCTTTTCTGGCCAAAACTCCTCTCCAAGCTGACAGATCCAATATGGATTCTTTCTTGGCTTCTAACTGAATTGCTCTGCTTGGCTTCAAACTAACTCTAGCAATATGTTGTAAACTTCTGGTTCCTTCTCATCCTATGCCTTGTTCTGTGTTCACCTGTGTCTAGCTTGTTCTCTCTGCCAACTGTCTCTGTAAAACTGTCCTGGTAAAAACTGCTACACACACACAACACACACACACACACACACACACACACACACACACACACACACACACATACACACACCTCCCACTATAATCCTCTACTCCCACTCTTCCCTTCTCTCCATGTGCTACTATTAAGCCTCTCTTTCCAGTCTGTTCTTGTGAGAGTTGGGTGTATCCCATCTAACTCTTTCGTTCACATTTTTTTTCTCTGTTTTATCCCTTTGACTACCCCTCAATTAGACACCACTTTCAAACATGCCTAATTTCTTCTATAAACGAATTTTACTTTCATTGTTTAGGATTAAAGGTGCATACAAAGACATGTCTATGTTTCAGACAGATTACATAGACTTAGAAAGTCTTCAAATGGGATCTCTTCTGTTCAGGAAGTTGTCTCCTGTGCTGATGTGTTCCAGGCTCTTCCCCACTTTTTCTTCTAAGTGATTTAGTGTCTCTGGTTTTATGTTGAGGTCTTTGATCCACTTGAACTTCAGTTTTGAGCATGGTGA
The DNA here is from genome assembly GCF_903995435.1 of Acomys russatus. Classification (NCBI taxonomy): domain Eukaryota; kingdom Metazoa; phylum Chordata; class Mammalia; order Rodentia; family Muridae; genus Acomys; species Acomys russatus. Next base: position 40,569,783 of record NC_067144.1, on the reverse strand, counting down.
CAAATATGGGTCTAGTTGCATTTTTCTACATGTAGATATCCTGTTAGACCAGCACCATTTGTTGAAGATGCTATCCTTTTTCCATTGAATAGATTTGGCTTCTTTGTCAAGAACCAAGTGACCATATGTGTGTGGATTCATTTCTTGGTCTTCGATTTGACTCCACTGATCAATCAGCCTACTGCTGTGCCAGTACCATGATGTTTTAATTACTGTTGCTTTATAGTACAGCTTGAGATCAGGTATGGAGATTCCCCTGGAGGATCTTTTGTTGTACAACATTGTGTTAGCTGTTCTGGGTTTTTTTTTTTTTTTTTTCCATGTGAAGTAGAGAATTGAACTTTCAGTGTCTTTAAAAAATTGTGTAGGTATTTTGATAGGAATTGCATTGAATTCGTAAATTGCTTTTGGTAAGATAGCCAGCTTTACTATGCTAATTCTCCCGATCCACGAATAAGGGAGATCATTTCCTCTTCTGAAGTCATCTTTAATCTCTTTCTTCAGAGTTTTGAAATTTTTTTCAAACAAGTCCTTCACTTGCTTGGTTAGAATAATGCCTAGATAGTTTATATTGCTTGTGGTTATCGTGAAGAGTGTAGTTTTCCTAATTTCTTCCTCTTCATGCTTGTCATTTGTATATAGGAAGGCTACTGGCTTTTTTGAGTTAATTTTGTATACAGCCAATTTGCTGAAGGTGTTTATACAGCTCAGATTGTAAGGTCAACAATTTTTTTTAATTTTTTTTTTATTAATTTATTCTTGTTACATCTCAATCTTTATCCTATCCCTTGTATCCTCCCATTCTCCCCCCCCCCACCCATTTTCCCATTATTCCCCTCCCCTATGACTGTTCCTGAGGGGGATTACCTCCCCCTGTATATGCTCATAGGGTATCAAGTCTCTTCTTGGTAACCTGCTGTCCTTCCTCTGAGTGCCACCAGGTCTCCCCCTCCAGGGGACATGGTCAAATGTGAGGCACCAGAGTATGTGAGAAAGACATATCCCACTCTCCACTCATCTGTGGAGAATATTCTGACCATTGGCTAGATCTGGGTAGGGGTTTAAAGTTTACCCTCTGTATTGTCCTTGGCTGGTGCCTTAGTTTGAGCGGGACCCCTGGGCCCAAATCTGCCTATCATAATGTTCTACTTGTATGTTTCTAGGACCCTCTGGATCCTTCTACTTTGCTATTCTCCCATGCTTCTCTCATTTAGAGTCCCAATAGGATGTCCTCCCCTCTGTCCCAGTTTCCTGGTAAGTGAAGGCTTTCGTGGGACATGCCCCTTGGGCTAGTATGCAGATATAAGTGAGTATATACCATTTGAGTCTTTCTGCTTCTGGGTTAACTCACTCATTATGATCATTTCTAGCTCAATCCATTTATCCACAAATTTAGGGAATTCCTTGTTTTTAATAGCTGAGTAGTATTCCATAGTGTATATGTACCACAGTTTCTTTATCCATTCTTCTACTGAGGGACACTTAGACTGTTTCCATGTTCTGGCTATTATGAATAAGGCTGCTGTGAACATGGTTGAGCAAATTTTCTTGTTGTGTGCTGGAGCATCTTCTGGGTATATTCCAAGGAGTGGAATAGCTGGGTCTTGAGGAAGCCCTATTCCCAGAGTTCTGAGATAGCACCAGATAGATTTCCAAAGTGGCTGCACTAGTTTGCATTCCCATCAGCAATAAAGGAGTGTTCCTCTCTCCCCACATCCTCGCCAGCATGTGGTGTCGCTTGAGTTTTTGATCTTAGCCATTCTGATGGGTGTAAGATGGAATCTCAGAGTTGTTTTGATTTGCATTTCCCTGATGACTAAGGAGGTTGAGCATTTCTTTAAGTGTTTCTCAGCCATTTGATATTCCTCTGTTGAGAATTCTCTGTTTAGTTCCAAGCCCAATTTCTCAATTGGGTTATTTGGTTTGGTGGTGTTTAGCTTCTTGAGTTCTTTATATATTTTGGATATTAGACCTTTGTCAGATGTAGGGTTGGTGAAGATCTTTTCCCAGTCTGTAGGCTGTCGTTTTGTTCTCTTTACAGTGTTTCCTGCCTTGCAGAAGCTTCTCAGCCTCATGAGGTCCCACTTATTAATTGTTGACATTAAGGCCTGGGCCGTTGGTGTTCTGTTCAGGAAGTTGTCTCCTGTGCCAATATGTTCCAGGCTCTTCCCCACTTTTTCTTCTAAGTGACTTAGTGTCTCTGGTTTTATGTTGAGGTCTTTAATCCACTTAGATTTGAGTTTTGTGCAAGGTGACTAATATGGGTCCAGTTGCATTTTTTTACACATAGACCTCCAGTTAGACCAGCACCATTTGTTGAAAATGCTATCCTTTTTCCATAGAATGGATTTGGCTTCTTTGTCAAAAATCAAGTGACCATATGTGTGTGGATTCATGTCTGGGTCTTCGATTCAATTCCACTGATCAACCAGCCTGTTGCTGTGCCAGTACCATGCTGTTGTAATTACTATTGCTTTATAGTACAGTTTGAGATCAGGTATGGAGATTCCTCCGGAGCACCTTTTATTGTACAAAATTGTTTTAGCTATTCTGAGTTTTTTGTTTTTTTATATGAAGTTCAGAATTGAACTTTCAATGTCTTTAAAAAATTGTGTAGTTATTTTGATAGGGATTGCATTGAATCTGTAGATTGCTTTTGGTAGGATGGCCATTTTTACTATGTTAATTCTCCCGATCCATGAGCAAGGAAGATCATGCCATCTTCTCAGGTCATCTTCAATCTCTTTCTTCAGAGATTTGAAATTTTTTTCCAACAAGTCCTTCACTTGCTTAGTTAGAGTAACTCCTAGATATTTTGTATTGCTTGTGGCTAATGTGAAGGGTGTGGTTTTCCTAATTTCTTCCTCTGCAAGCTTGTCATTTGTGTATAGGAAGGCTACAGACTTTTTTGAGTTAATTTTGTATCCAGCCAATTTGCTGAAGGTGTTTATCAGCTTTAGGAGTTCTCTGGTGCAATTTTGAGGGTCACTTATGTACACTATCATATCATCTGCAAAGAGGGATAATTTGACTTTCTCCTTTCCCATTTGGATACCTTGATCTCCTTTTGTTGTCTTAGTGCTCTGGCTAGAACTTCGAGTACTATATTGAAGAGATATGGAGAGAGTGGGCTGCCTTGCCTTGTTCCCGATTTTAGAGGAATTTCTTGAGTATCTCACCATTTACTTTGATTTTGGCTATTGGCTTGCTGTATATAGCCTTTATTATGTTGAGGAAAATGCCTTGTATCCCCGATCTCTCTAAAACTTTAAACATGAATGGTGTTGAATTTTATCAAATGCTTTCTCTGCATCTAAAGAGATGATCATGTGGTTTTTTATTTTCAGTTTGTTTATATGGTGGATTACATTGATGGATTTCCGTATATTAAACCATCCCTGCATGCCTGGAATGAAGCCTACTTGGTCATGATGAATGATATCTTTGTTGTGTTCTTGTATTCGTTTTGCATCTATGTTCATAAGAGAAATTGGTCTGAAATTCTCTTTCTTTGTTGAGTCTTTGTGAGGTTTAGGTATCAATGAGACTATGGCCTCATAGAATGAATTTAATAATGTTCCATCCATTTCTATCTTTTGGAATAGCTTGAAGAGTATCGGTATTAGCTCGCCCTTGAAGGTCTGGTAGAATTCTGCACTGAAACCATCTGGCCCTGGGTTTTTTTTTGGTTGGGAGACTATTGATGATTGCTTCTATTTCTGTAGGGGAAATGGGACTATTTAGCTTGTTTATCTGTTCTTCACTCAACTTTGGCAAGTGAAATTGATCAAGAAAATCGTCCATTTCTCTTCGATTTTCGAATTTTGTGGCGTATATGCCTTCAAAGTATTCTTTGTATTTCTTCAGTGTCTGTTGTTATGCCTCCCTTTTCATTTCTGATTTTCTTGATTTCAATACTGTCTCTCTGCCTTTTAGTTAGTTTGACTAATGGGCTGTCTATCTTGTTGATTTTCTCAAAGAACCAGCTCTTGGTTTTGTTGATTCTTTGGACTGTTTTCTTAGTTTCTAATTTGTTAATTTCACCCCTGAGTTTGATTATTTCCAGACGTCTACTCCTCTTGGGTGTTTCTGCTTCTTTTTTTTCTAGGGCTTCCAGTTGTGTCATTAAGATTCTTATGTGCTATGTTTCCAATTTCTTTTTAAAGGCACTTAGTGCTATGAATTTTCCTCTTAGCACTGCTTTCAATGTATCGCACAAAATTGGGTACGTTGTTCCTTCATTTTCATTGAATTTCAGAAACTCCTTGATTTCTTTCTTTATTTCTTCCCTGACCCAGGTGTCATTTAGGAGAGAGTTGTTTAGTTTCCACGTACGTGTAGGCTTTTTTTATTTCTGTTGTTGTTGAAGTGCAGCCTAAGAGCATGGTGATCTGATAGGATACAAGGTATTATTTCAATCCTCTTGTATCTATTGAGGCTTGCTTTATGACCTAAGATGTGATCAATTTTGGAGAAGGTTCCACGGGGTGCAGAGAAGAAGGTATATTCTTTCTTGTTTGGGTGAAAGGTTCTATAGATATCTGTTAGATCCATTTGACCCATGGCATTGGTTAATGATGTTATTTCTCAGCTTAGTTTCTGTTTCAATGACTTATCCTTCAGTGAGAGTGGGGTGTTGAAGTCTCCCACTATTATTGTGTGGGGATAGATGTGTGGTTTAAGCTTTTTTAGCAGATCTTTTACAAATGTGGGTGCCCTTGTATTGGGAGCATAGATGTTCAGAATTGTGATGTCATCTTGGTTGACTTTACCTTTGATGAGTATGAAGTGTCCTTCCTCATCCCTTTTGATTAATTTTGGTTGAAAGTCTATTTTGTTCGATACTAAAATGGCTACGCCTGCTTGCTTCTTGTCACCATTTGCTTGGAATATTTTTTCCAACCTTTTACCCTGAGGTAATGCCTATCATTATGGGTGAGATGTGTTTCTTGAATGCAGAAGAATGTTGGATCTTGTTTATGCACCCATTCAGTTAGTCTGTGTCTTTTTATTGGAGAATTGAGACCATTGATGTTGAGAGATATTAATGACCAGTGACTGTTAAGAGTCTTAATTTTGATGTTGTTTCCAGTCGAGCGTTTGTGTAGTTGTGTTTTTGCCATGGTATAGTTATCTATTTCCTGAGTAGTTTTGGTTGTAGCTTGACCCTTTGGGATGGAGTTTTCCTTCTAGTACCTTCTATAAAGTGGATTTGTGGATAGGTATCCACAGCCTTATGTGTCCCCTGCCAAGTTCAGCCAGGAACACTGGGCCTGAACCACGGGCCGAAGTCAGCTAGATTCTCAGGGCCTGAACTGTCTGCCAAGCTCAGCTAGGGATTCTGGGCCCAAAATGCACACAGGGTCCAGTCAGAATTTTTGGGCTGGGATTACACACCAAGCTCAGCTAGGGGCTTTTGGCCCAAAGTGCATGCTGTGTTCAGTTATTGACTCAGGGCCCGAACTGTCCGCCAAGCTCAGCCAGGAATTCTGGATTCAAACTGCACACTGTGTCCAACCCGAGTCTTAGAGCCAGTGGCACTGAGCACTCCGTCCAGCCTGCGTCACAGCAAGAGAACTGCGGCTGCGCTGAGCTAGGGCTTCCAGTGGAGCTGAGTGCTCCGCCCAGCCTGTGTCACAGCAGGAGAACTGCGGCTGCGCTGAGTTAGCACTGGTGGTGGAACTGAGCTCTCTGCCCAGCCTGCATCACAGCAGGAGAACTATGGCTGCGCTGAGCCAGCGCCGCTGGTGAAACCAAACGCTGCGCCCAGACTGTGTCACCGCAATGGAGCTGCCGCTTAGCTGAGGTGGTGCCTAGAGTGGAACTGAGCGCTCCGCCCAGCCTGTGCCACAGCAGGGGAGCTGTGGCTGCGCTGAGTTAGTGCCTCGTGCAGAATTGCTTGCTGGGCTGAGCCAGAAACCGGGACTCTGGGGCCGAACTGTCCGCCAAGTCCAGTCTGGGTCCCAAGGCACCAGGCGACCCAAATCCTGCCCAGAGTCCCCTCTCCCTCAGCAACTCCCACCGGCCACCACACTTATTGCCTCCACCGGAAGGCTATGAGCTGTAAACCTCAGCCACCTCCGCTGGTGCCGCTGCTGCTCCCTCTGCCGCTGCTGCTCTGATCCGAGAAAATCTGTGCTCCTCCCATGTGCAGGGGCATGCAGGTCCTCCGCACCCTGGTCCCTTTGCACGGTGGAGCACTCCCGCTGTCGTGGTGTGGGGACCTCGGTGTTCCTGGCTCAGAAATATGTGCAATTCCCTGAATTGTTCACTGGCGCCTCCAAATATGGCCCACACTGATCGCCGTCATCTTGGATCTCAGGTCAACAATTAATAAATGGGAGCTCATGAGGCTGAGAAGCTTCTGTAAGGCAGGAAACTGTAAAGAGAACAAAGTGATAGCCTACAGACTGGGAAAAGATCTTCACCAACCCTACATCTGGCAAAGGTCTAATATCCAAAATATACAAAGAACTCAAGAAATAAAACACCACCAAAACCAATAACCCAATTGAGAAATGGAGCTCAGAACTAAACAGAGAATTCTCAACAGAAGAGTATCAAATGGCTGAGAAACACTTAAAGAAATGCTCAACCTCCTTAGTCATCAGGGAAATGCAAATCAAAACAACTCTGAGATTCCATCTCACACCCAACAGAATGGCAAACATCAAAAATTCAAGTGACACCACATGCTGGCAAGGATATGGAGAGACACTCCTTCATTGCTGGTGGGAATGCAAACTAGTGCAGCCACTTTGGAAATCTATCTGGAGCTCTCTCAGAAAACTGAGAATAAAGCTTCTTCAAGACCCAGCTATTCCACTCCTTGGAATATACCCAGAAGATGCTCCAGCACACAAGAACATATGCTCAACTATGTTCATAGCCACCTTATTCATAATAGCCAGAATATGAAAACAACCTAAGTGTCCCTCAGTAGAAGAATGGATAAAGAAACTGTGGTACATTTACACTATGGAATACTACTCAGATATATTAAAAACAAGTATTTCCCAAAATCTGTGGACAAATGGATTGAACTAGTAGTGATCATAATGAGAGAGTTAACCCAGAAGCAGAAAGAATCAAATGGTATATACTCACTTATATCAGGACACTAGCCCAAGGGGCATGTCCCATGAAAGTCTTCACTTACCAGGAAAGTGGGACAGAAGAGAGGACATCCTATTGGGACTTTAGGTAGAGAAGCATCGGAGAATGGGGAAATAGAAGGATCCAGAGGGTTCTAGAAACCTACAAGAAGAACATTATGACAGGTGAAACTGGGCCCAGGGGGGTCCTTCTCAAACTATGGCACCAGCCAAGGACAATACGGTGCAGTAAACTTCGAAGCCCTACCCAGATCTAGCCAATGGACAGGACATTCTCCAAAGTTAAGGGGAGAGTGGGGTCTGACTTTCACATGAACTCTGATGCCCCATATTTGACCATGTCCCCTTGATGGGGAGGTCCAGTGGCACTCAGAGGAAGGATAGCAGGATACCAAGAAGAGAATTGATATCCTATGAGCATATACAGGGGGAGGAGGCCCCCCTCATACACAGTCATAGGGGAGGGGAGTAAGGGGACAGCGGGAGGGAGGGAGGAATGGGAGGATACAATGGATGGGATAACAATTGAGATGTAATATGAATAAATTAATAAAATTTTTTAAAAAGGAAAAAATGTGATCTCTTGTTAGAGTAACCATATTGCTGGATTAAAATTCCTATACGGCTAGACTGTGATTAATCTACAACGACTTTTCATAACCTGAAGCATTGCCTCTTTTCTCGATGGCCTATTGGAGTACCAATAGAGTTGCTAAGTTATAGGGTCACAATAGTTTGTAAAACAGGCGAGGCTTGCTCTATACGTCTTTTTTTTTTCTAAGTTGTACACAAAAGCAGTGGCTTTTCTATCATTTTTCAAATAGATCAACTAGAACAAGTGAGACCAACCCTGTTTCCATATTTAATACAACTTCTGGGGCTTCTGCTTTATCTTGACGTAAAGTTCTGGATGCAGATGTTATCTTCACCCTTAGGAAAGATGGCTTTCTCTCTCTCTCTCTCTCTCTCTCTCTCTCTCTCTCTCTCTCTCTCTCTCTCTCTCTCTCTCTCTCTCTCTCTCTGTGTGTGTGTGTGTGTGTGTCCCTCTGCCCTCCCTCCTGTTCTCCCTTCTCTTCTTCCCTCCTCTCTCTCTCTCTTTCTCTCCTTCCCCCCTATTTCATCAGTTACCTCACTTCTGTTCTCTTTACTTCTGATTTCCTCACTTGCTTCCTGAGTTCACAACTACAAATATGTAATATTAAACTGCTCTCTGGAGCCCACCTTTTGCTCTCTGAATTTCATTATTTGAACATACTAGACTCAAACCTGAAAGTCCAAGGCAGCTTTTAGAGAACAGTCATGTTTTCTAAGATCCTCGATTCCCAGGCCAGGCTCACCAAGAGCTGTGAAAGGATCCTTCCCTCAAGTAGACACTCCAGCTTTCTATATCATTTGTATACTGACCTAAAAAATTGTTTGCCTAAACCTGTCAGGAGTGTTGCTTGTGATCAGAATAGTATTAAAAGGAGTAATTCCACTTTTTTCTTCAAGCTAGGCTTGGGTACTGTGAGTAGATAATCACAATGCAAAAGTCTGATGCTCCATGGGGCCCTTTGGACTCTGCACATGTGTCCAATCATTGCCCAGCACAGCAGCCTCACTCTGTCCTCAGGGAGCACTTGTGCTCTCATGTGAGAATCTCTGTTCTTCTCTCAGGGCTACAATTGGTTGACCTTGAATCAAAGGAAAATATACAGACATCTTTTTTTTTTTTTTTCTGTGCTTATGGAATAAAACCTTCAAAGCAAGCCACTGCCATAGAATGCTACCAGCCTTCCTGGTAAGTCTTGACTGCTTTCAAAACCCCAACACTTATTGAAGATCTTTACAGCATTTCTCATAATATGGGTAAGAAAGAAATGATTTGCATAATATTATGCCTCCAGTCTGTTACAAGATGTATGCTGTTTAAATAGCAGTTGTTTTATATTTATATTTAGACTCCAACTTGGTTTTAAATTAAAAAAAGAACAACAAAAGATTATCTGTATACTTTAATTTTTGTTGAAAAATATGAAGAACATGGTTGAACAATAATTGGCTTTGCTAGTGATGTTATATTATACATTTAACAATAAATTTAGTTCTGTTGAACTAAAATACTGGTTTTAAACACCTAAGTAACTATTCTTCTTCTGTATTGATATCTTCTGGTAATCCCAGCAAAAATATTACTCTGTATATTTAATCATATATTCTAATTAAAATCTTTAAGGCTGGTTACTTAAATATTCATTTGTCTATATTGTCAAGTTCTAAGAATAATTTATTTGAAAAGACATACACACACATATACAAACAAGATTCACACATGTAAGGGAAAGACAGAGAATAGACCTATGTTTCATGGAGTCATACATGTTGATATATAAATATACATATTTCTGATTGCATGTAAAGAAATATTATATACAAGGTTCATTTATTCACTAAACATATTAACATTCTATGTATCATTTATATGAGGATTAAGTGTTTGACACAATTTTATTCTGCCAGGAAAAATTACACCGATATAGATGAAAATGCTATCAAATACAATCAGAAAGATTTCTAAAGAAACTTAGTTCTAAATTTAGTTATAACATAATGAGGTAAGATTTAAATATGCAAAGAATTATCAGTAAAACATGTAACCACAGCACGGAATTTGTGACATAAAATTTAAATATCCAATGCCTTTTGGAAGCACAGATTTATAAGAAATGTATTTTAATTTTTTCTAAAGGAAAAACTACTCAGAGCTGGTAGTAATCAAAGTAATGAGCAAGTAGCAGGAGAAGACATTCACCCTGGGCATGGAACAACCTGTCCCTCATTGATTTTCCATTCTTTGTCTGGTGGCTCTATTTTGTGATGTCACACTCACTGTATTCATTGAGTATTTTGTGATTTCATGCCTACTGTGTTTGTGTATTTTGTGACCCCGCACTTACTGTGTTCCTTGTGTCTTCTGAGGATATATCTCTCTTCCTCCTTTTTAAGCATCCAAAATTCCATTTCCTGTACTTTTTCTGTTGATAACATCCTTTTATCCCCTCTGATGTATTTATCAAGCATGTTTCCAAAGTAATAGCTTATAAATTCTGAAAGGGCAAACAAACTGTCCACACTCCCACTATCTGTGGCTCTTTCAGAGAGTCTTTCCTAACTATGGACTTACTGCTGCCACTCTGACATTATTACCTCAAGCACATTCAGGAAACCATTCTCAGCAAAGTCCAGAAGCTTCTTAATCTCAGCAATCAGAAATGTCTATTGCTTATCCTACTGAAGCATTGGGTTTTACTCCAGTCAGTATATTTTTCTTTGGTCATTCTTTCTTTTTTAATTTTATTAATTTCTTCAGATTACAACTCAATTATTATCCCATTACTTGTATCCTCCCATTCCTCCTCCCTCCCACTCTCACCGTATTCCCTTCCCCCAGATCTAAGACCACGGGGGACCTCCTCCCCGACTATATGGTCATAGGCTATCAGGTCTCATCTTGGAAACCTGCTTATTCTTTCTTTGAGTGACATCAGGCCTCCCCACCAAGGGGAAGTGGTCAAATATGGAGCACCAGAGTTCATGTCAGAGTCAGTTCCTGCTCTCCACATAACTGTGGAGAATGTCCTGTCCATTGAGTAGATCAGAGTAGGGATTTGATATTTACTACTTGTATTGTCCTTGGTTAGTGCAATAGTTTGAGCAGACTCCTCCTGGGCCGCGATCCACCCATCATGCTGTTCTTCTTATAGGTTTCTAAGACCTTCTGGGTCCTTCTACTTCTCCATCTCCTATATTTCTCTTACCTAGAGTTCCAGTGTGATGTCCTCACATCTATCCCAATCTCCTGGTAAGTGAGACTTTTGTGGGACATAACTTTTGAGCTAGTGCCCAATTGTAAGTGAGTGTATACCATGTGAGTCTTTCTGTTTCTTAATAGCTGTCTTCTATTAAGGGTCACAATACTGCATGCTCTAGCTGCATTTTGCTTTTCTGGTTAGTTTTTTTTTTTTAATTGATAGTATCTTGCTATAGTCCCATCATGATTTGCATGTTCCCATCCTTTGAGTAAAGTGATTACAGATAGGTATGACTTTGACCAGGGATTTATTTTTCTTAATCTCTTGATTCTAATTTGAGCCTATTATAAAAATTGCTAGAATGTGGCTTGGTGTCATGAAAATACCACAAGGGATCAAGAAAGTCATTCAAGGGGAAACATCACACCCTAACATTTCAGAGATGAAGGAGGTTATTGCTCTTGAAGAATGTCACTCTGGAAGGTGGTGATTCTGGAAGGCAGCAGCTGGGTTATCCACATTTTTTCTTGGAGCCATTTTGTCAATGTGTGTTCATTTTTAGTGTGGGATTGAATGAAAAAGAAACATTTAAAACAAGAACTTTGTCTGCAACCAGGAGCCATGAAGTACAAATGGCTCCCAAATTAGTTACATTACAGATGTCATCCTTCTTGTTTATAGCTCCTTTCACTTAACTCCTTCAAATGCTTTTGGGTCATCAGCTCCATGGTCCACAGCATGTCCTCAACTATACAAACCTTAGCAATACTCTATTGATGTTGTTATGTAAACATTACTGGGATGTGCAAAGGGTCCTCATACTACAAAGTTGTAAATGTTTCTGTATGTTCAATTTCAACTTATTAGCACAAACTGAGAAGGCAAGCCATACATCTCTAATGACTTTTATGCCCACACTGAATATGTGAAAAGCAACTAACTTGGTAGTCTAAAAAACTTTAGAACCTTACCCTGTAGCGTAATCATTACTAATAGTGTCATTTCACATGTTGACTGATCATTTGACCTACACTTTAATGATATGAGCAACATTTTAACCACTTTATTTCATCATATTTTAATAATTAAAGGACTTGCATGTTTCAGTTTTTCGATTTCTTCAAACATATTCTGTAAGTTGGAATAATAGGAAATGAAATTAAAATGCCATATTGATATGGCTATTTAGATTATATCAAATGTACTCTCCTGATAGTTGATTTCTAAATCATAGTGAACATTTTTTCATGTTTTTCATTTCAGGGGATGTCCAGTGAGGATTCAGAAATGAAAAATGCAACTGTGCTCACAGAATTTGTTCTTACAGGGCTCACTGATCGCCCAGGGCTCCAGCTGCCCCTTTTCTTGCTGTTCCTGGTGATCTATCTCATCACTATTGTGGGGAACCTTGGTCTGATCACTCTCATCTGGAATGACCCTCACCTTCACATCCCCATGTACTTCTTCCTTGGTCATCTGGCCTTTGTGGATGCTTGTTTGTCATCCACAGTGACACCGAAGATGTTACTTAATTTCTTACAGATTAGTAAAATTATTTCCTTCTCTGAATGCATGATACAATTTTTTTCCTTTGCAGTCTTTGTAACTACAGAATGTTTCTTGTTGGCAGCCATGGCTTATGATCGCTACGTAGCAATATGCAAACCTTTACTGTATCCAGTGATTATGACTAATAGACTATGTATATGTCTTTTAGTCCTATCTTTTGTAGGTGGGATTCTTCATGCTACATTACATGAGGGATTTTTACTTCTATTAACCTTCTGTAATTCCAATATAGTGCATCATTTTTACTGTGACATTATTCCATTGCTAAAGATTTCTTGTACTGACTCTACTATTAATTTTCAATTGGTATTTGTTTTGGCTGGGTTAATTCAAGCCTTTACCATTGTGATTGTGATTGTATCTTATACACTAGTGCTGTTTACAATTTTGCAAAGGAAGTCTGTCCAAGGCATAAGGAAGGCTTTCTCCACCTGTGGTGCCCATCTCCTATCTGTGTCTTTATACTATGGGCCTCTTCTCTTCATGTATGTGCTCCCTCCATCTCAAGAAGCGGATGATCAAGATATCATAGACTCTGTGCTTTACACGGTCATAATTCCTGTGTTAAATCCAATTATCTATAGTCTGAGAAACAAGCAAGTCATGGATTCACTGAAGAAAATATTAAAGAAAAAGACTTAGATCTTATAAAGTACTTGTTTTTTATTTAATATTAAAATATCACAATTTCTCTGTGTAAGTTTTTTTTAGTATTTTAGTGAAATGTCCAAAGAATTTTGAATTCATCTTCTTTTCCTTGACTCTGTCTAAATAAAATTTTCCGGAATTTTTATGGCTTAAGATATTTTATCTTAAAAAAAATGTTTTATCTAATAAGCAGATAACATTTACAGACTTTGGCCTTAATGGGTTCCTTAAGGAGAGGGAACTGGTTCCTTTAGAAGCTGCTAACCTTCACTTCCAGTTCACTCAGGTGTTTAAGTTTTATTCCTTCTCAAGTCTCTGATGGGGTTGAAGACCAGATAGTTTAGTATTACAATCAAGCTTAGTTGGTTAGGGGAATAAGATGTTTTTAGATCAAGATAGATGATTTAAGCTAATGGAGATAAGATATGATAGATATTTATTTTCATTCAGAAATTTAAACCCAACAAGATAGGAAAGATGTTTGCTTCAAGTTTGACAAACACAAATAGCCAAATCACTATGAACGTAACATTTATATAACTTATGATTGTCTCATGGTTCTTCCTCCTGTATGTAGTTTATTTTATTCATGTGTAATAATATAAATATATATGTTAAAAAAGAAACATAATAAATAAATAGATAACATTTTTAAAAAAGAAAAAAGAAGAAAAAACCTTAAAAGCCACAGCTCAAAATTGGTAAACACATGAAAAGGAAATTCATGAAAGATGTAGAAGCAGGCCAAATAACAACGCAAATACATGAAACACATGGTGGACAATATTAGTTATCAGGTAAATGTATATTAAATTTCAATGACACACAAGGGCTTATTTATTAAATAAATAAATATGAAAAGATTATTTCTACTGGAAGTCATGATATGGAACTTTTATGGTCAAAAGTTATTAATAAAGATAATTTGGAGAGAATTACACACAACTTAATGGAACAGTTATGGTTTTCTTTGATTAGTAATTATGTGCCTATATCACTCTGTTATTATTCCATTCTTCTGCAATGCTTACAGTGATTCCACTTTTCACATAGTCTATTTTTATCTCGGTATTTCTCCATCACTAATAAAACTGTAAAAATGCCAGATAGACTATTGAGTCATCCAGAAAAACAATGTCCTTTCCTTTTCTCCTTTTCTGCTAGTACAGTAAGGAAACAACAAAACAGGTAAATAAACAAATAAAACAAAAGCTCTTACTTCATGTGGATTCATTTCAGTATTCAGATATCAAGTTTAAATGACAGAAAATAAATTTTAAGAACTTATTCTGCATGAGTTTTTTAATTTTTTAAGTACACGGATGTTTCCTACGTGTGTGTCTTATGTACCGCATGCATGCCTGATGCCCTCAGAAGTCAAAAGAGCACTTCTGGAAGTAGATATGGGTGATTATGAGCCATCATACGTATTCAGGGACCTGACTTAAACTCAAGCCCTCTAGAATAATAACAAGTGCTATTAACCACTAAACCACTTCTCATAGCCCCAAGAATACATGCTAATAGACAAATTCCTGTGTTAATGATAGAAAGGAAAATTTGAACATGCTTTAGCCACATTAAACCCCCTCTAGACCAGATGTTCTCAACCTGTGGGTCACAATCAATTTAGAGGCAGCATATCATATATCCTGAATATCAGATATTTACAACATGATTCATAAAAGTCGCAAAAATATAGCTATGGAGTAGCAATGAAGTAATTGTTTGGGTAAAGGTCATCACAACCTGAAGAACTATATTAAAGTGTTGCAGCATTAGGAAGATTTAGAACCACTGTTCTAGACTCTACAGATTAGAGCCTTTCTTTAAGTTTGGAGATTATATGGTCTCTGACCATGCCTCCATGGCATGTGTAACTTCAAACGTGTACATGCTACCTTTAGGCCATATATATATATATGGCCTCTCTGTTTCTTTCTCTTCAGACAATTCTTATTTAAAAGTTTTGGTTTCTCTGTTAATGGTGGCTCTTTCATAGCTTTGGTCTTTTGGTGATAGAAGGCTTGTAGGTGACTGTCTCAAGGTGACACTCTACTGCAATGAACACTCTTGAGGCCGCATACAACCACTGAAGACAGAGCTCCAGGAAATCCAAAGGCTAGGCCCTCACGTTAGGGAACGACAGATGTAGTTCACCTTCTACTCTGTTTGCTTCCTTTATCTTCTTTCCTTTGCTCCTAGAATTCCTGACCAGCTTTGAGCTTAGATTAAGGGAGCTTGATCTGTCTGCAGTTTATTCTGGAGTTTGCAAGAAGAGAACAGGTGTGCTTTGACTTGAACTCAAAGTAATTCTAGAGATGTTGGCTCTCTTCAAGTCATGCTCTGGTTACCTCAAATAAAACCATATAAGAAAAGCTTTTTTAGAGCAAGATATTATATCCATGAAATTCTCCCCAAATAAAACCAAATTGTCCAGTCAGCAAGTGATTTAAATAGATAATTTTCCAAAGAAGAACTACAAACAAGCAATAAATACTTAGTATCCTTAGCTAGCAAGGAGATGCAAATTGACACTACCTTGGGATTCCACATCCCCGTGGTTAAAATGGCTATCACCAAGAAATCAAATGACCACCAAAGCCCAGGAAGACATTCAGAAACAGGAAAACTTAGTGTCTGCTGATGAGAACAGAAACATGGGAGTTGCTCAAAACACTTAAATAGAAATAGCAGAGACTGAATCACCAACCAAGGACCATGCATAGACTGGACCTAGGCCCTCCATACAGATGTAGCTGATGGGCAGTTCCATCTTCACGTGGAACCCTCTAGGACTGGGAGCAGGGGCTGTCTTTGACATGGAGTCACTTGCCTTGATGGGGCTGCCCCACCAACCCACAAGGAAAAGGATGTGATCAGGCCTGATGTGACTTTATGTACTGTGGTGGGTTGGGGGCTCCCCTTTTCTGAGGAGAAAGGGAGCGTGGGTAGGGGAAGAGGGATGGAGGGTGGAACTGAGAGGAGAGGAGGGAGAAGGCCACAATTGGTATATAAAGTGAATACATAAATAAAATAATTTTTAAAAAAAGAAAGAAACACTATGTGATTAGGTTATACTGTGGCTAAGAATATACACTAAGGAATCTGAATTACTGTTATCACAAAGATACTTATGCATATTTGTTTTTTGCTACTCTTCACAATAGCCAAAAATATTAGTCTAACATAACTGTCCATCAACAAACAAACATGTAATACTTAAACACAATGAAACATTTTTAGTCATAAAGAAAAACAAGGTAGTGACATTTTAACGAAAACATATACATCTAGAAATCATTATGTCATGTGAAATAAGCCATATCAGAAGGACAAAGACTACATTTTCTCTCATGTACAGAACTTACATATAATTTATCTATATACATGTATGTGTGTTTATTTGTATAATGTGTGTTTGTGGGTCATGAGGATAAAGACAGAATATTAGATAGGAGGAAGAGGTATCAAGTGAGGTGGGAAATAAAGAAAAATGGAATACATGTCAGAGGAAGACTGAAGCAGGGAGGAACTAGAAGGAAGGACACCAGCTGGAAGGGACGGGGAATGGGGGAGGGGGAATGGTGAGGGCAGGGTGCAAGGAAGAATGCAAACAAAGTAAAACAACATATCCATATGAGGACACCATAACGAACATTGTAAGAAACCATGAAAAGTAAAGTTTGCCTAATCTGTTAGAAATGTCAACTGTGATAAGAAACTGTGGCAAAAGGTGCAGCCCGTATTTCTAAAGCTGTATTTGGGCACTGTGAGCCGATATTCACAGTGTAAATGTCTGCATTGCCCCTTGGGATCATTTGCATGCCTTGCATGCGTCAAGTGTAGAGTGCCCTGCACAACAGCTGCACTCTGTCCACGGGGGATGCTTGAGTTCCTGGTGGGAATTTTGGCTCTCTATTTCTCCTCCTCTTAGCAGAAGCACACAGAGTTACACCTGGTTGACTTTTGTATTGGAAGAAAAATTATATAGACATTTTCTGTGTTTGTAGACTGAAACTCCACTTGAGCCAGTGTGGTGAGAACTGATCCCTATGTTACTGTCCTTCTGTAGGACTGTGTTTGTCTCTGCTTTAGAAAGCCTAATACTGGTTTTTAAAATTCTCTGAAGCTTCTCCCAGGCTCTAGGTAAGAGAAAAGATGATTTCTGTAATATTCTGCATCCTTTCCATGAAGATCTGAAAATGTTGTTAAATATATAATAGCTTTATATTTATCCTTTCAGATTCTAGATCAGTGTAGAAGGAAACAAGAGCAATGTCTATATATTTTGTTTGGGGATTAAGTATGAATAAGCAAAATAATTTAACCTGAATTCTTACAGGTAAAGATGTTTTATTACCTACTTAATTAACTCATTGTGGTTAATGATGAGCTAAAATATTAAGTTGCTCTTAAACAGCCAACTATTATAGTAACCCTAGCAAAAGGGACTATTTTATTTATTTGAAAACACACTCTAACTCCTCTATATTACTGTTTTCATCTAATAATTTACTTAAAAGCATATACATATATATGTATATATATTGAGATATATGTGTATATATATATTGAGAGAGAGTGACTGTATATAAACCACATGCTTCACGCAGTTTTTTAGACTAATATATCTGTGTATATGTGTTTGTTTTATACAAACATACACCCCACATATAAACAGGCAGGAAATACTTAAACAACAACTTTCCATGACACTATTACCCTTTGTCATGTTTACAATTTAAACATAAATTTATTTGGAAATTTCAAGTTCTTTTATTAGGGATTGCATGGAATAAAACACTCAATTTTATCTTCCTAGAAAAAAAAATAACTAGTGAAAATGAAAATGCTCTTTTTTCTAGGGAAATTTAGTTCAAACTGATGGCCATTCCTCTCCCTGTTTTGTGACCTGCCGCTCCCATGCCATTTCTCTTCCTCCCCTCGTTCTCTTCTTGACTATGCAAATATCCCCTTACTGTCTCTTTTGGTTCTCTTGATGCTTTCCTCTTAGCTCCTTGATGTATTTATCCTCCTATTTAAAACGCATACGGGCATTTTATAGACACAGTTGACGGGAGGTTGGGAACACTAGGCAAATAGCGATTGTCTGTGTTCTTCAGCTCGCTGGTTAGTATTGCTTTGCGTTTTAGATCTAGTGTCTGCTGGTTCCTTTTCTTCTCTGACATGCCCTCTGTCGTGTATAAGGTGTTCTCAGCAAAGCTACTAAAGGTTTCTTAATTTCAGGACTTTGCTTCTCTTTGCTTGTCCTACCGGTGTTTTTAATTTGACTGTTGACGGTTTTGCTTGATTTTGTCATTACTAGTATCTGTCCCACTTTAGACACTTAAGCACCGGGGATTAAATAATGTGCCACTGTTCCCAGCGTTTTGCTTTTCCTGCCTCTTTTGCTTCTTGTGGGAGCTACCTGTGCTTTCCCTGGCCAAGAAAAAGCACGTTATTAGGTGGACATTTGGCACTAACGCAAGTGTAAGGGGGATCTGAATACTCAGCAGGAAAAAAACTGATCAATACCAGCAGGCAGCCAGGCAGGCAGCCACTAAGTAGCTAAAATCAGAATCTAGTGCACCGTTCACCAAGGCTCTAAGTGCTGCTGGACGTAGAGTGCTATGTGTCAATCACAGGGTATATCGCGTTGTTAGAGTCCAGGTGCTGCTGCCTTTACCACTGAAACTACTCTTTGTATCCCGATGCCTCTCCCTCTTACTGCTCTAAACAAATCTAGGTGGATGGGTTTACATCTAGACCCGGTTCTGCTGTGTCTTCTGTCAGAATGCGAAAGCCATTTTCAAATGCTTTGGCTCCTACTGCGATGGACAGCCTCTGCCTGGCTGTGTGACAGAAACGGACTCAGGTGCTTAGCAGAAAATGGGATCTGCCTCTGTTATAACTTTTTTAAATTTTATTTTATTAGTTTATTCATATCACATCTCAATGGTTATCCCCTCCCTTGTATCCTCCCATTCCTCCCTCTCTCCCATTTTCCTCCTACTCCCCTCCCCTATGACTGCGACTGAGGGGGGGATTTCCTCCCCCTGTATATGCTCATAGGGTATCAAGTCTCTTCTTGGTACCCTGCTGTCCTTCCTCTGAGTGCCACCAGGTCTCCCCATCCAGGGGACATGGTCAAATACCACAGTTTCTTTATCCATTCTTCTACTGAGGGGCACTTAGTCCGTTTCCATTTTCTGGCTATTATGAATAAGGCTGCTATGAACATGGTTCAGCAAATTTTCTTGTGTGCTGGAGCATCTTCTGGGTATATTCCAAGGAGTGGAATAGCTGAGTCTTGAGGAAGCCCTATTCCCAGTTTTCTGAGATAGCACCAGATAATAACTTCTTTAACATAAGATTCTCGCGTTTATCCCCCATGCCTCTGCTTCCTTCTCATTGTGTACTCTGCAATAGTAATCCACACATAATCTCACCATTAGCTGCTCTCATCATCATCATCACTGCCATGCACTGTTACTTGTCACTTGCTTGCTCAGAAGAGGCACATTTCGCATTTTTGCTATGGTATCTGACTGTCACCTCAATTTTAAATGACCGTGTGATAGTTACCATTTGATAACCTTTCCCTTGCCTGAACATCTCATATAGGTGTTATGTGCCACGGTATATTCTAATTTACTAATTTCTTTTTTTAAATTTAAATAGTTTATTAAGATTACATCCCAATTCCCATCCCCTCACTTGCATCTTCCCATTCCCCCGACTCCCTCTTTCACCCTACACTTTCGCATTTTTGCTATGGTATCTGACTGTCCACCTCAATTTTAAATGACCGTGTGATAGTTACCATTTGATAACCTTTCCCTTGCCTGAACATCTCATATAGGTGTTATGTGCCACGGTATATTCTAATTTACTAATTTCTTTTTTTAAATTTAAATAGTTTATTAAGATTACATCCCAATTACCATCCCCTCGCTTGCATCTTCCCGTTCCCCCCACTCCCTCTTTCACCCTACACCCCTCCCTAATTTCTAAAGACTGATTCGGTTGCTGCCTCCTACTTCTCACGGTCATACCATCTTACACACATTTGTATCACCTAGAGATTTTTATAATGCAGATTTTTAAACATTATTTTAAAATTTCTGCATCATTTTCTATGGAAATATGTCCCAATTTTTGCACAATGTCCCCAGATAGTCTAGATAAACGATGTGGTTTGGAAACCTCAGAGCAACAGCTAATATTTCTCACTAGTTTCCCCTCCCAGCAACCTATTTTCTCTACTACCACATGTTTAATTTTAAAGATATTTTTAAAAAATTTTTTTTCTAATGATATTTCCTATTGTAACATTTGAGTGAATTAAAAATGGCCAGTCTGTTCCAATTGTTTAACATCCTTGACATCCAGTGCTGGAGAGATGGCTCAGATTAGAACAGTGCTGCTATTGAAGGGGACTGCAGTGGAATTCTTCTTATACAGCTTGCAAGCTTATGCGTGCCTGTAACTGCAGCTCCAAGGAATACGACTCTTCCTTCTGACTCCTATGGCTGCCTATCCTCATGCTCACCTCCCACCCACCCACACAAACATACATATACACAACTAAAAATATTGTAAAGTCTTGAAAAATTCTTATATATTCCAACTCATGCTTTTTAAAAATAGGTTTTGTCACATTAATCTAAGCAATCTGTTTATTATGTAAAAGTAAATAAAATTTAAAGGGCCTTCTGATAAATTTTGCATCTATTTCAAGTCCATATCACCAGTTTATTATTATTATTATTATTATTATTATTATTATTATTATTATTATTATTATTTACATTCTATATCTGGATTGTAATCCCCTTGCTCTTATCTTCCTGTTTCTCCCTACCATCCCTCTTCTGCCCTATTCCCCTCCCCTAGATCTCTCACCAGTGGGGTCCTCCTCCCATACCACCTGACCACAGCCTCTCAGATCTCATCTGGATAGCCTGCATCTTCATCCTCTGTGTTCTCACAGGGCCTCTCAGCCAAGGTGCCCACAGTCAAATCCCAGGCACCAGAGATCCTGTCAGAGGCAGTCCCTGTTCTCCCCTCCACTTCTCCATGTGGAGAACGAGCTATCCATTGGCTACATCTGAACTGGGAGTCTAGGTTCTCTGCTTTCAATGTCCTTGGTTGGTGCATCAGTTTGTGCAGGCCCTCACTGGGTCCAGATCTGCCAGCCTTGATAGTCTCCTTTTCAATTAATAAATTCTAGTAAACACTCCTTTACATTCCCTACCTTTCATTGCAGAGCCATCCAGTGGAGACATGGAAACGGAGAATACAACACGGCTGACAGAATTTGTTCTCACAGGACTCATTTACCAGCCACTGTGGAAAGTCCCTCTGTTCCTGGTCTTCTTGCTGGTCTATTTCATCACCATTGTGGGAAACGTTGGTCTGATCACTCTCATCTGGACTGACCCTCACCTTCACATCCCCATGTACCTGTTCCTTGGAAATTTAGCTTTTGTAGATACATCTATATCTTCCATAGTGGTTCCAAAGATGCTGCTTAACTTCTTTGCTAAGAGCAAGCTGATTTCTCTATCTGGATGTATGACACAATTTTTTTTATTTAATATCAGTGCAACCACCGAATGCTTCCTCTTGGCAGCAATGGCCTATGATCGCTATGTAGCCATATGTAAACCTTTACTCTACCCAGTACTTATGACCAATGGTCTCTGTGTATGTCTGATAGTCTTGTCCTTTGTAGGTGGGATTATTCATGCTGTAATTCATGAAGGTTTCTTATTGAGACTAACCTTCTGTCATTCCAATGTGATACATCACTTTTACTGTGACATTATATCAATGTTGAAGATTTCCTGTACTGACACTTCTCTTAATTACCTAATTGTTTTTATTTTTTCTGGCTCAATCCAAGTTTTCACTATTTCAACCATCCTTGTCTCTTATACTATTATTCTGTTTACAATCTTAAAAAAGAAATCTGCCAAAGGCATAAAGAAAGCATTCTCTACCTGTGGCGCTCATCTCTTATCTGTGTCTTTGTACTATGGGCCTCTTCTCTTCATGTATGTGCACCCAGCATCTTCAGCAGTGGATGATCAAGATATGATAGACTCTCTGTTTTACACTGTCATAATTCCTGTGTTAAATCCAATTATTTACAGTTTAAGAAATAAGCAAGTCATAGATTCATTGACAAAATTATTAAAGAGAAATACTTAGATTTCTTACAAGTATCAAGGTTCAATATGACTATGTGTTCACATTTGTGTAATTCATTTAAAACTTTAATTGACATAAGTTCCTAACATCTCCTTAAAACATGTATGGGTTATGCATACATACACACACACACATACACACACACACACACCCCACACACTGACCTCAAGAGCATATGAGCCTTTCTAACAAATGTTATTACATATGAAATAATTACACCAGAAAACAAATTAAGCCAATGTTCAAGCTTTTTATTTAGTCTTTTTCAGTGTGGCTATGCAATACAAGTATATGAACAATTAAAAATAATATTCTTACAAAGCATACTTGAATACTATTTCCTTGATAACAATACTGCTGTGTAGTCTGGAGAGATGCCACATTTACCTGTTTGGAGGAGGCAGGTTTTTATTTCGGTGAGTAGAAACAGATCTATAGTATATGTCTAGCTATCAACATGTCTTTCATCATGGTTAATTTCACTTCTTAAAGCAACTCAACCTAAAAATTACAAAAATAGTAATGAGAAAAGACAATTCAAGAAGATAATTGACAGCAAGGGGCAACTGAAAGATGATGCTCTGAGCTCAGCATGCTTGCATGGGTGAACAGAGGCCACTGCTTCTATAGCCCAGGGTACCATCTAAGGACTTCTCCAGGGATGCTTTATGTTGTCTGACAGTAATTCAAAAAAAACAACAGTAGATTGGACACGCTGAGAGAAGTGTGCAGAAAAGAGTGCTGAATGTGGAAGAAGGAGTGCCTTTTTTTATTTTAAGTAAAATGAAACTATTGAGTTAAAGTCTCTGGTAACACACACTTATTGGAATGTCTGTTTGAAAACTAGAAGCTTCAAATACATAGTACCAAAGATTAAATAATGGTAACACATTTGATATCATAGAACAAAGTGGATTTTGGGGGGGGGGAGAATATGAAAATGCAAACACATACAACTGAGCATGCAAATATGTGTGCTTGTGTGTACATGTGAATAATAATTGTTCTGTTGGCACTTCACAAATTGCATGTCTTCCTGCCTCTGATCTCTCCATCTTCAGTTCTATCATGCCTTTCTCTTATCATCACCGAAATGCCCTACGTATTTTTATTTATGCCACAGAGACACTTGCTGTAAAATCTACTCATCTCTGCTCATGTGAAGCTCTAGTTTTTATATCCTCCAGCCTGCAGATACTCTCTTCTTTCACAAATGCTGCTCCTAGATAATTATTCATAACCAAAACTGATGAAATGAAACCCCTTTTAATACTTTTGAAGCACTTTCTTTTTTACATTTTTTTGCATTATAACTTTTTTATTAATTCATTCATATTACATCTCAATTGTTATCCCATCCCGTGCATCCTCCCATTCCTCCCTCCCTCCTGCTTTCACCCCATTCCCCTTCCCTATGACTGTGACTGATGGGGACCTCTTCCCCTTGAATATGATGCTAGGGTATCAAGTCTTTTCTTGGTAGTCTTTTGAAGCATTTTTTAACTACAAGATTATATACATATACATTATTAATAGCTAATTATATTATTTGCTTATCTGTTTTGCAGAGCTCTTATCCTCTGTGCTGATTATGACCATATTTACATTTTTCTTTGCCATGCATTTCCCACAATGCTTGATTTGAAGTCCTTCCCAGTGACACCTACTCTCAAGTCTCATCTCTCACAATCCTCCAAATAAAAATTTTATTATATCCAAAATACATCACTGAAAGAATTCTGGATCTACCTTACTAACATTCTTTCTTTCACTCAAAACTCCTCTTCACAGAGAATCCCTGCCATACTTTGTTCCATTGCTGCCAATATTTCCCCATCTTAATTTACAATTGAAGCAGTGTGGTTTTTTTTTTTTTAAGATCTGACTAACGCATGCGCGCACACACACACACGCACACAATATAAATTCTAAAGGTCCCAGAGATTTTAAGATTTTTTCATATTCTGGAACAAGAACGGTTAAATTGGAGTGGAAGAAGGGAAGGTAGGAGAAAGAATGCAACATAAAGAGTGATAAATAAAATATGGAAGCTTAGCTACCACTGTAGAAGATTCCTAATATATAGAGTAGAATTGCCATTTAATGGGACAACAATGACCCCCACTAGACACCACTTGCTAATAAATAAATGTCTTAGTTCCAGAAATGGGTGTCTTCTTTTGGAATTGATGGGTAGTGGGTTCAAAACATTCAGACTACTGCAAATTCTATTGGTTACCCTCCAGAATCTGATGGTAAGGCTCTGTAGTTGAAGATACCACATACTTGTGTCATAGAACATGTATAAATAAAACTTGTACTGACTTGAACATTTCATCACTAGTGACTTGTTTTCCTGGTATTGGAAGGTAATATGCAAGCTACTGGAGGAGAAAAGTAATCATCGATTTTATTCACTTGTAAAACCTGAGAGCTAAAATAATGGTTTCAATAGTTTAATAATAGTATGAATGTCAGGAGTAGCCAACCACTTTGACGGGATCTAACTTCAATCACACAAGGTGGGATCCTATACCTGGTACTATTATTTTCTGTACACTAGATGCTTACTGGCTGTGAGAATGTTAAGCTTATCTTAGAAAAAAAAAAAAAGACAAAACCAAAAACCCCAGCTTCTTTTTAAAATTTATTCTAATGCATGTGGTACTTATCTTCAAAGTTTAATCAATGTGGTGTCATCCCTTGGCATTTGAAGAGAGTTGTTTAAAAAGATTTCTCCTGAGTACAAAATTGTGAGACTGGTCAAGACTATTACAGAAATATCTTTGTATTTATATATAAACTATTATAACCTATTCACATACTCATGTATTTTATTCATTTTAATTTTTTAGGAGGCACATTTTTCACTCTGTTGTCCAGGCTAGCCCCAATCTATTTGTTCAGGTGACCCTGAACTCTCAGTTCCTGATTGGCTGGTACTATGGGAGCATATCAACATACTCTAAGTAATTTTCTAGATTACATACAATAACTTATGTCAGGTAAAACTTTATAAATAGTATTTCGTTTATGAAATATGGCCATAAAAATAAATGCAAATTCAATGAAAAAGTTCATCAAGCCAATCTGGGTAGGATTATTAATAGCTCAGAATTATCATGGATCAAATTACCATGCCTTTTAAAAATACCATGATCAGATGATGTACTTGTGGAAAGAAAAGGAAACAAATAATTTGTACTACAAAGTTTAGTTGTAAATACAGGTTTTGACCATATGGTCATTCAAAAAGTAAAGTGTATTATTGTTATGAGATATTCTTCTGTTATAAAAAATGTATATAAATATATGTGTGTATATACATTTGCACACAATTACACATTATTATGCTTTGAATACACAATGTCTACTAAAAGATAGTATATTGAAATAAATATTCCCGAGATAATGGGTGCAGTCATTGAGAAGTGACTGACTAGTATTCAAATCTTAAAATCTATGGTCACTGTTGTTTAGACAGCATGCTATTGGCTGCTATCCTAAATCTGTTTTTGTTTTTCTTCTTTTCTTCCCCCATGGCTAACACCTACTTACTATAACTTTTTTTTTTTTTTGTTAAATTTATGATTAAGTTAAGGAAGTTAAGATGTGTTCAAATGTAAGATGTTATTTTTATTATCAGTAGAGTGTATTTTTGGATTTCCCATTGTAAAAAATGTAGATGGCTGCTTTATTAAAATTATGATTTGATTAGTACAGACATGGCATCAAAGCACTCACTGCACTCAATTTCATATCTAAACCAGAGTTGACATAAAACCACCAGGCATGTTACTTATGATGAAATATAATGATGTTAAGTGTAATTTTAATTTATTAAGCTAGACTTGCTCAGAGTGATTTGATGTTTATTGATCCTCTGGGAAGACCTGAATTTTATACACACCTCCATCAGCAATGCCCAGTTGGTGATCTTCACTCTTTCCTACAGGGAATCCAAAGGCGTTCTGAGGGAAATTTCAGTTCTTCATGTCTTCTTTCCTGGGGAAAAATGCACATGTATGCAATTGGTTGAAACTGTGTTCACAGAACAACGATATAAACAGGATTTTTTAAAACTTTGTGAGCAAAGCCATCCAAGCGAGTGAACTACCTGTATCTTCACATCGATGCTGTCACGTGCTATTTCTGCTCTTGAGAAATTCTAACATTCTTAAAGGATCTCCACAGTTCCTTAGAAGATATTGGTAACATTGAAAATATTTTCTAATATTAATCTTTGTAAAGAAGATTTAAAATTCACAAGGTTTAAAATCTATTAGCATAGTAATGTTAGAATGCATGTACAAAATGAAAATAGCTAAGGGGTACTTTTGAAAAGATTGAAATTTTTGCATGTTTCATTTTGATGACTAAAATCTGGACTTTATCAGTTGTGCTAAGATAAAACATGAGTGCTTCAAAACTCAGTTTTTAGATTGATGACATTATTTTTGTATAAGAAATATCTAGACAATTCTGATATAAAGACCCCATTCAAGACAATTACATTTCTGATTAAAACAGAAAGTCTACCAATTAAAGAGTAATTATTTCATGACTCCCCATGTGAGAATAGCTTCACTGGATATTTTACCTATATATAATATAGATATAATATATGTACAAATTAATATTTACCATTATATGTAGATATAAAAATATATGATGAATATTGGCACATTTTGTACAAATACATACAAATATAACTGAGCAATTTGTATAAAATTTATTATACATTCTTAGGAGAATATATCTAAATGTATTTGTATATATTTGTATATATGTATGTGTATACGCATAAACACACACACATATACATGACGTATATCAGCATTTGTTATTTGAAAGATGCATACAAACACTTTATTTGAAGATTTTCAATGATTTTTGTGATTTGAAATAGCATGTAAGCTTTTTATGTACAATTATTGACATTGGCTCTTCGTACAGTCTGTATCTAATCAATATTTTTCTCCGGTTTTTTACTAAAAATGAGAGAAAGCATCACTATCATATGGAATGAACCTTTAGACACTGTCACTATACCTATAAAAAAGAAAAAATTCAAGGTAAAGTCTCTTAGTCCTATATAGAATCTATAAGAAAATAAGAAAATAAACTAGAATTATTTTTAAAAGGGCATTGATTCTGATAAAGCAGTTACTAGTGAACACAGGGTTCTGACAAATGCCCTGCCCACCCCACCCCACCCCACCCTCTGAGCTTCCTTTTGTTTTGCTTTGTGCACTTTTCATGTTTCTTCTTCTTTTCTTGGCTTGCTTTTACTAGACTTATCAAGTTATGACTGTTACTTTTGCCTATTTTCACGACCTTTTATGTTCTTTTTCTTCCCCATGTAAATTTAGCTTTTCGTCCCCTTCTCTTTTCTTTTCAGTTTATCTCAATTGCCTACTCTGCCTTTTGAGAACTTGTTAAAAATATGTTACGGAGGGAAAAAGTCAGGTAGATCTATGAAACACAGATAAATGTAAACTCTCCTCGTGTTTGATAGAGTCTGCTGTATTATTTGCTTTCTTTATTCTCATGCTATGCCTTTCACATTAACATCTTACGATTCTATGATTTAATACCATTCAACAAAGGAAACAGCTCTTGTTGGAGCCACTAACAATTTCTGTATTTCAACTCTCAACAATTCCTCTTCTTTCTTTTTCTCTTCCCTCTCTCCCCTCTCTCCCCTCTCTCCCCTCTCTCCCCTCTCTCCTCTCTCTGTAAAACAGCAATTCTCTATCTGAGGGTCAAATGACCCTTTCACAGGGTCACCTAAGAACCATCAGGAAACACAGATATTTATATTATGATTCATAACAGTAGCAAATTACAGTTATGAAGTAGTAATGAAATAATTTTATATTTGGGGGTTACCACAGCATGAGGAACTGTACTAAAGGGCCTCAGCATTAGGAAGGTTGGAAACAGCTGCCCTGGAGCATTTGTTTTTGCACTTGACGCTGTATTTCTGTGTTACTCTTATTAGCTTTCTTTTCCTAGTGTTCACAATACTCAGCCTTCTGGTTCCCTCTTGCTGCTTTCTTTGATCATTCTGTTTAGAGTGCTTCCCTTGCTTCTTTCTGCTCTCCCCTTTTGGCTCACAATCTCCTTTAACCCTGGTTCCGGAAGATCTGAAAAATTAAAAGACCATTCTGGTAAAGATGATGTCATATCAAACCCTGTCCCTGTGTTAACATTTAGTGAATGCTGCATTGCATTTATTTTATTTCACTTCAGGCAGTGTCCAGTGAGCAACACATGGAAAAAGAGAATACAACCCTGCTGACAGAGTTTCTTCTCACAGGACTCACGAATCACCGTGGTCTGCAGGTGCCCCTCTTCCTGCTATTCTTGGTGACCTACCTCATCACTATTGTGGGGAACCTAGGTCTGGTTGTTCTCATTTGGAGTGACCCCCAGCTGCATATCCCTATGTACTTTTTCCTTGGGAGTTTGGCTTTTGTAGATGCATGGATATCATCCACAGTGACTCCTAACATGCTAGTCGACTTGTTATCTAAGAACAAGGTGATATCACTTTCTGAGTGCATGATACAATTTTTTGCCTTTGCATTTGGTGGAACCACAGAATGCTTTCTTTTGGGTACAATGGCCTATGATCGCTATGTAGCCATATGCAAACCATTACTTTATCCAGTTATTATGACCAATGGACTATGTATCCGCCTACTAGTTTCAGTATTTGTCGGTGGCTTTCTCCACTCATTGTTTCATGTGTTGTTTCTACTCAGATTAACCTTCTGTAATTCTAATGTAATCCATCACTTTTATTGCGATATTATACCATTGTATAATATTTCCTGTACTGACCCTTCTCTTAATCTTCTATTAGTCTTTATTTTGTCTGGGTCAATACAGGTATTCACCATTATGACTGTCTTGGTTTCATATACACTAGTCCTGTTTACAATTTTGAAAAGGAAGTCTCTCCAAGGTATAAGGAAGGCTTTCTCCACCTGTGGTGCCCATCTCTTATCTGTGTCTCTATACTATGGGCCCCTTCTCTTCATGTATGTGCTCCCTGCATCTCAACAAACTGATAATCAAGGTATGATGGATTCTCTGTTTTACACGGTCATAATTCCTGTGCTGAACCCAATTATCTACAGCCTGAGAAACAGGCAAGTCACTGATTCACTGAAAAAAAGACTGGAGAGGCATGTTTAGTTCTTGGAAATCTCTTGTCCATTCACTTTAAAAACAGACACAGAATTTTCCAGTTTGATATGTCTTTGTTTTATAAAATGTTCAAAGATTTTTGCACTTATAATTGTCACTTTTTTATACTTTGATTAAATCAATCCTTCGAGTATTTTAACAATTATAATGTGACATGTCTTAAAAACACATATCCTTAAAGTGTTGGTACTTCTAATTTTAAGATGTTAAGGGATCTCATTAAGTTTTTGTCACACTAAATAAAATAGAAAGAAAACTTTCCACTGGTGTATGTGTTTTTCTGTGCGGCTTTACTAATTCTGTGTTGATTAACAGCAACTCAGGATACATGACACAGCAAACAGGGCCATCTAGGTTGAGCACTTTAAGTGTGTTTATTAATTGTATGCTTAGCTTCCTGTTTGTTTGATCACATGAAAAAAAAATCCCAGAAAATCTACCAGCTCTTCAAACTTCTTTTTTTCCAAAGGTATTTCTTTGACTTTTAATGTTTATAGAAATTCACACTATCTGTCATGGGGGAAAAAATCAATAGAAAATGGAATACAATCATGAAGAAAATGACAGAAAAGACAAGAGGAAACTTTATGAGCATTCTCTTAACTTCTCTTTTCTATGAGTGAGGAAAGATGCTTAGCTTTTCTTTGATTGTGGCTTCTTCAAAGGCCTCTTTTTGGAGGGAGGATTACCTTATTTTGTTTTGTTTTAACTTCTCTGTTGGTGTATATCTATATATTTTAAATTATTTTACATAGTTTCATTAATTTAAATTTTATTATTCTTGAGAATTTATAATTCTTGAGAATTACTAATATACAATGCCGGGTGATCACATCTACCTCCTATTTTCTCGCTCCAAATTTCCCCATATTTATTATAAGTAATTCTGGGTTTCATGCAAAATGGCTTTTTAAATTATGTCATATATTTTTTTGACTAGGTCATTGTATGTTATTAGGTAGTGCATTGTATATAACTTCCATAAGTAGAAAACTAAGGGGGAAAATGGAAGAATTAAGTTTATTTGAACCTAAAAAAAAAACAAAAGTGGTACAATACAAAGGGAATATAGTCTTGATTTGATAATTTACCAAAAAAAATCTTTAAAAATGCCCTTTTTAAACCAAAAATCTTTTATTATGTTGAGTTAGAGACCACTACGCCAGCTTCAAATTTAAATAAATGTAACAATAAGTAAATTAAGCTGTTTGTTTTTATTGAATGTTTATGGCAAATTCTGTTACTACTCAAGGGAAATTCTGCACTTTTCATTATCATGTAAAACGTTGCCAAATCTTTCTCTACACTGGAGCCAGTCACTGACTTACTCTGGAAATCTTGGGCGACCACCTGCAACTCTCTTCCTAGAAAATGCACATTTGCAACTGCTTTAATCAATGTCCAAGGCTTTCTGGTTATGACTGTGCTTGGCAAATGTCCACAGGATCACTGTATCCTAAAGGAAGGTCCCTGAACCCCAATGCTACTACTGAAGTTGAATCTGCATTTTTAACAGACTCTCTAAGAAGCTTGGTGCTATTCATGTTTGGGAGGCAGAGTTCTAGACGCTGCCCATTGAGGTAATTTGTCTTTCTCCTTCCCTTGACATTCATTAGTACAATTTCCCATTAGACTTAAGCTTGAACTGATGGAGTAAGTTGATTTGAACAAGTGTTCTTTGCCTACTCCATATGGGGCTGACACCAGAAGAGCATCTATATATTTGGTCTAACTAAAATCCCACTTAGATTAGCTCAGACAGAGCCACAAAAGTCAAGGTAGAAAGAAGAATGTATTTTTTATATAAGTGAAAATTTGTCTAAATGTCTCAGACATTTTCTACTTGAGGTAGAATTTTTTACAAGTCTTCTTCTAAATTCCTCCCTGAAATAGAAAACCAGAAAATGTTACTTAAATAAAAATAAATATATACTTAGTGTATATATTTAATTTAATTTATATGATAAAATTTAGTATATATACATTACAACACAAAAGTACAATGCAACACAGTGGGACTGTGGAGTTTCTCTGTGGCTGGTCCAACTCTACAGTGCTTGGAGAGCAGGTCACCATCCTAAAGGGACTTCTTAATGGAGCCTTTTGGGGAATCAATTTCTTCATGCTTTGTCTTTAGGTAAAAGCACACATGTGTCCAATTTGTGAGGTCTTGTTTTGAATGTATTTTTATACAAAAACACATCTCCTTATCTTACGAAATGCAGCCTCTAAACCAGTCCATATGGAAACACTGTTGCCTATCTTTTCCTCACTTCTGTTAAAATTGGGCTTTCCTATGTTATGAAACCTATGTTTTTTTTTAAACTGGGAGAGTTTTTAAAATTTTTAATTTATTATAATTTATTCAGATTACATCTCGATTGTTATCCCCTCCCTTGTATCTTCCTGCTTCCATCCTCTGTCCATCTTCCACCCTATTCCCCTCCCTTAGGCCTATGATAGAAGAGACCTCCTCCCCCACCATATGACCACAGCCTACCAGGTTTCATCCAGATAGCCTGCATGCCTTTTGCTGCCAGGCTTTCCCACCAAGGGGAAGTGATCAGATCTAGGGCACCAGAGTTCATGTCAGAGGCAGTACCTGCTCTCCCACAACTGTGGAGAATGAACTGTCCATTGGCTATATCTGAACAGGGTGTCTAGGTTTACTGCGTTCATTGTGCTTGGTTGGTACAACAGTTTGTGCAGCCTTCCCCGGGTCCAGATGCACCAGCCTTGATGGTCTCCTTGTGGGGCTCCTAAACCCTCGGGATTCTTCCATCCACCATTCTTCCATAGCACTCTCAGTGTTCCACCCGAAGTCCAGCAATGAGTTCCAGCATCTGTCCCAAAACCCCACTGGGTGTGGTCTCTCAGAAGACATCTATGTTGGGCTAATATCCACTTATAAGTGAGTATATCCCATGCGTGTATTTCTAGGTCTGGGGTACCTCATCAGGATGATCATTTCTAGTTCCATCCATTTGCCCTGAAATTTTCAAATTTCCCTGTTTTTAATAGCTGAATAGTATTCCATTGTATAAATGTACCATGCTTTCTTTATCAGACAAGGGACATAGATATTGTTTCCAGATTCTGGCTATTATGAATAAGGCTGCTATGAACATAGTTAGCAAATGTCCTTGTTGTATGGTGGAGCATCTTTTGGGTATATGCCCAGGAGTACTATGGCTGGGTCTTATGGTAGCACTGTTCACAATTTTTTTATAAATAATCAGATTGATTTCCAAAGTAGTTTTAAAATTTTGCACTTCCACCAGCAATGGGGAGTGTTCCTCTTTCTCCACATCCTTGCAAGCATGTGCTGTCACTTGAGTTTTTGATTTTAGCTATTCAATAGGTGTAAGAAAGACTTTCAAGTCATTTTGATTTGCATTTCCCTGATAACTAAGGACCTTGAGTGTTTGTTGGCCATTCAAAGTTTCTCTGCTGAGGATTCTCTGTTCATCTCTGTAACCCATTTTTAATTGGATTTTTTGGTCTGGTGGTTTTTTAGTTCTTGAGGTTTATATATACATATATATAATATATGTGTATATATATATATTGGATATTAGCCCTTGGTCAGATGTAGGGTTGGTGAAGGTCTTTTCTCAGTCTGTAGGCTGTCATTTTATTCTGTTGACAGTGTCCTTTGCTTTATAGGAGCTTTTCAGTTTCATGAGGTCCCATTTATTAACTGCTAACCTTAGAGCCTGAGCTGTTGGTGTTCTGTTCAGGAAGTTGTCTCCTGTGTCAATGTGTTCCAGGCTCTTCTAACAGATTCAGTGTGTCTGGTTTTTTTTTTTTAATTA
Organism: Acomys russatus; assembly: GCF_903995435.1. Taxonomy (NCBI): domain Eukaryota; kingdom Metazoa; phylum Chordata; class Mammalia; order Rodentia; family Muridae; genus Acomys; species Acomys russatus. The sequence continues at coordinate 40,536,408 of NC_067144.1, read as the reverse complement.
TTTATTTATTATTATGTATACAGTGCTCTGCCTGCATGTACACCTGCAGGCCAGAAGAGGGAATCAGATCATGTTCTAGATGGTTGTGAGCCACCATGTGGTTGCTGGGAATTGAACTCAGGACCTCTGGAAGAGCAGCCAGTGCTCTTAACCTCTGAGCCATCTCTCCAGCGCCCCAGTGTGTCTGGTTTTATGTTGATATCTTTAATGCACTTGAACTTTAGTTTTGTGCAGGGTGATAAATATGCATCTATTTGCATTTTTCTACACGTAGACATTCAGCTAGACCAGCACCATCTGTTGAAGATGCTCTTTTTTCCATTGTATAAAACCGAGATTTTCTATTTGGCTTCTTTGTCAAAAATCAAGAGTCCATAGGTGTGTGGGATTATTTCTGGGTCTTCTATTTTATTCCATTGATCAACCAGTCTAATTCTATGCCTGTATCATGCCATTTTTATTATTGTTGCTACATAGTACAGATTGAGATCCGAGATGGAGATTCCTCCAGATCTTTTATTGTCCGAGATTGTTTTAGCTCTTCTGGGTTATTTGTTTTTCCATATGAAGATGAGAATTGATCTTTCCAGCCTCACAAATATGTCTGACTGATATACTGGGACGGAAGACTAAAGAGGGTTTTAGGTGACTATTCAGGCAGCAAACACTCTTCGTCGTTTTTTTTTTTTTTTTTTTTTTTTTTTTCACTTTGAAAGCTGCTAACCTGCACTTCTTATTTACTCAGGGAATTAATTTTATTGCTTCTCAAGTCTCTGATGGCGTTGAAGACCAGATCGTTTAGTTTTACAATTAAGCTTAGTTATTTAAGGGTTAGGATGTATTTAGGTCTAGGTAGATGTTTTAAGTTGATAGAGATGAGATATGATAGATATTGAAATATAGTCAGAACTTTAGACTCACCAAGAAAGGAAATATGTTTTCTTCAAGGTTGTCAAATGCAAATAGTGAAAACATGTAATTCCTGATTATTTCATGATTCTTCTTGTTGTATATAGTTTATTTTATATATGTGTGATAATATAAATGTATATGTAAATAATAATAATATAATAATAATAATAACAATAATGATAATAAATTGTGTAGGTATTTTGATAGGGATTGCATTGAATCTGTAGAGGGCTTTCGGTAAAATGGCCATTTTTACTACGTAGATTCTCCCCATCCATGAGCATGGGAGATCTTTCGGTCTTCAGAAACCCTCAATTTCTTTCTTCAGAGATTTGAAATGCTTTTCATACAAGTCTTTCACTTTTTTGGTTAGACTTACACCAAGATACTTTATATTATTTGTGGCTATTGTGAAGGGTGTAGTTTCTCTACCTTCACTCTCAGTCTGTCACTTGTATCCAGGAGGCCTACTTATTATTTTTTATACTTTTATTTTATTACATATGTATAAAACAAACTACATACAGCAGGGAGAACCATGTGACAATCATGAGAATAATGGTTCTATATATGTTACATTCATAGTGAATTGGCCATCTGCATTTATGTCATTTGAAGTAAGTGTTTTTCCTGTCTTGTTGGGTCTAGATTTCTAAATGAGATTCAATATCCATCTTATCTCAACTCTAATAACTTAACTTCTTTATCTTGATCTAAAATTATCTTGTCCCCTAACCAGCTAAACTTGGTTATAAAACTATACTATCTTGTCTTCAATGCCCTTCAGAGACTTGAGAAGGAATAAAACTTAAATTCCTGAGTGAATCAACAATGTGGGTTAGCAGCTTCCAAAATGTACAAATTGACTTAAGACAGTTTACTGCCTGACCAGTTGCCCAATATTATTTTTGAACTGATTTTGTGTCCAGCCACTTTGCTGAGGTGTTTATCAGCTTTAGGACTTCCTTGGTAGAATTTTGGAGTCACCTATGTATACTATCAAATCATCCACAAATAGAGATAGTTTGACTTCTTCTTTTCCAATTTTTATCACCTTGATCTCCTTTAATTATCTTATTGCTATAACTAGGACTTCAAGTACTATAACGAAAATATACAGAGAGCGTGCACAGCCTTCACTTAGCTCTGATTTCAGTATAACTATTTTTGTTTCTCTCCATTTAGTTTTATGTTGGCCAGAGACTTGCTGTATATTGCCTTTACTATGTTTAAGTATCTGCCTTTTTTTCCCCTGCTCTCTCCAAGATTTTAAACATGAATGGGTGTTAGATTTTGTAAAATGCTTTTTCAACATCTAATGAGATGATCATGTGTTTTTTCTTTCATTTTGTTTATATAATGAATTACATGGGTGGATTTCTGTATATTAAAATGCTCATGAACACCTGGGATGAAGCCTACTTGGTCACAGTGAATGATATTTTTGATGTGTTCTTGGATGTGGTTTGCAAGTAGTTTATTAACTATTTTGCATCAATGTTCATAAGAGAAGTTGGTCTGAAATACTCTTTCTTGCTGAATCTTTCTGTGGTTTATGTATCAAGGTAACTATGACCTCATAGAAAGAATTTGGCAACATTCCTTCTGATTCTGTTTTGTGGAACAGTTTGAAGAGAATGGGTATTAGCTCTTCTCTGAATTCTGTGCTGTCCAGCTATCTAGTCCTCTTGCATGTGTCTGCTCTTTTTCTTCCAGAGCTTACAGGTGTGCTGTTCAGCTGCTAGTATGGGACTGTTCCAGTTTCTTTTCCTTCTAAGCCGTGCTTCTCTGTGTCCCATAAGCTTGAGTATGTTGTGCCTTCAATTTCATTGAATTCTAGGAAGTTTTTAATTTCTCTTTTTATTTCGTCCCTTAACCAGGGTCATTGAGTAGGAAGTTGTTCAGTTTCCATGAGCTTGTAGGCCTTCTGTCATTTCTGTTGTTGTTGATTTCCAGCTTTAATTCATGGTGGTCTGATAAGTTGCAAGGGATTATTTCAACCTTCCTGTATCTGTTGAAGTTTGCTTTGTGAGCGAGTATATGGTCAATTTTGGGGAAGGTTCCATGAGGTGCAGAGAAGAAGGTGTATTATTTTGTGTTTGGGTGAAGTGTTCTGTACATGTCAGTTAGGTCCTCTTGATTCATGACATCTGTTAGTTTTATTGATTCTCCATTTAGTTTCTGTCTTGATGGTCTGTCTATTGAGATGAGTGGGGTGTTGAAGTCTCCCACTCTTAATATGTGGGAATTGATGTGTGATTTAAGCTTTGGTAATGTTTCTTTTATGAATAAGGGTGTTCAGAATTGAGACATCATTTTCGTGTATTTTTCCTCTGATGAATATGATGTGCCCTTCTCCATCTCTTTTGATTAGTTTTGGTTGAGAATCTTTTTTATTAAATACTACAATGGCTACTCCAGCTTGCTTCTTTGGTCCATTTGCTTGGAATATGGTTTTCCAGCCCTTTACTCTGAGGTAATGTCTATCTTTATTGCTGAAGTGTTTTTCTTGTATGCAGGAGAATGATGGGTCTTGTTTTGCATCTATTCTGTTAGCCTGTCTCTTTTCACTGGGAAGTTGAAGCCATTGATGTTGAGAGTGCTTGTTAGTTCCTGTTATTTTTATGTTGGTGGTGGTAGAGTGTGTGTTATTGTGTGTGTGTGTGTGTGTGTGTGTGCGCACACACACACACACGCGCGCTTTCTGTTGTATTTGTGGATGTGAGGTTATTTATTTCCTGTTTTTCCCTGCATATAATTAGCTTCCTTAGGTTGATATTTTCCTTCTATTATCTTCTTTTTTTTTTTTTTTTTGTCATAATTGCTTCTTTTTTTTCTATTTTTTTTAATTAATTTATTCTTGTTACATCTCAATGGTTATCCCATCCCTTGTATCCTCCCATTCTTCCCTCCCTCCCATTTTCCAATTATTCCCCTCCCCTATGACTGTTCCTGAGGGGGATTACCTTCCCCTGTATATGCTCATAGGGTATCAAGTCTCTTCTTGGTAACCTGCTGTCCTTCCTCTGAGTGCCACCAGGTCTCCCCCTCCAGGGGACATGGTCAAATGTGAGGCACCAGAGTATGTGAGGAAGTCATATCCCACTTTCCACTCAACTGTGGAGAATATTTTGACCATTGGCTAGATCTGGGTAGGGGTTTAAAGTTTAGCGCCTGTATTGTCCTTGGCTGGTGCCTTAGTTTGAGCGGGACCCCTGGGCCCAAATCTGCCTATCATAATGTTCTACTTGTAGGTTTCTAGGCCCCTCTGGATCCTTCTACTTTGCTATTCTCCCATGCTTCTCTCATTTCTATTATCTTCTATAAGGCTGGATTTGTAGTTAGATCCTGTTTAAACTTGGTTTTATCATGGAATATATTGTTTTCTCCATATAGTGATTAAAGATTTTTCTGGGTATAGTAGTCTGGGTAGGCATCTGTGATCTCTTAATGTTTGCATGACATCCATCCATCCATCCATGCCCTTAGGGCTTTCATAGTCTCTGTTGAGAAGTCAGGTGTAATTCTGATAGGTTTGACTTTAGATGTGACTTGGCTTTTTTCTCTTACAGCTTTTAATATTTTTCTTTGTTTTGTACATTTAGTGTTATGATTATTATTATTATGTGGCATGAGGACTTTATTTTCTGGTCCAATCTATTTGGAGTTCTGTAGGCTCCTTGTATGTTTATGGGAATTTCTTTCTTTAGGTTGGGGAAGTTTTCTTCTATGAATTTGTTGAAAATGTTGGATCTTAGAGTCTTTTTTTCTTTTCCTATTATTCTTATATTTGGTCTTTTTATAGTGTCCCAGATTTCTTGGGTGTTTTGTGTCAGGAACTTTTTAGTTTTAACATTTTCTTTGACTGATGTATTGATAACCTCTATCGTATCTCTTCCATCTCTTGTATTCTGTTGGTGTTGCTTGAGTCTGTGGTTCCTGTTCTGTTCCGTATGTTTTCCAACTCTAAGACTGACTCAGATTGTGTTTTCTTTGTTGCTTCTAACTCTTTCTTTAGGTCTTGAATAGTTTTATTCATTTCTTTCTCCCATTTGATTGAATTTTTCTGTAATTCTTATTAGAATTTTTCAATTCCTTCATCTGTTTAAATTTATTTCCCTGTATTTATTTGAGAGATTTATTTTCCTCCTTCAAGGTTTCTATCACTTTTATCACCTCAGATTTAAAATCTTCTTCTTGTGCTTCATAGGTGTTTATATCTCCAGGGATTACTATGGTAAGATCACTGGTTTCTGGTGGTATCATATGGCTCTGAGTTTTGTTGCTTGTTTTCTTGCACTGGCCTCTAGCCATCTGGTTGTCTCTGGTGTTAGAAGTACTAGAGCTTCCTCCAATGGGGTCACTGTCTGTGTCCCACGTGGTTCAGGCAGGTTGAGAGCAATCAACAAGAGCTCCAGGCTGGAAGTTGGTTGCTAGAGCTCCATAGATGCCTCCTCAGGATGGTGGACAATGGATGTTGGAGCCTGCACCCAGTTCATCTGCTGGGATCCCTGTCTGTATCCCAGTTGGGTCAGGCAAAAGAGTAGGAGGCTGAGAGACTTCCAAGACCAAAGCTACTAGATAGCCCCACAGGCCTTCTTGAGATAGCAGGGGTCTGCCTATCTGTTCTGTGCCCCAGATGGGCCAGGACAGCAAGCAGCTGGCAGGCAGAGAGAAATCTGAGCCCAAAGATGTTCTAGTGCTCCACAGACCATCTTAAGATGGTTGCTAATGTGGGTTGTGGCTCACACTAGAATCAGTTCTGCCTATCTTCTGCCCACCTATTTCTTAGATGGGTCAGGCCAGTTAGAAGCTAACAGAGAGAGATTTGAGCCCAAAGTTGCTTGGGTGGGAATTTTATATTTTTTGCATGTGTATTATGTTTGTGTATATGTTGTATATTCATTAAGGAATTTATTTTAGCAGTTATCTTTATTTTTCTTTTTCTGAATTCCTTGTTCTTTCGCCCTGTTGTTATGACTGATATTTTTTTAACTAACAAATACCATATTTCTATATCTGAATTTTTAAAAATATTACAGCCAATACCATTGTTTGTTTTGCTCCATTTGAGTAAAGCTGGCCATCACCCGCAGCACAGAATATCTGACAGTGTTTATGAGATCCTGCTGAGATGCAACCATAGGCCAGTTGAAAAATACTACTCCAGAAAAGAATGAATATATCTTTAAATGATGTAAATTTCAACTTACAGGAAAGATAAGCCCCAATGAATAAACTAGTCCAATTTAAACCTGGAAAAGAAAGATGTAAGGTCCTAAGCCAAGATATTCAACCAAATAGTGAGAAAAGTACCACAACTGTGATAGACATGACTCAAGCAATGGTACTCAAATAAGTTTTTTTTCCCTCTATCCCTTGAAATAACCCATCAATGACAAGACTGAAGGAATAAATACTGAGGTCCTATTACATGTAAATATTGTCTAAACCACAGCTGTCTAAAACTATCAGAGGGAGCCTACTTTTTCAAGAACTCAGAGACTATGTTCCTAAGATTTATTCATGCCAATAAATGTGTGAAAGAAATTTTAAAAATATGAAAAAAATCAAAGCATCATATGTCTTTTAACCGTATATAATCTGATTGTAAATATGCTTAAATAGATGAAATACCAGATAATTATTCATAAAATAATTGGAAATGAGGCTTGGATGATAGATCCATGGGTCAAAGTGTAGGCAGGAAGTATTATAACATTTCAACATTAACAAGAGAAAACATATAAGACTAATGAAGAATCGGTATTAAAACTTAAGCCTATAAATTTTTGGTATAGATAGAAGAGGTACAGTATAATACATAAAAACCCATTAAATAAAATATTAGGCAACAATTCCACAAATATTAGAAGAAAATCTATGGAGCTATGTGTACAGAAGATATTTAAGATATGAGAGAAGCATGGCTAAAGATTGAAACTTTGCACTCCATATTAAATTTAACTATCAAGTCACCTTAGTTATTTTTGCTAGTGCTGTGATAATACGCCATGACCAAGGTAACTTACAGAAAGGAAAGAGTTTATTTTGGGCTTATAGTGTTAGAGGGTTAGAGTACATAAACATCATGGCAAGAAGCAAGGCAGCAATCATGAAAGCAAAGAATTGGTGCAGTTGACCCCAGTGACACACCTCCAAGTTCACACCTCCTAATCCTTTCCAGTGACACACCTCCAAGTTCACACCTCCTAATCCTTTCCAGTGACACACCTCCAAGTTCACACCTCCTAATCCTTTCCAGTGACACACCTCCAAGTTCACACCTCCTAATCCTTTCCAGTGACACACCTCCAAGTTCACACCTCCTAATCCTTTCCAGTGACACACCTCCAAGTTCACACCTCCTAATCCTTTCCAGTGACACACCTCCAAGTTCACACCTCCTAATCCTTTCCAGTGACACACCTCCAAGTTCACACCTCCTAATCCTTTCCAGATAATTCTACCAACTAGACACAAAATATTCAAATATATAAGTCTACAGTGGAAGTTCTTACTCAAACAACCACACAAGTGTACTGGAAAGAAAGAAAGAAGAAAGAAGAAAAGTAAGGCAGTAAGAATGAAGTGCAAAGTCTATTTTCAGACAAATCCATGAGAATGCCAGCGTATTCTTTTCAGCATAAACAGTAAAGGTGAATATGGTATGGTATGATGCATGTCAAATCATTGGGAAACAACTTAAAGGAAAGGAAACAATTATTTCCTTCAACTCTGTAGCCACAGGTGAGCCTATTGGGCTCCAAGGAGTAGTTCTAATCCCATGGTGATGAAGATAGTCCTGATTAAACTACATGGGCCAGAAAACAAAACCAAAAGTTTTAAATCTAGAAAATGGACTAGAGAGAGAGAAAGAGATAGATGATAGATAGATAGACAGACAGATAGATAGATAGATAGATAGATAGATAGATAGACAGACAGACAGACAGATAGATAGATAGACAGACAGGCAGTAACTGCCAACCTATATAGATAGATAGATAGATAGATAGATAGATAGACAGACAGACAGACAGATAGATAGATAGATAGATAGATAGATAGACAGGCAGGCAGTAACTGCCAACCTATAAAGTTATATAAAAAATTATTCCAAGAATTGGAGAAATAAAATCTTTCTACTACAAACATAAATGAAAGGGTTTCAGGAACACAAAGTCAGCATTACAGAAACATTTAAATAAATTCTAGAAAAGGAATAAGGAAATATTACATATTTGATCACAAGAACACAGAAAAGAAACAAAGATCTTACTAGGAAAACAGATTTAAAAATAGGAAAGAAGCAACTATGATTAATCAGCAAATTGGTACACTTTTAGGTGATTGAGGAAGAAGAGGTGGGAGAAGAAAATAAAAATACAAATTACTCAAAACAACCAAAAGGAAAACAACACAAAAAATAGTAAATTTCTTACAATAATAAAGAAAATGGTCATGGCCCGTACTTCAAAGACACACACTAGTTAATTGAATGATGAATACCCCAACAAATTGCTGTCAGCCAGAAACTCATGTCACAAGAAAAGACAATATGCATACCAGGAGTAAAATGAAAGAAAACTCTACTCCAAGAAAGCAGGATTGAAACCCAGCAGGAAATCTACACTAGATAAAGCAAAAACTACTGACATGATGTGGTAAATGGGCCTCACAACCATAATAGTGAGTGAATTTGCTACATCACTCTCACCAATACTTGTGTCTCACATACGTACATACATATATACATAAATACATACATACATACATACATACATACATACATACAGAGAGAGAGGGGGGAGAGAGAAAGGGAGAAAGAGAGAGAGAGAGAGAGAGAGAGAGAGAGAGAGAGAGAGAGAGAGAGAGAGAGAGAGAGAGAGAGAGAGAGAGAGAAGAATATAGCTAAATTACACTACCCATTTACATCTTCTAGTTTTAGCAATTTTCTAAGCTTTCTAATTATGACTGTGTTTGGAAAGTATGCACAGGGTCACCATTCCACAAAGGAAGATTCCTGAGCCCCAAACCTTGTTACTGAAATCTATCATTTTTCTCAGGCTATCACAGATGCCTAAAGGCATTTATGCTAGGGGATAGAGCTCTACACACCTCCATGGAGGTTTTTTGGTTTTGTGTTTGCTTTCTCCTTCTCCATGACATCCACTTCCTTTAATTTCCCATTAGATTTCAATTTAAGCTGATGGTGCTAGGTGTAGGCCTATAGTCACAGTTTTCTTGACAAATTAAGTTGCTGTCAACTCCTGCAAGGAGTCTAGACCTTTGGTCTTACTGAAATCATGTTTTGATTAGCTCACATGCAGCTATTGAGTGTACAGGACAAAGAAGAGCACATTTTATATAAAAACCAGTTTGCCTAAGTGTATCAGAAGTTATCACCTGAATTAGAAGATAGAATGATTTTCTACATTATCAGGTTTTTTTTATATAAAATTATCTGCAGTGACTTGATTTCTGCTATTTTAGAGGCTACAAAACCCAGTGGAACTGTTTGAGCTTCTCCATGAATGGTTCGACTCTAGAATAAAAACAAGGCGGCATTCACTGTCCTAACGTGACTTTTCCAGCTCCCTTGGATAATTTACTTTTCTATGCTTCTGTCTTTGACAAGATCATGTACTTGTCCTATTAGTGAGCTCTTGTTTTGAAGACATTTTATTATACTCAGTATTTCCTCGGTTTGAGAAATTGAGTCTGCAAGATGACTCAGAATGGATATACGGCAGCGTATACTTTTCTTAGTTCTGTGCTAAAATTGGATTTTTCTACTTTATGCAACCTAAGTACTTTAATTGTCTCTTTGAATTCTTTGAAGATATATGGGTAAGAAAAATAATTTGTTTTTTTTTTCATTTTGCTTATTAAGAACTTATTATTTTTCTTTAATTCATAGTTTAAGGTTTTGCTGATGAAATGTCTAAATAGACAATGAAATGGAATGCTATTTGAGAATTATCTGTGAGCCTCCAGAAAACCAAACTGGTAGCTAGAAGATTCAAATTTCTTAAATGGCATTTAATTACTTGTGAACCTATCTATAAAAACCTTGTGAGAAAATTTATGTAAAACCAGAATATTAACTTAAACCTCTGTTTTAAATTATACTCATAATTTTCTTATAGAATATACCTGTTAGCTTATTCTGATTAGAAGATTCATTTTGTTTCGGTTAAATATATATTCAAATAAAAACTTTTAACATGAAAGTCAAGTTAGCTTTTAAATATTTTAGCCACTTCTGAAAATAATTATGTCACACAAGCACACATGTACCTATGTATCAGAAAATACTTGGAAAAATTCTCTGTTGCCGTTTCTGCCATTTATGACCAGAAATAAATTGAGACTTTTTAATTATGTTGTCGTTTTCTATTGCATAGAACAAAGCCAAGACCAACCAAAGCCCATTTAATCACTACAAACGCTGCTACCTATGCTGCTTGCATTCTTAGCTCAGTTCAGTAAATGTTTAGCAATAGGCAAAAGAAGAAAAGTCACTCCCACTATATGTTTGATTTACAGGAACTGTAGAGCATTGTTAGACAAATATTTTGTCTGACACATAGAAACAGTATTCACTTAATTCTCCCTATTTTTATATATTAACATATATCATGCAATAGAGATAAATAATAAAACGTAAATGTAGAGTTTTGTTTCAAGTCACCTCCCAGAATTTTCACTTCATAAATAAATAATCCTCTTTTATATTTATTTCAGCAGACAGTCCTGAGGAGCCTGGAAATGGAGAATGCAACACTGCTGCAGATTTGTCTTAGAAGGACTCACACATCTACCACAGTAGAAAGTCCAGCTCTTCCTGGCATTTTTGGTGATCTACCTCATCACCATTGTGGGCTATTTGAGTCTGATTACTCTCATCTGGAGTGATACTCACTTTCACATTCCCCATTCCCATGTACTTATACCTGGTTGTCATCTAAATTATTGATCATCATGTCATTCAAGACACCTATCTATCTATCTATCTATATATCTATCTATCTATCTATCTGAATGCCTAGTATTTTTTCCCTTTGCTTTCAGTGTGATTGTAGAGTGCTTCCTCTTGACGTCAATGGCTTATAATTGCTATGTAGCTGTATGCAAGACTTTATTTTATCCAATAATTATGACCTATAGATTATGTTTCCACCTAGTAATTTTGTCATTTGTAGGTGATTTCTTCATGCCTTAATATATGAAATATTTTTAGTCCATCTCTCAGTATTTCCAATGAAATACATTTTATCATGCCTTTTAAAAACAGATTTCCTGTTCTGATCCTTCTATTAGTTTTCTGGTGGTGTTTGCTTTATCTGGTACAGCTCAAATATTTACCATAGTGACTGTTTTAATCTCTTACACATGTGTTCTTTTTATAATCTTACAAACTATGTCTGTCAAGAGCATTAAAAAACCTCCTACATGTGAGGCTCATCTCCTATCTATGTCTTTTTAAAAATTTATTCACTTTACATCCCCCAATCTTAGCCCTCTCCCTCATTTCCTCTAGGTCCCATCCTCCCTCCCACCTCCTATTCCCCTCCCCAAGTCCTCAGAGATGGGAGCTCTTCTCCCGTACCAACTGACCCCAGCCTATGAAGTCTCTTCAGGACTACCTACATCCTCTTTCCCTGTGGCATGGTAAGGCACTCCACCAGGAGGAAGTGATTAAAGCGCAGGCAACAGAGTATTTGGCAGGGACAGAGCCCATGTCCCTTAATAGGGGACTCATATGGATACTGAACTGCCTATTGGCTACATCTGAGTCGAGGTGCTATGTCCTCTCCATACACGGTCCTTGTTTGGTGCATCATATCCATGCCTTTGTATTATGGCCTTCTTCTCTTCATGTATGTATGCCCTGCCTCTACACCATCAGATGATGAGAATATGATTGGCTCCCTATTTTACACAGTCATAATTCTTGTATTAACCCAATTTTCTATTGTTTAGAAATAAGCAAGTCATGAGTTCAGTGGAAAAATTAAAGAGAAATGTTTAGATCTCATAAAATATTTTCTTTTTAAAAAAAGGAATGCATTTAGGGAGATTAAATTTGTATATTTTCTGATATGTGTTGAAAATTTTTTGCAAAAATGCTCCTTACTTCTCTGAGACATCATTAGTAACTAGGTAATTCTTTTATTTCTACATACCATGCAAAAACATATAATGAAATACAATTAAGTGTCCAGTGCATACTATGATGATTAAAATGGGAAACTAAGTGAGCATACTTTCCTTCCTCTAATTCTTCCTAGATCCTCCTTACTCCCACTTTGGGTGGTTTCTTTCTCTCTTTCTTTTTATCTTTCAAACGAAACAAGACAACAACAACAACAAAACAACAACAAGAAACAAAATAAGCAAACAAAAAACAAGAAATACAAACCTCATATAAAAAAACACACACAAACACAAAAGTAAAAACCCAATAAGACAAAAAAAATTGCCTAAACAAAGCAAAAGGAAAACACAAAGTTCACAAAATAGTATTGAGTTTCTATTGTGTTGGCCAACAACTCCTGAGCATGAGGCCTATTCTTGAATGCGTTTCATATACACGGTGAGACTCCAATAAAGAAAAGTGATGAAGAAACAGCAATAAAACGGTGCCCAATGACATGTTGCTGTAAAAGATCAATAATACCAAAAATTGCCTAAAGAAAAAATAAAGGAAACCAAAATTCCACACACAAAAAAGACCCTCATTGAGTTCCTTCTGTATTGGACAACTAATCCTGGGCATAGGGCCAATTTTGGAATTGATTGCTCTATCCAATGAAACACTGTAATATTTCCTTTGTCAATGATTATCAGTTGCAGATAGCTTCTTGATTATGAGTGAGGACCCTTCTCTTCTCAGTTCTGGGGCCCCATCTGGCCTGAACCTGTGCAGGCCTTAAGCATACTGCCTCAGTCTCTGTGAATCTATATGTGAGTCAGCCCTCTTGAATACTGAAGACACTGCTTTCCTGGACTCTAACACCTCTGTCTCTTACAAGTTTCTGCCTTACCTTCTGCATGGATTCCTGAACCTTGAGAGGACAGTTTGAGGAAGACATGCCATGTTGGACTGAGTACTCCTAAGTCTCTCACTTGTTGCACAATGTCCAGTATCAATTCCCATCTAGTGCCGGAGCTCACCTGTGTGGCTGTAAAAGTTTAAACACTCATTTCGCCCACTGTGCTTACCTGCTCTTCATTCCTAAGCATTACACATAATGTTCCTTAGGATGAAAATATCAGTTGCAGTATGAAAATGTGTATAACACTATTTTTGTGAGATGGATAGGAAGTTTAGATCTGTAGTTGGATCATTTCTTATATTTAAAAAGCATGGATAAAGTATCCCTAATATCAAGGACTCTTTTATTCCCAGCCAGCCAACAGATGTTATGGCATCAAATCCTCTTACCATTACTTGAATTAAGTTACCGGTGTGTACAAGGTATATCAATAAAACTTGATGCCACTGGAAATTATGTGTGCTTTATGAGCTCCGGATTTGGCTTTGGTTTTGCTTATTGAGGGAAGAATGAACATGTTTTTTTCCCTTTATACACCTTCCCCCTCCCAGGCATATTTTATTTAGCTCTTCAGTATACTTATATTCTTAATGAGTCAACCTGTGGATTTTTCTCAGAGAAATAAATCACTTCTTGTGTTAAGAAGTACAAATAACCCAATTTAAAAATGGGGTACAGAGCTAAACAGAATTCTCAACAGAGGAATATCGACTGGCTGAGAAACACTTTACAAAATGCTCAAGGTCCTTAGTCAGAGAAATACTAATCAAAATGACTCTGAGAGTCCATCTTACACCTATCATAATGGCTAAGATCAAACACTCAAGTGACAGCACATGCTGGCAAGGATGTGGAGGAAAGGGAGCACTCCTGCATTGCTGGTGGGAGTGCAAACTTGTACAACCACTTTGGAAATCAACCTGGCTTTTTCTCAGGAAATTGGAAATAGTTCTACCTCAAAACCCATACCACTCTTGGGCACATACCCGAAAGATGCTCCACCATACAACAAGGACATTTGCTCAAGTATGTTCATAGCAGCTTTATTTGTAATAGCCAGAATCTGGAAACAGCCTAGATGGCCCTCAACCGAAGAATGGATACAGAAACTGTGGTACATTTACACAATGGAATACTACTCAGCTATTAAAAACAAGGAAATCTTGAAAATTGTAGGCAAATGGATGGAACTGAAAAAGATCATCCTAAGTGAAGTAACCCAGGCCCAGAAGGACATACATGTATATACTCACTTTTAAGTAAATATTAGCCCAACCTAGATGTACTCTGAGAGACTCCACCCATCAGGGGATCAGGACAGGTCCTGGGACTTGCAGCAGGACTCTGGGCAAAGCGCTATGACTTGTATGGAAGAGTTGGGGCATGGAAGGACAGAGATAAGGTGGGGGGTTGTCAGGAGCTTCACAAGAAGATTGTCAAGACTGGCGGATCTGGACCCAGGGGGACCTGCACAAATTAAAGCACCAACCAAGGACACTGCAATCAGAGAACCTAGACCCCTTGTTCAGATGTAGCTGATGGACAGCTCATTCTTCACATGCAGAAGGGGGTGGGAGATGGGAACTGCATCTGACAGTAACTCTGGTGCCCACGATTTGATCACTGGCTCTAGGCAGTGGAAGGGGATGCAGGCTATCCAGAGGAGAACTGATAGGCTGTGGTCAGAAGGTAAAGAAGCAGGACCTCATCTGTCAGAGATCTAGGGGAGAGGAATAGGGTGGAAAATGGAGGGAGGGTGGGAACAGGAAGATAAGAGCAAGGGGATTACGTTCAGGATGTAATGTGAATAAATTATAACAAAATAAAGCAAGCAAAAAAGAAGTACAGTGAGCTAAGACCATATTCATACTTATTGTCCCTACCCTCAAGTCATTGATTACCTTTTCATTAGTTCTTTTGATTATGTTCAAATATTTGTCTATCTTTCTACAATACATATGAGCTGAGTTTCTTCGGCAACTGATAGTCACCATTTCACGCTAAGTATGTCATGAAAGACATTTGATGGCTATCAGTATTCCTGATGTTTCTTCTATGCACTCCCACACAAACCTGCCAACAACATAGATCCAATGTGACATGACTTTGACGCTGCATAGTCCAAGTTTCTCTCTAAAGTATCACACTGAAGGGCTTTTGAGAGAAAGAAGATGATTATATTTTCCACACGCACAACATAACAGGAAACTATAACTTGTTTCCTTGCTTTCTGTTTTATAGTGATATAAGAACACATTATTGAAAGTTTATATATGTATATATGAACAATGAAAACATATTTATCAATGTATTTAGGAGATAACTGTATATTTAAATTAAATTCAATAATCTTGTCAAACATTTAAATTTTAAAGCTGTTGAAATGCAAAATATCCACCTACTTCTACAATATTGTGGATTTTAATAAAATTAGCAGATATTGATAAAATCTAAACTGTTTTCTTTAACATTTTTTTCAGAGAATCTATGACTTGCTTATTTCTGAGACTGTAAATAATTGGATTTAGTACAGGAATTATAACTGTGTAAAACAGAGAGAAGATCATGTCTTGTTCATCTACTTTTGAAGATGCTGGGTGCACATACATGAAGAGAAGAGGCCCAAAGTACAAAACCACAGATAAGAAGTGTGCTCCACAAGTGGAGAAAGCCTTCCTTACGCCCTTGTCAGACTTCTTTTTTAAAATTGTAAGGATAACAAATGTGTAAGAGATAACAACAGTCACAATAGTAAACACTTGTATCGAACCAGAGAAAATGAAAATGATCAGATAATTTAAGGAAGGATCAGTACAGGAAATTTTTAACAGTGGTATAACATCACAGTAAAAATGATACAGTACATTTGAATTACAGAAGGTTAATCTGAATAAAAGGCTTTCGTGAATTACTGCATGAAGAAAGCCACCTACAAATGATAAAGCTAACAGGCAAAGGCATACTCTATTAGTCATAATCACTGGATAAAGCAAAGGATTGCATATGGCTGCATAGCGATCGTAAGCCATCGATGCCAAGAGAAAACATTCTATGGTCACACAGATTGCGACAGAAAAAAATTGTATCATGCACTCAGAGACAGAAATCACCTTGCCCTTGCCCAAGAGACTAAATAGCATCTTTGGAGTCACTGTGGATGATAACCAAGTATCCACAAAGGCTAAGTTACTAAGGAAGAAGTACATGGGGATGTGAAGGTGAGGGTCATTCCAGATGAGAGTGATCAGACCAAGGTTCCCCACAATGGTCGTGAGGTATATTACCAAGAACACTAGGAACAGGAGGATTTTCCATGGTGGCTGGCATATGAGACCTGTGAGAACAAACTCTGTCCATAGTGTTTCATTGTCTTTGTCCATGTTGTCATTGAATGTCTCCTGAAATTAGATGTAATGAATGTAAGACAAAAGTCACTGGGAAATTTTTATGTGAATACTGAAGGAGCCTCTAGTAATGAGACAATATGTTACACTTTTCTCATAGTCTGTATAATGTTACAGCGTAAGGAATAATCTGGAAATTAAGAACGACAAAATTTTTAATTGATTCCATGCAGTCATGAGTAAGCAGTAACAAATTAAGGCCTTCTAAACTTGGGATACATTTATTGGGGAACACACCAACACAAAATTTTTTCTTGTATGTGCTGCATAAACATGAGAAAAGCTATTGGAATGTACATTGAGTACCTTAAGGGATAAAGGAATTTGTACTTTACCTCTTAGGAATGGGCTTCTAGTGAGATTTACATAATGTGGAGTGATTTTTATAAATATACCTTTAAATGAATATTTGCAGGGGGAAAAAGCTTTCAGGAAAACTGTTGGGAGTAAGGGACCCTAACCAAGACACAACTACTGTTCTAAGTTTCCAAAAAAATTTACCTTATTGGTGCCCAGAATGAAGTTTTATATAAAGTAGAGATGATTAAGCACTACTGCAGCAATAAAGTCAGTATTTAAGAATGCATTTGGAATATATACTCAAAAATGTTCCTATGCTGAAGCCAAAATAAGTGTATTGTCTAGTCTAGTCTATACATTAAAAGGCATGGCTCTGTTGGGGTGGTGGTTACACAGGTTTAAAAGTATTCAGTGTACATGGTACTAAGATACAGCTTTATAATAGCAATCAAAGAGTAGCACAGAAGGAGAGATAAATCGCCGTGATCAGACATCACTGATACAATCGCCATCAGTGGCCATCAAAAGAAAACGGGAGCTAACTGAAACGGAGCATTAAGTGGGATGCCTCCATCAAATGGCTCCCCCAAGAGATAAGAAACTCCATGGAAAAGGAGGCTGAAAGAGTGTAAGAACCAGAAGAAGTGGAAGACACCAACAGTGCCCTCTAAATCAACATGAACTAAGCTCATATGAACTCACAGAGACTGAGGCAACAGGCACAGGGCCTGCACAGGTCTGTGCCAAATCCTCTGCATGTATACTACGGCATCTAGTTTATGGGATTCCTGAGTGTGAGTGAGTGAGTCTCTGCTGCAAGTGCCTTCTCTTCGGCTCTTTTCCTTCTGTTGGTTTGTGCGACCCAACATCAATGTAATAGTTTTTGCTTTATCATATTTTATTTTGTTATGTTGTTATATCTCAGAAGCCTACTCTTTTCTAATGAGACAGGAAAGGAGTAGATCTGAATCAAAAGGGAATAGGGGAGGAACTGAGAGGTGTAAAGGGATGTGGAAACTGGAATTGGAATTACATTATATGAGAAAAGAATACATTTTTAATAAAAGGAAAAATAACAAATGATAAAATTCTAGGAAGGGGCATCTTCTCAAGGTAAACAATGACAACATAAACAAAACAGTTGGAAACAGAGTTATGGGTAATCTGCTCCTCAGAGAGTATAAAAAAAAAAAAAAAAAGAAATGTGGAGGAAAAGAGAGAACACTGACAGAGTATATTAAAGACACTGTAGTGTGGTGGATACATTTCATTTATTTGATAGGCACATACAATTGCTTTCTAATTCATGAATGTTTACCCGGTAGGAACTTCCATCCACACAGGAAACCCAAAAAGCTACAAACCTGTGTTCTCACACTTCTCTTACCTAGAAGACTTGATTGATGTTTTCCAAGTCAAGCCACAAATACATGCATTGGAAAACTTAGTGAGAAAAAGGACAGAGACCAAGAAATTGAGATCTCAAGGCAAGCAAGGCAGCCAGATTAAGACTCCACCAAATGAACATGGCACCATGCCAATGGCACTGTCAGGCTGACATGAGATGCATTTCAAGTCAGCAGCAGTGGTAAAGCTCATAGTTACATCACTTTGGAACAAGGTTGGGGCTGCATTTAGCCTTCTTTGCTTTCCTTTGTTGGCATCCATTTTCCACTCTCCTTCCTCAATGCTGTTCCTGTTGGAATTGCTCAGTACTCTAATCGTGGCCCTGGATTAAGACAAAAAAAAAAGAAAGAAGGAAAGAGAAAGAAAGAAAGAAGGAAAGAAAGAAAGAAAGAAAGAAAGAAAGAAAGAAAGAAAGAAAACCAAAGACGTTCTTTTTTTTAAAAATGAGGAAAAATCTTATATGTACCCTGGGAGCTGAAAATCTGAAATTTGTGGTTATGAAAAAATGATAGACCCTCCAAAAACAAAACAAACAACAAACAAAAACATCCTTCAAGGTTGGTGCCAAACATCAAAATACATGGTCTGTTAGAATGAGAAATTAATGGAACTATTTCAGTGCAGAGAATAAAAATAAATTGTAGGGACTTTAATGGGAACAACTTTCTCATAGGATAGAATGCAACATGCATCAAAGAACAAACAGTGTGACAGCACGGGAGAGTGGAGGAATGTCCTCCAGGGTTGGGAGTACTAAGAGTTTACATTCTGTCTGGAGTTAATATCATTGATTTCACTGTAGACTACCTTAATAAAAGTTATAGAGAAAAGATGCATTAAAATGAGACAGGAAACCTTGAAAAACAGTTTACAACGATCCAAAGAAAAACAAGGTGAAGTGATAAAATAGGCAGAAAACCAGGGGTGTGTAGTTAAGAACAGAAAGGCCAGCAATGTGAGGTGTTTAGGATTGGATGAACATGAGGAAAAATAAAGCTTTGCAAGCATCTGTTTGCCCTTACCCTAAGCTTCATCAACACCGTCAGACAAGTTAGTCTTCGCCTTTATTGGTTATGGTTTTACCCATAAGTACAAGAGAGAGGCCTGATTTAAAACTTTGTTTTACAAATCATGCTGTTCTCAAATGTGCAGCACGGGCTGGCTGTCCTTTCTGTACCTATAGTTGTTTACCCCTAGATGTGAGGGCAGCACGGATGCTAATTGTGGTGATACATCAGTACTGGATTTGGGAAAAGCATATATTTCAAACACTGTTTGTGTCACTCATAATAAAAAGTGACAAATGTACAATGGAATGTGAGGTTTCTTAACTTTGGTAGTGTGTCACTGTTCATACATATATATTATACAGCAAAAGTCATGAGGTATATTTCATATTTATGCAACAAATATTTAAATTTAACTATGATTTTGTGACAATGATTGAAAAAGATTTAATTAAAAGATATGCTTACATTGACAGTGCTTTCCTCCACAGAAACCTGATAAAGGTCATATAAATTACCATCACCAGGAACTCCAGTGTCAGTATATTTCATTTGGAGTATTGTCCCCCTACACAGTTCCAAGCACTGAGCATGTGACATTGATTAACTTCATGACATTTTCCTGGCGCGCGTGGGTGCGCGCGCGCGCGCACACACACACACACACACACACACACACCCCTATATCTTGTCTATATACATATATCAAAATACTGTCAGAGACAATAAAAATATAAAGCTAATATTTAATTAATGCCAAAAATTAAACAGAATGTGTGATTAACTAAACACAGTGGGTCATTTATCAAAAAATAAAAAATATTTCTAACGTAAGGCAAGGCTTGATTATTTAGACCTGTTTTTAAAAGCTTTTTATTACAGTTCTACTTTATCAAATAAAGTTGATTAGGCCAATAAGATACTAGACATGTCTCTTCAGCAAAACAATCACTCTCACAACATTGATACTTATTCAGAATTTAACAGAGCAGGAAAGCAAGATCCTGTCACCATTTTCTCATTTTTTTCACCTGTGTATTAATTTCCTCTAATTGCTACATATATACAATATGTTACTTTCATGTAAAATTTATAACATAATAATTATTTCTATCTTACCGAAATGTTGAAAGAGATTATGGTGATGCTTTCAAGTATTAGGCCTTTAGGAATTTTAAAGAAAATTTTTAAAGAGTAAGGGAAAGGTTGGAAGAAGGAAAAAGAAGGAATAAAACAAAGTAATTATATTTTAATTTCAAAAAATAAAACTAGTTTTCAATAATAATAATTTTTTAAAGTTATCAGTCCTTATAAAACACACACTAAAAAAAATCCCTGTAAATCCAGAGGACTGACAGCAATAAAGGCAGCAATCTTCTTCCACTCTTTCATTTCAGAGGCTCCATTTCCAAGTCTCAGTAGGTGTGGCTTATATAAGCTCAAAGTACAAGGACCAACAGCTGTGCCACTCTGCATTCCAAGTGAAATTCTCTTGAGGAAAAGAGGGCTTCCTGCAGGCCAAAGCCAAGCTAAGCTGTTCTACTAGAATTGGACAGTTTTTGGCATATAAGAGTATAGGTTGTTCCAAATGCCAGTGACCTAAGAAGTCAGCATTTGAGGGAGTGTGCAAAGTCTAGGAAGCTAGGTCAAGGACTTTCTTCTCATATAATTTTTTTTATTTCTTTGAAAAATGGCATGTGTGTGTACATGTGTGTGTGTCTATGTTTGAGTTTTTGCATAACTGTGGTGCCCATAGAGACCTTAGGAGGATATTGAGTCTCCTGGAGCTAAAGTTACAGAAACTAGTAAGCCACCAGATATGGATGTTGAGGGCTGAACTTGGTCTCTCTCAAAGAGTAGTATCTTCTCTTAATCTCTGAATCAAATCTCTAGCCCTGAGACTCTCTAAGACTATGAACATGGGGATGACATATTTGTATTCTTTTTCAAGAACAATCAAATCAACTTGAAGACAAATATTTATCAAAAAATCTTTAAAAACCATAAAGAATATTAAAATTTGGCCACTGAAAACTGACCATAAATGTCTTCAAAGTAAATAGATTTTTATAAATATAAAGGTTAGCCCACAATTGGAAAAGTTAGAAGCAAACCAAAGGACTATATTTTTGAAAAACTCAATAATCAATCACCTTGCTTACAAACAACACTTTTAGTAGAAAGAAATATGAAGAAAAATAAGACGTAAGAGTAAAATATGTCAGTATGTCATATGTCAGGGTAAAATATGTCAGTACGACATGACCTGACAGTTCTAACTCCATTCTTCTCCACAGGGCTCTTGTCTCATGACACAGGGGGATGAAGTACACAGACAACAAAGAGTAAGTGGCTCGAGGAAGATTTATTAAGAGAAAGGTAAAGCTTGTAACAACAGAGAATTGATTTGAAAGCAGATGCCAAGGAGGATACAGTGTCTACAGGGTTTAATGAGTTTAGAGGGGTGTGTGTGTATGCAAATTAGATGGAAGTAAGAACTAGCCAGAGGAGAACCCCCCACCCCTTGAAGCCCAGGAGGTTTTCTATAAGGTCCCAGGCTCCATGCCTGTCCATGCTTACTGTTACATTGGATTTGAAGAAAGAAGTCTTCATTGAAACAATTTTACCAGTGGCTTCATTGTTGTTTCCATATATGGGTCATGGGGACAGTTGGAGACTTCTGTCACCCAGATAACTATTATTATGACCAAAACCTTGTATAAATGAACATAAAGTTTATCTTATTTTTTAAACTGTCCTAGATGGCAAATCAACATTAATCCAATATAGGTAGACTTTGCGGGGGTGCGGGGGGGAGCATTGAGACAGGGTTTCTCTATGTTGCCCTCGCTGTCCTAGACTCATTTTGTAAACCAGGCTGGTCTCGAACCCACAGTGATCCGCCTGCCCCTGCCCGCCTAGTTCTGCAATTAAAGGCATGTGCCACCACACTGGGCTTATAGGTAGACTTTTTAATCTGTGTAATTTAAGTAATTTGATTGTGATTTTCCTATTGTGATTTCAGTTGAATTTATTGATAAAATTTGTTGTAGTTCAGTTTATGCTTGTATTATTAAGTAAGTATTTAATATCATATTTTAATGGGGGTTTTTATTTTAGATATAAGTTATCTATATATTTCTCCAACTGTCCTGGAACTCTCTGTGTAGACTGGGCTGGCCTCAAACTCAAAGAGACCTGCCTTTCTTTGCCTCCCAAGTGCTGGAATTAAAGGTGTGTTCTACTATGAGCAGACCACATTTTAAAATTTTTTGATGTTATTAAAATATTAAAATCCATAATAAGAAAACTAACAACTGAATTTAAATAGTAGCAAATGACAGAGAAAAATGAGGCACACTTCACCTACAAAGACATGAAAAAATCAGAAAAGGCCACAAAAGATTCTGGAGACCTTAAGGCAGAGGAAAAAAAGACAGTAGCCTCATGATCTCCTTTACGGATATGTCATAAGTGGCATAATGTTTCCCACAAGAACACAACTCTGATAGTTTTCTCTGACCTTCAGTAGCATCATGGGCTAGAAACTTGGCCTTTAATACATAGGGTTAGGGCTGTCTACAGAATCCAAATGCATTTAGTCTATGTACAAGAGTTCCCAATGTCTTAATTGTTCCAAAATTATAAGTGCAGTTCCTTTTGAGACTTAACTCTATAATCCCATTGAAAAATAAACAAGCAAATGAACAAAAAAACCAAATGAATAAAAATATCAAGTTATATATTTTTAAGATATATTATCACAGATGTCTTAGTTTTTTCTATTGCTGTGAAAAGGCACTGTGACCAAGGCAACTTATAGAAGAATATTTATTGGGGTTTTGCTTATAGTTTCAGAGAGTCCATGACCATCATGGTGGGGAGCAGGGCAACAGGCACAAAGTCATGGCTATGGAGCAGTAGTTGAAAACTTACACTTAGAGACAACAGCCATAAGGCAAGCAGAGAGAGAGCCAACTGGAAGTAAACTTTGGGAACTTCAAAGGTCATTTCCAATGACACATCTCTCCAACAAGGCCACATCTTCCAAACCTTCCAAAACAATTCCACCAGCTGGGAACCATTCAACTGGGAAGTGTTCAAGTATATAACTCTACAAGGGCTATTCTCATTTAAACCACCACAACAGAGTAAGCCTTACCAAAGGAAGGAGGCAGTGTCACAGGATAAAATTTTTATTACAAAAGGCAGAAGTAGATAAGCAGCAAGACATCAGAAGAAAACAATAACAAAGCCTACCAGGGTCCACCTTTACTCTAAAGTCTCCATTTCAAGGAGACAGGGAATGCTGTGGTGAGAAGTGTCTGTCCAGGGTATTAGGAAAGCCTGGCCAGTCACTTGATACCTGGGAGTACATACAACCTCTCCTTCTTCAGCAGGTTTTATATGCTGCTTTCACTGTGGCTCAAGAGGTGTTCCATGTTTCGGTATATTTAACTTGCGAGGGACTTCATTTGGAGCTGTGACTTTACCAAACAAGTTCATGAATCACTGTTTTGAGTTATTTGCTGGGAATCCAACTTTCTTAAAAACTGCCTTGCCTCCCTGGCTTTCCTTGTTGGAAGTGTCATGGTATGATCAAGCTTACATTCTACATACCTGCAAAACCAGTATCACATGCTAAAGGGAGGCGTCAGCTATGTCAGGGCCTGCTTGAACAATGGTGCATCTGCCTCTGTGTGTGTCACCAACTGATATGTGCCTTTGTGAAAAGGGGTCTCATGGGTTCTCCTCAATAGACTTTGCCTTGAAATTTCCACAAAATTTGTATTTTTATATCTCCAACCTTATAATGGCTATCCCTACAGGTGTCTCTTCTATTGTGAATTGAATGATTCTTGGTTTCTTCTTTCTCCTCCCAGCAATCCTAACTTCACTCACTTTGGTAGTCACTTTTTATGTACTTCTTTTCAGATAAACTAGACAGTCCTTTTAACTTGCTTCTTCTCTGCTTCTCTGTTCCCAATTCTCAATTTAAATATGTGTGAAAATAGCCAAAGATTCTCATGCAAGCATTTGAATGACTTTTTGTTATGAAATTTACTTCACAAGATCAATTAGTGCATAATCTTTAAACTTAGTCTTTTTAAGCAGTGTCTCATGGAATTGGCAACCTGTACCCAAATTCTTTTCATGTGGAACACAACCAAATTTCCAATAAGCTCCATATTTCCACTGAAAACACTATCCATGTTATCTCAGCTTTGAGAATTCTCTCTTGTCAGGAGCCATAGGACCTTGCCTGACCTGCCCCAGTGGCTGAGAGGCCCTGCTGGCTGAAAGCCACAGCTGTCTGCATACTTGAGATAATTATTCTGCCTGGCTACCACAAAGATCCAGCCTGACCTTGAGAAAGAGAACATTCGGTGTATTGAGACTTCTGTATAGTCGCCCCACTCCACACCTGCTGTCCTTGGGCCTGGCCCAGAAGATTTTGTAACTTTCCACTGCTTTCCTTCTCACCCCCGCCCTTTCAGAAGCTTATTATAAATTTGGATACCCCCTTATAATAAACGGCCCTCGATAAGCAAAGTTTTTCCTGGGCTCGTGCCTTTCTCTTGTCCATTCTTTATTCACAGGTCGCGACCCTCCTCGCCACTCCACGAATAACTGAACCCGCGGGTTGGGAACACTCCCTCTTTCACACACTTTTAAGCCTTGAATACAAGTTCCAATAAAATTCCCTTTATAAAGTTTTAGGCAGTTTTTTAGCATGCTACTGTAAGAATTCCAAGACTCCATCCAGAATGATTCTGAATTACATATTCAGGTACAGTCACAGGAATAACTCCACCACCTTCTTCATATCAAGTTTTATATATACTTATAATATTTATAAATTTAAATTTATATAAATGTTTTAAAAACTTGGTACCAGTTTTTAAAGTTATTCAGTTTTCCATGAACACAACAAATTTTTTAGAGAAATAACTTAAAAGAAAGATACATTTTTGCATCTATACACAAATTGTTGTCTAGCCTTAGTACAGACCCTGTTGTCCTCTGTCGGCAAAGGCTTTCCATGGGAGTACAGAAGCTAAATGATGGCTGAGTCTGGGTGGACTTGGCCGCTTTATCATGATCCGTTAAGTTACTGTGCAAGTGGAAATGCTCATCCATAAGTGGGTGCTATTGGATATGAGAATTAGTACCCCATCAAATTAAATGTAACGAATCTGACTTATGAGATCCATATAGACAGGAGAAAGTTACATGACCTGTTGGTCCAACTGTTCACCATTCCATTTTCTGTTACATGACATCCTCTTTCTTGTTGCTGAAGACAACAAGTACACAACTCATTGAACATGGAGATGTTTATCTGATGCCTATATAGAGCCTTCACTCCACATTCCAGTGTCTTTAGCACAGGAAGGTGCTCTACATGCTCTCAAAAGAGAAATGTAAACACCAAGCCAGCCATAAACCTGTATCTACAAAGGTCTTCTGCCTGAAAGATATACTAGGGCAATGGTGGGACAAAGCTTGTGGGAGTAACCAACCAATAACTGATCTGTCTAGAGGTACATTCCACAAGATGTAGTCCATACTTGGCATGTTTGAGTGACCAAGAACATGAGACTAAATAGCCCAGGGAAGTAGAGTCAATCCAAATAATACTAATCTAAAAAAAATTGAAAAAAAATGTAGTGATGACTCCTAATGATATTCTGGTATACTCAAAGATCAGTGCTTTATTCAGCCATCATCAAAGAAACTTTGTCCTGCAGCAGGTAGAAACAAATGTAGAGATCCACAGCCAGATGTAATTCAGAGAGTGAGACACCTTGGAATATTCATACCTAAATGGTAAGTATCCATCAAATCCCTCCCCTCAGATCTCAGTGAACTCCTTAGAAGAAGAAAAAGTGTGAAGAGTGTAAGAGCCAATTTGTGGGCAAATGGATGGAACTAGAAATGAACATCCTGAATGAGTTAACCCAGACCCAGAAAGATACACATGGTATATACTCACTTATAATTGGACAACTAGATCAACAGAAATGTTCCCTGAAAGTATTCACTTAGCAGGAGATTGGGATAGATGCTGGGACTTCCTAGTGGCAGGGGGAGGTCCCCTTCTGTCACAGACCTAGGGGAGGGGAATAGGGTGAAAGAGGGAAGGAGGGGAAATGGAAGATACAAGTGAGGGAATAACAATTGAGATGTAATCTGAATAAATTACTTAAATCAGAGGGGGGGGGGAGGGAGAGGAAGAGAGAGAGAGAGATGAAAGGCACATAAAAACAAGGTCGTTTAAATCAACATGAGCTCAGAGACTGGTGCAGAGGGTCTGCATGGGTCAGTATGAGGTCCAACTTCCAGTTTATTGTTTCTATGAAACTTATGAACTAGTGGGTCCATAATTCCTGTGACTTCTCTTGAGCTCATTTCTGTCTGTTGGTTTGCCTTGTCCAACTTCAATGTGATAGTTTTTGTTTTATCTTATAATACTTTGTTATATTTTTAAATGAATGAATAAAAAAATCTCAAAAGAAGAAATACTATTGGGTAAAAAATACTGTTTAAAAAGTGTTTGGGGGCTGGTAAGATGGCTCAGTGTTTAAGAGCACTGACTACTCTTCTAGATGTCCTGAGTTCAATTCCTAGCAACCACATGGTGGCTCACAATCATCTATAATGTGATCTGATATCCTCTTCTGTATTTGTAGACAGAGCACTGTATACATAATAGTAAATAAATATTTTTTAAAGTGTTCAACATCCTTATCTAAACAGGATATACAAATAAATACTGCTTCAAGATTCCATCTCACCTAGTAAGAACAGTTCTCATCAAGAATGGCCAAGCGTGGTGGCACACACTTTTAATCCCAGCACTCGGGAGGCAGAGGTAGAGGCAGGTAGATTGCTGTGAGTTTGAGGCCAGCCTGGTCTACAAAACAAGTCCAGGATGGCCAAGAGAAACCCTGTCTTGAAACACCAAAAAAAGAAAAAAGAAAATAAAGAAAGAAAGAAAAAAGAATACCAATCTGGAATTTTCTCAAAATAGTACAAATAAAGCTACCTTAACACTCAGTTACACTACTCCTAGGCTTATACACAAAGGACTGTATTTGTACTATAGAGGCACTTGTATGTTCATGTTCTTTGCTGCTCTGTTCATATTATCTATCTAGGAAATGAAATAAACCTAGATGTAAGTGAGCTGGTAAATAGATAAGAAAAATATATACGCACAATGAGGTATAACTAGGCTGCAAAGAAAAATGAAATCAATAAATGTGTGGGTAAATAGATGAAAAAAAATACTAGCTGAGCTCAAGTAGAAAGACTTCCCAGGTAATATGTATCCACTGAAGCAATAATGGTACAATAGTTATGGAAGCACTCAATTTTTTTTTTTTTTTTTTTTTTTTTTTTTGGATTTGAGACTTCCAATGAAGGGAATTTTATGTCTGATACAATTCAGTACAAAAGTCTATGGCTGGAAAGATAGTAAGACCTAAGAAACTTACTGCTGTTCTCCTAAATGGTCTTGTTGTTATACAGCCTTGTAAACACCCATGTTTATGCCCATGGGTTTGTTTTACTCTCAATATTTGGTCAGAGAACCTTTATTGGTTAGTGGTTGATGCAAAGATTCAAAACCAGACAAAGCTCGCAGTGACAGCTCAATTATTGCAAGTTGTACCCAAAGTATGTGCTGTCTGCAGCAAGTGTGTCATACCTTCAAGAACTGAAAAACAAATAGGACAAAGGCAATAGTTTTTATTGTTTTGGGAGTCTTTTTAACTACCCTGACAAAGAGCTCAAAAGGAGTTCCCCATGCCAGGCATTGCTGTTATTGCTAGATATTCTATGGCTTTGTTGGACAGCATTATCACTCCATGTCACATAAACTATGTAAATACTGTGTGTGTGAAAATGTATCTTTTTGTTTATACACATGTATATGGTATATTCGTGTGTTTATGTAACCCTGGAAAATGTTTCCCTGTAACTTTATTTCTCCTTCCTCCCACCGCTCTCTATTACCCTTGTGTCTTTTCTCAGTTAAAGGCCCCCCGCCCCATTTTCCCATTTCCCCCTTCACAGCACTTATATCGTATAACTTTTATCTAGCATGCCTTTTCCCACCCTCCTTATATGGTCTCTTTCTACTTTCCTTGCTACCAGGGGACAGCCTCAGCAATGGCCAGGTCCCACAAAGGAGTTAAGGAGCTATAGAGGGAGGAGTGAATCAGGCATGGTGGTTGGGGAAATCTTGTAGCCTGCCTGACTGGCAGTCAAGATGCTTCATTATTTATACAGAACTCAGAAGGCAGGGAAAGATGCATGTTGTTCCAAAACATAAACCATATTGTTTCTCTTTCTGATTGTGTGATTTAACTTCCTTTTGGTCATAAGTTTAGTCATCACTGATAAACTCTGAAAGAACAGAATTATCTTTTATAATCATTTTCTCTCATCAACACCCTAACCCAACTTTTAAGATGATAGACAGATGACTGATAAATAAATGATAGAGAGATGATAGATAGATAAGTAGATAGATAAATAGATGGATAGATATACAAATAGATAGATAGATAGTAGATAATAGTAGATATATGAGAGAGAGAGAGAGAGAGAGAGAGAGAGAGAGAGAGAGAGAGAGAGAGAGAATATAAATAAATAAATAAAGCTGAAATGTCGTGTTGAAACCTTATAAGACAAAGAAACTCCAAAGATGTCACTGAGTTCATTTTGAGTAAGCCATCTATTGCTGGTCATGGGGCCTGGCCTTAAGAGTATATCCCCAGTAAAATTATGTTGGAGAAAACTGATTTTTCATTTGCAAGTGGTTATCAATATCTCATAGCTTCTTGGTTAGGGATGGGAGCTCGTGTCCATTTCTCCTGGAACACCATCTTGAGATCATTGTAGGCAGTGTTCATGGTGCTATTCTGTGTGTATTCATGTGGTTACTGGTCCTGCTGTGCTTCAAGGACCTTTAGTCCTTAGTGTCTTCAGTCCTGTCTTATAATCTTTCTACCTCCTCTTCTATAGGATTCCTTGAGCCTTGAATGAAGGAATTTAATAGAGACCTCTCATTTAGGACTGAGTGTTTCCAGATCTCACACTCCTTGTATGTGTTCTCATCTTCTATAAGAGAAAGCTTCTTTGATGATGACTGGGCAAAAACTGATTTATAGGTATAGCGGAATGTTGCCAGGAGTCATTTTATGGCTACATTCCTTCAGCAGAACAATAGTATTTGGTTTTCCCCTGGGTCCCTGGTCTTTTTGGTCTTGTATTCTTGACTACCAGAGCAGTATTTGGAATAGGTTCCATTTCATGGTATAGGCCTTAAATCCACTCAGCTGTTTGGTTGTTTGGTTACTTCCACAAGCTTTGAACCACTGTTGCAGTAGTGTATCTTGAAGGTAGAGCATCATTGTAAACTGAAGAATTTGTAGCTGTCTTGATATTTAGCACAGTTCCGAAAACACTCGTACATAGGGTAAAGATTCTAGGTAGGCACCAACTCAACTTCTTCATGTTATATGAATTGTGTAGGTGTTGTCTTCAGCAATAGAGCCTTGCTGTCAGTGTGTGGTGGGCCACCAATATCCTTGGTGATAGTCTGGTTGTTTTGGTTCCCTTGGGGCCCCTTGGGCCAACAAATCAATTAGATGTAACACATTCTTGGCAGTGGAAATTTCATTTGATGACAAGAGCTGTACAGTTGGGGATCCATATCACCTGTTTTTTGTTTTTTGTTTGTTTGTTTGTTTTTGGTAATTTCATTTAGGCTGCCTTCATACATGTACATATCATGAGAAATTTCTACTGTATTAGTTTTCCATATGACCCCACAAATGGCCCTTAGTTTTACCTGGTTCTCCCCATATTTCCTCTCTCACTCTCTTCTTCTTTCCCCTGTACAGTCTGATCTTTCCATTCATGTATCATCCCACCATTATCCATCCATAACTGTCCATTCTAATGCCTCCCCGAATTTCCTTACTCTATACCTAGCCTCTGTGATTATAATGGATTTAGCTTCCTTATCAAGAATTAACAGGTAATGTCCACTTATAAGTGAATATATTCTACATTTTTCTTTCAGGGTATGTGTTACCTTACTCAGGATGATTTTTTTTCAAGCTCCATTCATTTACCTGTGAATTTTATGATTCCTTTTTTAATGGCTGAGTAATTTCCCATTGTGTAAATGAATCACATTTAGGTAATGTTACTTCTGTTTATATTTTGTAGAATAATTTGAGAAGCATTGGGGTTAATTCCTTAAACAACTGGTAAAATTCTCTGCTAAAATCATGTAGCCTTGGGCTTTTTGTTGCTGTGGTTGTTGTTGTGGTTGTTACAAAATTCTTAAATATTGCTTCTATTTCACTAGGGGTTGTAGGTATGCTTACATTGCTTCTCGGTTTTGGTTTAAGTTTTATAAGTGGTATGTATTAAGAAAATTATCAATTTATTCTAGATTTCTAACTTGGTAGAGTACTATTTTTTAAACATATGCCATTATAATTTGTTTCATTGATTTTTTATTATTTCTTTGTTATTGTTGTTTCTGTTTTATTAATTTCTGAATGGAGTTTGGTTATTTCTTACTGTATAAGCCTTTGAGTGTTACTCTTTTTTCTAGATCTTTAATATGTGCCACTATGTTGCTAAGATGAAATTCCCCTTTTATGTAGTCACTTAGTGCTATGAATCTGCCCCTTAGGGCTACTTTCATTGTATTCCATAAGTTTGTGTAAGTCGTGTATTCATTTCCAAAATAGTTGTTTCTCTCTTAATTTCTGTGTTGACCTATTTTTCATTCTGTGGAAAGTTGTTCAGTTTCCATGAGTTTCAAGGCTTTCTGATATTGAACTTTTCATCTGTGGTGGTCAGATAATATTCAGAATCTTATTTTAGTTTTGTTGTATTTGTTGAGACTTGCTTTATGTTTCAGAATGTGGCCAACTTTGTAGAAAATTCCATGAGGTGCTGAGAAGAAGCTATATTCTTTTGTGTTTGGGTGAAATGTTTTGTAGCTATCTGTTAGGCCCATTTACTTTATGATGTCAGTTAGCTCCAACATGAAACTGTTTAGTCATTGTTTGGATGATCTGTCTATTGATGTCAGTGGGGTATTCAAGTGGGGGTCAATATGCAATTTAAGCTGTAGTAGCATTTCTTTTATAAGCTTTTATTTCATTTTGTTTGGTTCATAGATGTTAAAAATTGCAATGTCTCTTTGGTGGATTTTACTTTTGATGTGTATATAGTGTGCTTCCTTAGCTTTTCTGATTAACTTTTTGTTTGAATCTATTTTGTCTGGTATTAAAATGTCTAAGGCTATGGCAGCTTGCTTCTTGGGCCCA
Source organism: Acomys russatus (assembly GCF_903995435.1). Lineage (NCBI taxonomy): Eukaryota > Metazoa > Chordata > Mammalia > Rodentia > Muridae > Acomys > Acomys russatus. The sequence goes on along the minus strand of NC_067144.1, from coordinate 40,504,948 downwards.
TTTTCTGGAATATATTTGTCCATCCTCTTACCTTCAGGTGATGTATCTCCTTGATGTTAATGTGTTTTTTGGATGCATCAAAAGATTGTATCCCATTTTTAATCCAATTTGTTAGTCTATATCTTTTAATTGGGAAACTGAGACCATTCATTTTGAGAGTTGTCTAGAAACAGGGTGAATTGATTTTTGGTTATTTTGTTGTAGTGGTATTGGGTTTTGCCTCTTCATTTTTGATTTGTTGTTCTGAAATCATGTATTCCTGTATTTCCTTGGGTGTGGTTGAAACTCAGGTTGAAGCTTTTCTTTTTTTCTCCCTATTTACTTTTTATCCGTAATCATAAACTTGACTCTGCATCCAGCTAAACTTGAAGAAGAATGAGAAAAATATGGAAGCCAAGGAACTTCAGTGAGAGCAGAGATTACAGGGCACTGGGAGCAGATTGGGTGGGGGCACTCTCAACAAAAACCAGGCCAATATGGTAACAAGCTCTGATATTCTAACATATCTGTAACACAGGGAAATGACTGTAAATCTATGCTTATGATGATGGAAGAGGCCTTTAGAGAGGAAACAAATAAACCCCTCAAAGAAATATAGGAAAATACAATCAAACAAATATAGGTCGTTAAAGAAAAAATGAATAAATCACTTAAAGGAATATAGAAAATCACAATCAAACAGGAAATTAATAAAATGGTTCAAAACCTGAAAATGGAAATAGAATCAATAAAGAAAACACAAACAGAGGAAATCCTGGAGAGGGAAAGCTTACAGAGGAGAACAGGAACCTCAGAGGTAAGCATCACCAACAGAATAGAAGAGATGGAAGAAAGAATATCAGGCATAGAAAATACAATTTAAAAAATCGATACATGTGTCAAAGAAAATATTAAATTGAAAAAAGTCTGACACAAAACAGCCAAGAAATCAAGAACACCATGAAAAAATGAAACCTGAGAATAATAGGAATAGAAGTAAAAGAAGATTCCAGGCTCCAAGGACCAGGAAATATCTTCAACAAAATCATAGAAGAAAATTTCCCCTTAAAGGAAGCCATTTCTTTAAACATAAAATAGGCTTACAGTACAAAAATACATTAAACCAGAATGGAAAATCCTCCCACCATATAATAATCAAAATACTAATTATACAGAACAAAGAAAAATATTAAAAGCTGCAAGGGGGAAAGGCCACAAAACATATAAAGGAAGATCTATCATAATCAGACCTGACTTCTTAACAGGGGCTATAGAAGCCAGAAGGATCTGGGCAGATGTCATATGAACCCTAAGAGACCACAGATATCAGCCCAGATTACTATAACCAGCAAAGTTTTCAATTACTATAGATGAAGAAAACAAGATATTCCATGACAAAACTAAATTTTAAAAATCTATGCACCAACCCAGACCTTCAGAAGATATTAGAAAGAAAACTCCAACAGAACAAGGTTAACTACACCCAAGAAAGCATAGGATATAAATAATTTTGCAGTAGCTAAACCAAAAGAAGCCAAGTACACAAACACATTACTTACACCAAAATCATAATAGAAGAAACTAACAATCATTGGTCATTAACATCTCTCAACATCAATCAACTCAACTCTCCAATAACAGGCTAACAGAATGGATACATAAACAGAACCCATCATTCTGCTGCATACAAGAAATACACCTCAGAAACAAAGATAGACATTACCTGAGAGTAACGGGCTGGAAAAAGGTTTTTCAAACAAATAGACCCAAGAAGCAAGCTGGAGTAGCCATCCTAATATCCAATAAAATAGCCTTTCAACCAAAAGAGATAGGAAGGACACTTCATTCTCATGAAAGGAACAATCTATAAAAGGTACATCTAGCCCTGAACATCTATGCCAAAAATATAAAGGCACCCACATTTGTAAAAGAAACATCATTAAAGCTCCAATAACACAACAATGACCCACTCTCACCAATGGACAGAAACTAGAGAAATAATGAAACTAACATATGTAATGAAACAAATGGGCCTAATAGGTATCTATATAACTTTTCACCAAAACACAAAAGAATATACCTTCTTCTCAGGACCACATAAAATTTTGTCCAAAATTGACCATATGGTTGGTCACAATGAAAATGTCAACCAATACAAGAATATTGAGTTAGCCCATTGTACTTTATCAGATCACCATGTATTAAAGCCAGACTTCAACAACAGCAGAAGTAAAAAAAAAGTCTACACACTCATGGTAACTGAACAACTCCCTATTCAATGATCACTGGGTCAGGGAAGAAAAAAATTAAAGACTTCCTAAAATTTGATAAAAGTGAAGGCACAACATACCCAACTTATGGAACACAATAAAAACAATGCTAAGAGGAAAGTACATAGCACTCAGTGCCTTCATTAAAAAAATTGAAGAGATCTCATACTCGCAACTTAACAGCCTACTTGAAACGTTTAGAGAAAAATAAGAGCCAAACACACCCAAGAGGAATTGGCAACAGGAAATAATCAACCTCAGGGCTGAAGTCAACAAATTAGAAACAAAAAGAACAACACAATCAACAAAACCAGGAGCTGCTTCTTTGAGAAAATCAACAAGATAGACAAACCCTTGGCCAAACTAACTAAAAGGCACAGGGAGAGTATCCAAATTAACAAAATCAGAAATTAAAAGGGAGACATAACAACAGACATTGAGGAAATCCAAAGAATCACTAAGTTTTACTTCAAAAGGCTGTACTCCACAAAATTGGTAAATCTAAATAAAATGGACAATTTTCTTAGTGGCGTCCACTTACCAAATTAAATCAAGGCCAAGCAAACAAGTTAAATAGTCCTATAACCCCTAAAGAAATATAAGAAGTCATTAAAACTCTCCCATCAAAAAAAGGAAAGAAAGAAAGAAAAGAAAAGCTGAAGGCCAGATGGTTTCAGTGCAGAATTCTACCCAGCTAATACCAATACAACTCAAACTATTCCACAAAATAAAAGCATAAGAAACATTACCAAACTCATTCTATGAAGATACAGTCACCCTGATACCTAAACTACACAAAGACTCAACACAGAAAGATAATTTTAGAAAATTTTCCTTATGAACACTGATGTAAAAATGATTAACAAAATACACACAAACTGAATCCAAGAACACATCAAAAATATCATCCACCATGATGGATTCATACAAGGCATATGGGAATGAATTAATAAATGAAAATCCATTAACTTAATCCACCATATAAATGACTGAACAAAAAATCCATATGATCATCTCATTAGATGCTGAAAAAAGCATTTGACAAACTCCAGCACCTTTTCATGTTAAAAGTCCAGAAAAGATTATACGTAAATGGCACATACCTAAACATAATAAAAGTAATATACAGCAAGCCTATAGTCAACATTAAATTAAATGAAGAGAGTTAAAGCAACCCCACAGAAATCAGAGACAAGACAAAGCTGTCTGTTCTCTTTCTGTAGCTCTTCAATATAGTACTTGAAGTCCTAGCTAGCAATAAGACAACTAAAGGAGATCAAGGGGAAAAAACTGGAAAAGAAGAAGTCAAAGTATTATTATTCACAGACAATATAATAGTATACATAAGTGACCCCAAAAATTCCACCAGAGAATTCCTACAGCTGATCAAAGTGGCTGGATACAATATTAAATTTAAAAATCAGTAGCCCTCATATATACAAATTACAAACAAACTAAGAAAGAAATTAGGGTAATTATACCCTTCTCAATAGCCACAAATAATATAAAGTATCTTAGTGTAACTAATCAAGCAAGTGAAAAAGCATATATAACAAGAACTTCAAGTCTCTGAAGAAAGAAATTGAAGAAGATATTAGAAGATGGCAAGATGCCCCATGCTCATAGATAGGTAGGATTAACATAGTAAAAATGGTCATATTAACAAAAGCCATCTACAGATTCAATGCAATCCCCATCAAAATATCAACACAATCCTTTGCAGACCTTGAAAGAACAACTCTAAACTTCATATGGAAAAGCAAAAATGCAGAATAGCTAAAACAATCATATATAATAATAGAACTTCTGGAGGTATCTCCTTCCCTGACTTCAAGCTATGTTACAGAGCAATAGTAATAAAAACTGTGTGGTACTGGTATAGAAATAGACTGGATGATCAATGGAATCAAATCAAAGACACAGAAATAATCACACACACCTATGGACACTTGATTTTTAACAAAGGAGCCAAAACCATACAGCGGAAAAAAGAAAGCATCTTCACTAAATGTTGCTGCTCAAACTAAATGTCTCTATGTAGAAAAATGCAAGTATATCATAATTATTGCCCTGCATAAAACTCATCTAAGTGGATCAAAGACATCAACATAAAATGAGATACATTAAATCTATTAAAATAAAAAGTGGAACAATCCTTACACTCATTGGCACAGGAGGCAACTTCCTGAACAGAACATAAACAGCTCAGGCTCTAAAATCAATAATTAATAAACTGAACCTCTTGAAACTGAAAAGCTTCTGTAAGGCAAAGGACACTGTCAATAGAATGAAACAGACTTCTACAAATTGGGACAGGATCTTCACCAATCCTACATCCAACAAAGGGCTAATATCCAAAATGTGTAAAGAATTCAAGAAATTAAACACCAACAAACAAAATAATCCAATTTAAAAATGGGGTATAGAGCTAAACAGAGAATGCTCAACAGAGGAATCTTAAATGGCTGAGAAGCATTTTTAAAAGGGCTGTTAAGTTACTAGTATGGGATCTCTCCAATATCTTTATAAAAGTACTTAGTATTATGAACTTTCCTCTTAGCACCACTTTCATTGTGTCCCATAAGTTTGGGTATCTTGTGCCTTTATTTTTATTGAACTATAGAAAGTTTTTAATTTCTTTTTTTATTTTGTCTCTTACCTAGAAATCATAAGGTAGGGAGTTTGTTTGTATGAGCTTGTAGGCTTCCTGATGTTTCTGTTGTTGTTATGTTCCAGTTTTAATCCATGATAGTGTGATAAACTGCAAGATATTATTTCAATCCTTTTGCATCTGTTGAGGTTTGCGTTGTGATCAAGTATATGATCAATTTTGGAGAAGTGTGTGTGTGTGTGTGTGTGTGTGTGTGTGTGTGTGTGTGTGTGTGTGTGAACTAAGAGGGAGTGGGAAGAGTGCACTAGAAAAAGGGAGAGTGAGGAGTGAAAATTCTTTAAATATAGTATTTATGAATGAACTTAAAATATTTTAATACTAGTCAAGACACTGAGAATAAGTAACTACATATCTTCAGCCAGAGAAGGGTCATGTGTATCGACTTTTTACTACTCAAGTCTCAGAGCATATTGCATAATATAGAGAAAAATGTAAAAGCTTGTAGATAGGAAAGATTATTGTCATCTGGATATAAAAACACGGCCTTTGCACACATGAGCATACAAGAATGTGGTCACATGCACAAGTTCTACACAGAACCAAAACAATAAAAATGCTAACGGGGACCAGGGAGAGGATCTAGAGGCTCCAGCTTTTAATATGGAGTTACTGGCAGTTGGTGACTGAAAGAAGAAAGTCACATTTCTTGGGATGTGTGGAAACGTCCATATTTCAGAGATAGTACATCCATGTATATATAAGCAATGCTAATCAGACTTGGTGAGTTATTAACTTCAAAAGAGGAAGTAATATATGTAGAGGGATCACATAGGATCTGGAGGGAAGTACTAAGAAGTGAATTAGATCAAAGTGCAATACACACATACAAAGTTTTCAAAGCCTTACTTTAAAATATTGTTTTTGAATAATATGAAAATGTAACCAATTTTATATTTGTGCTTTCTGATTTTACATCTTGACTTTTGTTTGCACTTGTTTTAGAAAAAGTGAAAACATTTATTCATACCATGCCATCTTTCTTTCTTCTTTTCTAGATTTTGCCTTTGTATTTGTTTTGTCTTTAATTACTCTGAATCACTGGCTGCTGCCATGTTCCAAAAAGGGCAAATCACATCTTGTTGTTACTCAATCCAAAATAAGCCAAACATTTCATCCTACTGATTGGATGTGTCATAAATATCAAACAAAATACTTACAAGCATGTTAGAGCTGATAGTAAAACTAAAAATTTTATTGAAAAATGTGCAATGATTAAAATCGCAATGTTTTTTAAATACTAAAAAGCACTTACATACAATATCACAGCTTTTTTACTCTTGTAAAATGAAGAAACATTAATGATCTAAAGTTTTCTTTTTAATATTTTAAACATTATTCTCAGGGAATCAATACTTGCTTATTCTCAGTCTGTAGATAGCTGGACTTAGTGCAGAAACTATGGGCACGTAAATAGAGTCAATCATGCCTTGATTATCTACTAATGGATGGATATCTGGGATGTACATACATGAACAGAAGAGGCCATAGTATAAAGATGCAGATAGGAGATAGGCTTCATACATGGAGAAATCTTTCCTTATGTCTTTTTCAGAGTTTTTCTTTAATGGCAAAAAGAACAAATGTATAAGAGATAATGGGGAAGTAGAAAGATCCAGAGTGTCCTAGAAACCCACAAGAAGAGCATCATGGCAGGCAGATCTGGACTCAGGGGATTCTGCTCAACCTACTGCACCAGGCAAGGACAATACACGTAGTAAACATTGAACCCTGAGTCAGATCTAGCCAATGGACAAAGTGTTCTCCACAGTTGTGTAGAGAGTGGGGACTGACTCTAACATGAATGCTGGTGCCCCATATTTGACCACTTCCCCCTGGTGGGGAGGCCTGGTGGCACTCAGAAAAAGGATAAACAGGCTAACAGAATGAGACTTGATAGGCTGTGACCATATCATGGGGAAGGAGATCCCCTTCTATCACAGACCTAGGGGAAGGGAATAGGGTGAAAGAGGGAAGGAGGAAGGAACAGGAGGATACAAGTGAGGGAAAGCAATTGAGATGTAATCTAAATAAATTAATAAAAAAGAGATAAGACAGTCATAATGCTGAACACTTGCATTAAACTAAAGAAAATTAAAACTGTCAAATAGATTTAAAAAGGGAATAGTATAGAATATCTTTAACAATAGTGTACTAACAGTAAAATTGATATGTTCTGTTAGAATTACAAAAGGTTAGCGTGAATATAAATGAACCACTATCATTTTATTGACTGGGAAAAATCTGAACTCTTTCTCAGGAGCAGATCAAAGATACATATTTTCACTTTTATTCAACAAATTCTGAAAGTCTTAACCTGAAGGTCCCCAAAACAAATAACTAAAGGCAGACAAATTGCAAAAGATGTCCTGTAGCCATACTTTTCCAGACAACATGGCCTTATGTATTAAAAGAAACACAAAAATTTAGGCAAACACTATTAGAGCTATTGATAATTCAATACGTGAAAACCATATGCAGAAAATAGTGTGTGGTAAATGTTAACAGTGAATTAGCTAAAGTGCAAATCAGGACATTAATGCCATTTACAAAATCTATAAAAGATAAAAATAAATCTCAGAGATGAATTCATAAACACTGATGCAAGATCTTTAGTAAGATACAAATGGTGAAACACCCTATATTTATGAGTTGAAATAATGTCAAATAACTTCAAGTGATCCACCTATTCAATGTAGCCATTATCAAAATTACAATGGCAATGTTCAAAAAAGCTATAAAACTCTAAAATTTATGTGGAACTGTTAACCACACAGAAAACCACAAAAAACTCTAAAAGCTTCAAGTAATTTAAAAAAAAACACATGTAACTTAACTCGAAAATATGCTTTAAGAATATATTAATCGGAGCTAGCACCAGATAGATTTCCAAAGTGGCTGTACTAGTTTGCATTCCCACCAGCAATGAAGGAGCGTTCCTCTCTCCCCACATCCTCGCCAGCATGTGGTGTCACTTGAATTTTTGATCTCAGCCATTCTGATGGGTGTAAGATGGAATCTCAGAGTTGTTTTGATTTGCATTTCCCTGATGACTAAGGACATTGAGCATTTCCCAAAGTGTTTCTCAGCCATTTGATATTCCTCTGTTGAGAATTCTCTGTTTAGTTCCAAGCCCCATTTCTCAATTGGGTTATTTGGTTTGGTGGTGTTTAATTTCTTGAGTTCTTTATATATTTAGGATACTAGACCTTTGTCTTAGTGTCCATCAGTAGAAGAATAAATAAAGAAACTGTGGTACATATACACTATGGAATACTATTCAGGATTAAAAACAAGGAATTCCCGAAATTTGTGGATAAATGGATTGAGCTAGAAATGATCATAATGAGTGAGTTAACCCAGAAGCAGAAAGAATCAAATGGTATATACTCACTTATATCTGCATACTAGCCCAAGGGGCATGTCCCACGAAAGCCTTCACTTACCAGAAAACTGGGACAGAGGGGAGAACATCCTATTGGGACTCTAGATGAGAGAAGCATGGGAGAATAGCAAAGTAGAAGGATCCAGAGGGGCCTAGAAACCTACAAGTAGAACATTATGATAGGCAAATTTGGGCCCAGGGGTCCCGCTCAAACTAAGGCACCAGCCAAGGACAATACAGGCGGTAAACTTTAAACCCCTACCCAGATCTAGCCAATGATCAGAACATTCTCCACAGTTGAGTGGAGAGTGGGATATGACTTTCTTACATACTCTGGTGCCTCACATTTGACCATGTCCCCTGGAGGGGGAGACCTGGTGGCACTCAGAGGAAGGACAGCAGGTTGCCAAGAAGAGACTTGATACCCTATGAGCATATACAGGGGGAGGTAATCCCCCTCAGGAAGGGGGAGGGGGATAAGGGGAAAATGGGAGGGAGGGAAGAATGGGAGGATACAAGAGATCGGATAACCATTGAGATGTAACAAGAATAAATTAATAAAAATAAATTAATTAATTAATTAAAAGAAAAAAGAATATATTAATCAAATGGGCTACTTAGATGCAGGCAGAGTCGACGGCTGCATTCTGTCAAGTCAGGGTAAGCAAGTCCTCAATAATTCCTGCCCTGCAAACAAGTCTGGCAGAGATAATAGGCCAGAAAGCTGGAGATGAGGCTCCAACATTATAAGGTGTTCTGGGTGACTGGTTAGGCAGTAAACTGTCTTAAGTCAATTTATATATTTTGGAAGCTGCTAACCCACACTGCTGGTTCACTCAAGAATTTAAGTATTATTCCCTCTCAAGTCTCTGAGGGGCATTGAAGACAAGATGGTATAGTTTTACAACCAAGTTTAGTTGGTTAGGGGACAAGATCGTTTTAGATAAAGATAAAGAAGTTAAGCTATTAAGAATTGAGATAGGATAAATATTGAATATCATTCGGAAATTTAGACCCAACAAGACAGGAAAAACACCTACTTCAAACGAGACGAATGCAAATGGCCAGGTCACTATGAATGTGACATGTATAGAACTCATTATTCTCATAATTGTCACACGGTTCTCCCTGCTGTATGTAGTTTGTCTTATACATGTGTAATAAAAATAAAGGTTTTTAATTTAATGAAAAAAGAATATATTAATCAAAATATTGCTGTATTGAGATAAAAATCAGACACTGAGATCTAAGGAACAGAATAAAGATCCTGGAACCAGGCCCACACATTAGCAACCAAAAGATTTTTTACAACAGTGCAAAAAAATCTGCACTGAAGAAAGGAGTCTCTTCCTACCACTGGGAAATCAGATATCTACCTCTAGAATATGAAGCAGTGGATCCTCAGCTTTTAGGGGTTATAAAAATCTACTGAAATAGAATACGGACACAAGTCTAAAACCTGAAACTTGAAATGTGTAGACTAAAGTATACTAAACATGCTCAGGACATTTGAGGATGAACATGGAATTTGTGGACAAGATCTCAAAATGATAGGGAAAAAACCCAAATGAGGCCAAGACAATTACCTAAAACCAAAATGCTTCTACATAGAGAGAAAATATTCAACCATATGCAGATACAGTATTTAAAAGATGAGAGAATATTTACAATGTATATATCTCAAAGGGGGTGATATCTAGAACATATAAGAAATGCCAAAAAGAAGCAAACAAACAAAAAACATGATTAAAACATGATAAATGAATCCAAATAGACATTTCTGTATATAAGGCATATTATTAACTAAAATAATGCGCAAAATAAATCAAAACTGTTGGTACATGAAGGTTCACCTTAGTAAAAACGGCTAATATTCGATTCGATCCAAGATGGCGGCGCCTAACACACACCTTGTTTGAGCAGCAGGCCAGCAGTGAATGTTCAGCAACCCAAGGACTGATCTGAGACCCATACAACAACAGCACCAGTAACCCACAGGTGAGAGGGCGCCAAACAGTGTGGAACGTGGTCAAGGTAAAGACCCGGGTCCTCACAGGTCTGAAGGCTAGAGCCATACATCTGGCGGGCAAGCAGCCACCAAGATCCTAGGCAGCCGTGCATCCTCCGGGGCTAGCTGGCAGTGTTGGATTTCCCAGGGCACAGAAACAGCCACTGCCCCAAAAATCTCTAGGGTCGGTGGGTCATAACACTGAGCAGATGCCACAGACTAGAACACTCGTGGATCTGACCACAGACCACCTAGAAAACTCATCCATAACTCCAGCTGGCCATGGGCAGACAACTACCGGAGTTCCTGGGTACTCGCACACTCGCCAGGCTGGCAGACAGCGTCTGATTTCCCTGGGCGCAGAAAAAGCCTTTGCTCCCCAAAACGCTAGTGTCTGTGAGTCCTAGGCCCGAACAGACACCACAGACTAGAATACAAATGGATCTGTCCACAGACCACCCAGAAAACTCTGGGTGCCCAAGGACCCAACAGCCACAGACCCCACACAGAGACATCACAATGGGAAGAGGTCAGCATAAGAATGCAAGTAACAACCACCAGGTCCATTGGATACCACCAGAAATCAGCAGCCCCACCACCACAGTAAGCCCTGGAGATACTATCACAGCCAAGGCACAAGAGAAGGACTTCAAATCTGAGATTATGAAAATAATAGAGTTCTTAAAGGAGGAAAATAAATCCCTCAAACTAAAACTGGAACACACAAAGAAAGAAATGCACAAATCACTTGAAGAAACTACTACCAAACAAGAGAAAGAAATGAATAAAAAGTTTCATGGCCTAAAACAGAAGGCCCATGCTATGAAGAAAATACAATCTGAGATGATCCAGGAAATGGAAACCCAAGGGAAGAGAACAGGATCTACAAGTATGACCAACAAATTCAGGAGATAGAACAAAGAATATCAGAGATAGAAGATATGACTGAAGACATGGATACAGCAGTCAAAGAAAATGCTAAATCTTAAAAGCTCTTGACACAGAATATCCAAGAAATTTGGGACACTGTGAAAGACCAAACCTAAGAATCATAGGGATAGAAGAAAAAGAAGACTCCCAGAAAATATTTTCAAGAAAATCATGGAAGAAAAGTTCCCTAACCTAAAGAAAGAAATGTCCATAAATATACAAGAAGCCTACAGAACTCCAAATAGATTGGACCAGAAAAGGGAATTCTCCTGCCACATAATAGTCAAAACACTAAATGTATAGAACAAAAACAGACTATTAAAAACTACAAGAGAAAAAGACCAAGTCACATATAAAGGCAAACCTATCAGAATTACACCTGACTTCTCAATAGAGACTATGAAAGCCAGAAGGGCCTGGGCAGAAGTCATGCAGACATTAAGAAACCACAGATGCCAATAACACTACTATACCCAGCAAAGCTCTCAATCACCATAGAGAAAACAAGATATTTCCTGACAAAACCAAGTTCAAACAGTACCTCACCACAAATCCAGCTCTACAGAATATACTAGAAGGAAAACTTCAACCCAAAAAGGGTAATTTCTCTCCGGGAAACAGAGGAAATGAATAACCCCACACCCACAAAAACAAAAGAAAGGAAGCTCACACATACACACACACACACACACACACACACACACACACACACACACACACACACACACTACCACTACCAACATCAAAATAATGGTCATTAATATCACTCAGCATCCATGGCCTCAACTCCCCAATGAAGAGATACAGGCTGAGAGGATGGATGCAAAAACAGGACCCATCAATCTGCTGCATACAAGAAACACACCTCAGCAATAAAGATAAACATTACCTTAGAATAAAGGGCTAGAAAAAGGTTTTCCAAGCAAACAGACCAAAGAAACAAGCTGGAGTAGCCATTCTAGTAGCTAATAAAATAGACTTTCAACCAAAACTAATCAAAAGAGATGGGGAAGGACATTTTATACTCATCAAAGGAAAAATACACTAAGGTGATGTCTGAATTCTGAACATCTATGTCCCAAATACAGGAGCAACTACATTGACAAAAGAAACATTATTAAAACTTAAATTGCATATCGAACTCCAGATTTTAATAGTTGGAGACTTCGACACTCCACTCTCACCAATAGATAGATCATCACAGCAGAAACTAAATGGAGAAACAATGAAAATAATAGACATCATCAACCAAATGACCTAACTGATATATACAGAAATTTTCATCCAAACGCAAAAGAATTTACATTTTTCTCAGCACCTCATGGAACCTTCTCCAAAATCAACCATATAATTGGCCACAACGCAAACCTCAACAGATACAAAAAGATAGAAATAATTCCTTGCATCCTATCAGACCAATTATAGATTGATCTCAATAACAACAAAAACAACAGAATACCTACAAACTCATGGAAACTGAACAGCTCCCTACTCAATGATAAAAATCTTTCTAGAATTCAATGAATCCAGAGGCAGAAAATACCCAAACTTATGGGACACCATAAAAGCAGCTCTAAGAGGAAAAGTCATAGCACCAAGTGCCTTTATTAAGAAATTGAAGAGATCCCATATTACCAACTTAACAACGCACCTGAAAGCTCCAGAACAAAAAGAAGGAGACTCACTTAAGAGGAGTAGATGGCTGGAAATCATCAAACTCAGGGCTGAAATCAATAAAATAGAAACAGAGAAAACAATTCAAAGAATCAACAAAACCAGGAGCTGGGTTTTTTTGAGAAAATCAACAAGATAGACAAACCCTTAGCCAAAATAACTAAAACACAAAGGGAGAGTAATCAAATCAACAAAATCAGAAATGAAAAGGGAGAAATAACAACAGACAGCGAGGAAATCCAAGAAATCATTAAGTCCTACTTCAAAAGCCTATATGCCACAAAATTTGAAAACCTAAATGAGATAGACAATTTCCTTGATCGAGACGAATGACCAAAATTGAACCAAGATCAGGTAAACAAATTAAATAGTGCTATATCTCCTGAGGAATCTGAGGAAGTGATCAAAAATCTCCCAACCAAAAAGAGCCCAGGGCCTGATGGATTCAGCACAGAATTCTACAAGATCTTCAAAGATGAGCTCATACCAATTCTTTTTAAAATCTTCCACAAAATAGAAACTGAATGAACATTATCAAACTCATTCAATGAGGTCACTGTCACTTTGGTACTTAAACCGCAAAAAAATCCTACAAAGAGAATTTCGGATCAATTTCTCTTATAAACATTGATCCAAAAATACTAAAAAAAAAATTATCACAAACTAAATCCAAGAACACATGAAAAATATTATTCACCATGACCAAGTAGGATTTATACCAGGTGTACAGGGGTTGTTCAATATATGGAAATCCATCAATGTAATCCATCATATAAGTAAACTGGAGAAAAAAAATAACATGATCATCTCCTTAGATGCTGAAAAAGCATTCTACAAAGTCCAACACCAATTCATGTTTAAAGTCTAGGAAAGAGTTTGAATACAAGGCACATACCTCAATATAATAAAGGCAACATACAGCAAGCCTATAGCCAACATCAAACTAAATGGGGAGAAACTTAAATCTATTCTACTGAAATCAGGGACAAGACAAGGCTGTCCACTCTCTCCATATCTCTTCAACATAGTGTTTGAAGTGCTATATAGAACAATAAGACAACTAAAGGAGATCAAGGGGATAAAAATAGGAAAGGAAGAAGTCAAACTATCACTATTTGTGGATGACATGATAGTATACATAAGTGACCCTAAAAATTCCACCAAGGAACTTCTGCAGCTGATAAACACCTTCAATACAGTGGCTAGATACAAAGTCAACTCAAAAATATCAGTAGCCCTGCTCTATACAAATATCAAATGAGCTGAGAAATAAATTAAGGAAACTATACCCTTCAAGATAGCCACAAAATGTATAAAGTATCTTGGTGAAACTCTAACCAAACAAGTGAAAGACTTATATGAAAAAAAAAATTCACGTCTCTAAAGAAAGAAATAGAAGAAGATATCAGAAGATGGAAAGACCTCCCATGTTCCTAGATCAGTTGAATCAACATAGTAAAAATGTCCATCTTACCAAATGCAATCTATAATTCAATGCAATTCCCATCAAAATTCCAGCACAATTCTTTACAGACCTTGAAAGATCAATTCTCAACTTCATATAGAAAAACAAAAACCCAGAATAGCTGAAACAATCCTGTACAATAAAAGATCTTCTGGAGGAATCTCCACCCCAGAACTCAAGCTGTACTATAGAGCAACAGTAATAAAAACAGCATGATACTGGCATGGTACTAGGCAGCTTGACCAGTGGAATTAAATAGAAGACCCAGAAATAAAACCACAATCTATGGGCATTTGATTTTTGAAAAAGAAGCCAAATCTATTCAATGGAGAAAAGATAGCATGTTCAACAAATGGTGCTGGTCTAACTGGATGGCTACATGTAGAAAATGCAAATAGACCCATATTTATCACTGTGCATAAAACTAAAGCCCAAATGGATTAAAGAGCTCAATTTAAAACCAGACAACCTAAATATGTTAGAAGAAAAGGTGGGGAAGAGCCTTGAACTCATTAGCACAGGAGACAACTTTCTGAACAGAACACCAACAGCTCAAGCCTTAAGGTCCACAATTAATAAATGGGACCTCATGAAACTGAAAAGCTTCTGTAAAGCAAAGAAAACAGTCAACAGAACAAATCAACATCCTACAGATTGGAAAAATATCTTCACCAACCTTACTTCTGACAAAAGGCTAATAGCTAAAGTATATAAAGAACTCAGGAAATTAAACACCACAAAACCAAATAACCCAATTGAGAAATGGGGCTCAGAACTAAACAGAGAATTTTCAACAGAGGAATATTGAATGGCATAGAAACACTTAAAGAAATGCTCAACATCATTAGTCATCAGAGAAATGCAAAGCAAAACAACTCTGAGATTTCATCTTACACTTATCACAATGGCTAAGATAAAAAAGGAAGGTGACAGCACATGCTGGCAAGGATGTGGAGAAAGAGGAACAGTTCTTAATTGCTGGTGGGAGTGCAAACTTGTACAACCATTTTGGAAATCAATCTGGCACTTTCTCAGAAAAATGGGAATAAGGCTTCCTCAAGAACCAGCTATTCCATTCCTTGAAATATACCCAGAAGATGCTGCACCACACAACAAGGACATATGCTGAGCCATGCTCATAGCAGCTTTATTTGTAATAGCCAGAACCTGAAAACAATCTAAATGTCCCTCAGTTGAAAAATGGATAAAGAAACTGTGGTGCATTTATACAATGCAATACTACTCAGCTATTAAAAATAAGAAAAATTTGAAATTTGCAGCCAAATGGAGGCAACTGGAGACAATCATCCTGAGTGAGGTAACTCAGACCGAGACAGACACACATGGCATATTCTCATTCATAAGCAGATGTTAGCCACTTAATTCAGGTTAACCACATTACAATACAGAGACTGATTTGACAACCAAGGTCCATGTGGGACATGGATATAGACCTCTGCTCAAATGTAGTAGATAGGCAGCACAGTCTCCATGTGGGTCTCACACTATGTGGAGTGGGGACTACTTCTGACATGGACTCAGGCCTCCTAATGTTGTTCACTTCTACCCTGGTGGGTGGCCTTGCAAGGCCACACTGGAAAAGATTACAGGTAGTACAGAAGACACTGGATACGCTGAGGTCAAACATTAGGGGAGGAGGGTTCCTCTTTCTAAAGACTAGGGGAGGGAGGTAAAGGGGGTGAAGGAGGGCATGGAATCAGGAGAGTATGAGGAAGGGGGCTTCAATCAGGATGTAAAAAATTCAAATTGCAGAACAAGCAGATAACTAATATTGCTATACATGGGAATAGCTCTGAGACTGGCTGAGATACAAAGGTTTATGCACAGACAAGGCTTCATGATGGTCACAGATTCTCTGTGACATAATTAGAGGCCATTCTTAGTATGACATGAAGGAAGATTTGCAGATGTCTTATTTCTCATACAATGAGCAGAGAACCAGCCTTAATTGCTCTGTGCATCCTGCACACCTCACACCATCACAGTGTCAGAACTGTATAATGTTTGTGAGAAGTTATGTTTTCAGAACCAAAGAACTGGACACTGACGCTGGATCAGACCTGACAGGATTCATTACTCTCAGCAAGCTGGATGCCGACATCCTGCACACTCCATGTTCCAGCCCCAGGTGCCTTAGTTGCTGTTACCCATCAAAACAGCACAGCTTCCAGGACAGCGTTGTAGAAAGCTTCTATTCCCAATAGGTCCTACAGTTCAGACTGTCCCACACAGGACTCCTATATTTCACAACTTATGAAAAATGGACCACAAATGCTATCCCTCACTTACTTAACCATTTCCCCAATTTTTTGGTGGGGGAGCCTCAAAGGAACTATTTGCCCTAAATTAGCCTGAAGAAATCTTAAGAGAACGATGCCCCATTTCCTCTAAGGGGGTTGGATAGGTTTCTGTTTACTCTCTTGGTCTACAGATGCTTATTTTCATTGAGAGTTGGCTGTAAGTATTATTGGTCTTTTACAGAGAGAAAACTAAGTTGGACTCAGGAACATATCTCTTTTCCTTTATCTTTCTTTTGTAGGTAAGGAGATAGGAGCTAAAAAGAAAGAAAGGGGCATATAGAAATATAAAGGGAGGATAGAACAAAAGGTAGATTTTTGAATCTACTCCTC
The DNA here is from genome assembly GCF_903995435.1 of Acomys russatus. NCBI lineage: Eukaryota > Metazoa > Chordata > Mammalia > Rodentia > Muridae > Acomys > Acomys russatus. The sequence goes on along the minus strand of NC_067144.1, from coordinate 40,487,918 downwards.
ATCTCAAGGCCCTAATTATTACTCACAAATAAGGTTATTTTTTAATTCAATGGTAATGAATTTTGTATATTGATGCAAATCATGCTAATGTCAAAAACTAGTCTAATTTTATCATAAGAATATATACTCTAGGTCTAATAGATAAATATGTTTCTGTAGATATATGAGGTAAAATAGTTAAATAGGGTCTTCAAAAACCTCGGAGTCCTACAGAATATGACATTTAAAGATGTTTTCATTATTCTAAAGATTCTTTGACAAGACAAGTTAACTTCTGGAAACACCCAGCCTGCCTCAAAAAAGAAGATGATGAGCATCAAAGAACCTCCTTATAGAGTTGGCTTCAAATGTGGCAAACCAGCCACATTTCTCGTTTCTGCCACAGACAGAATTCTGCCTAAAAATGGGCAGGTTTAGATGCGGCAGAGTCGACAGCCAAACTCTGCCAAGACAGGGTAAACAAGTCCTCAATAGTTCCTGCCTTGCAATTATGTCTGCCAGATATTTTGGATCAGAAGACTGAAGATGCTGCTCCAATGTTACAGAGAATGTTGGGTGACTGTTCAGGTGGTAAACTGTCTCAGTCATCTTTTTTTCCTTTTGGAAGCTGCAAACCTGCACTCTGGGTTCACTCAGGTATTTAAGTTTTATCACTTCTCAAGTCTCTAATGAGTTTGAAGACCAGATAGTTTAGTCTTTCGGTTAAGCTTAGTAGGTTAGGGCTTAAGATGTTTTTAGATCAAGATAGATATTTTAAGTTAATAAAGATGAGATATGATAGATATTAATCTCCATCCAGAAATTTAGACCCAACAAGATAGGAAAGATGTTTACTTCAAGTTTGACAAATACAAATGGCCAAATCACTGTGAATGTAACATTTATATTTTTAAAAAATTTCTAATATCCAAAAGGATGACAATGACATATTCTTATGATATTGAGGGAAGATAAAGCCCTACACTTTACTGACAAAGGTATAAAGTAGTATAGTTATTATGAAATACAATATGTAATGTCTGGCAAAAAGTAGACCTAAACCTGGGCATAGAAATTTCAGTAGATTAGAGCTCTGGCTGATCTTCAAGAGGGTGGGATCAATTCCAGCACCCCACATGGTAATTCACAACCATCTATAACTCCAATCCAGGTCAACTATCACCCCATTCTGGTGTCTATGGGCACTGGACATGCAAATATTGCACAAATATACATGCATGCACAAATACTTATAAACATAAAATCAACACTTTTAATTAAATAAGAATAGCATGCCCTTTCTTTAAAAGAAAGAAAACTAGGCCCTAAATACCACTTCTTAGTATACATTCAAATGAAATGTAATTAATAGTTTAAAATACATATATACTCCCAAGTTCATTGCTTACTATTCCCCATGGCCAAGGACTAGAAATAACATCTGAAGGAAACCACCTATACAGGTAGGGCCTCCACTTTCAAACATGGAGACAAGGCAACAGGAGAAAAGAAACACTGATCTGAAAAGCTCAGGAGTGGGAGGGAGGGAGGGAGGGAGGAAGGGAGGGAGGGAGGGAGGGAAGGAGGGAGGGAGGGAGGGAGGAAGATATAAGAATTGAAATAAATAGGGGAGGGGAATAATGGGAAAATGGGGGGAGGAATGGGAGGATACAAGGGATGTGATAAACATTGAGATGTAACAAGAATAAATTAATTAAAAAAAATAAAAAAAAAGAATTGAAATAAAGTATTTAATTATTAAATAATGCAGGTAGGCATTGAGGAATAAATATAAAGCACAGGAAGAGGACTGCGGTATATGTTGGTGCTAACATGTGTGTGTGTGTGTGTGTGTGTGTGTGTGTGTGTGTGTGTGTGTGTGTGGTATTGCAGAGGGTAAGGGGTGTTATAGAACTGACTCAATTGGCTTTTTCTCTATGTAATTATCAACTACATTAGAATGGAAAAAAAGTGAAGCTCTCATTCATGATATTAAGAATTCTCATTTGTTCAAATATATTCATTATTCCAGTTTATTGATAAACTATTCTAATTTTATCCTAGTATACCAATTTCTCAAATATTATAAATCTGAAGTAACTTCAATAAGTCTAGTTGAGGAGACTGGAAGGCTTTTCTTTCATTATGAAATGAAAGGAAGGGTGTCTTCATTTATTTCCTAGGACAGTCATGACAAAAAAAAAATCTTTCCCTTTCTGAGAGGTTTATAAGGATTCATCAACTGAGAATCACTGAAGAAAGGGCATTGCTGAGCAGCCTCATTCAACTCTTAATTGGGGACATGCACAGTAAATTAACAATCTCTACTGAAAATATAATTAGGAACCCTGCTCTCCACTTGAGACTTCATTAGAAGTTTGATGCTTATGTACTGGGAGTTGAAAAGTTTTGCAATTGTAAGTTTGTGCCTGCAATTTGTATGCAATGCTCAGTGGACCTTATTAAGGAATATACAGGAACTTTGTTGGAAAGGTCACATTACTTTGGCCAACTGAAAGCAACGCTTACGAACAGTGATGAGACCCAAGAGCTAATTTTGGCATGAAAGAGTTCTTGCCTTTTCTGGCATGAGGCCAAGTTGTGTGTATGTCTTTACACTTGTATCTTCCATCAGCCTTATGAGGAGTCATTAAAGCAGTATGCTAGTGGAGATGGCTCTCCTCTGACATTTCTTAGATCTCGTCACTTCCAGTGTTAGTATGTGGTTAACTGGGCACTCTAGCTCATGCCATCCTAGGGATCTCCCCAACTAAGCAGTTATGAATCACAAGTAAGCCCAAGAAGGGATTTTATTTTTCTAGTCTGAGTCCAAATCCACAGCTTATATGAATAAAGGCTTACTTGCAGAGTTCATTAGTGACTTCAACTACCTGTCCCAGATCTCCTTGAACTAACTACATGTAAGAATTATTGAACTCATCCAAATCAGCAGTAATCGTCTCTATACATGAGTGGAAAAACAGAGGAGAGTGCATGATCTCTGAGTGAGAAGCTGTGTTTTGAAGTCTGACTTTGCGACTGACTAGTCATATAACCCTGGCTGTGTCACAAATGATCCATATATTTTCTCAGTAAATAGAGATGAGGTGTGAGAGTAATAAAATTATATTGGAGATTTGTTGTAAGGATTCCCAGAATTTGTATGATTCAAACACCATATTTCACACAAAGCTTGGCATGTTAAAAAATAAAAAATAAAAAAATAAAAGCTTACATTGGCACATACAAATGTTTTTTTTTAAACTGATGTCTTATTGTAATTATACACAAAATACCATCTAGAAAAGGCCAGACATGATGACAATACAAATGAATAAGAATAAGAAAACTCCTAAAATTTATTAGGTATTGAATGGTGTGATGAGGGATGAGGAAGGCACTGACCTATGAGTAGAACAGAGTGTCATTGGGAGCCATTTTATTGCTACTTTGTTTTTGTTATTGTTGGGTGTTTTGTTTGGTTTTGTTTTTTTCTTTGTTTTGGTTTGTGGTTTTGTTAGAACACTAGTATTTAGTTTTATGCTATGTCCCTAAGCTATCTAGCCTCAGATTCTTGGTCACCGACACAATGCACAGTGTTGGTTCCATCTTGTAGAATGTGCCTTCAGTTAAGTTAGAAATTAGTTACTCCCACAACTTTATGCGACCATTGTACTAGCATACTTGCATGAGAACACCATTGTAGATCAAGGCTTTGTGGGAGGTCGGTGGTTTGTTTCTCCTTACGTGACACTCAGAATACCTTCCTGTACCAAAGAGGCTCTAATGTAGGGGCGCAAGCTCATCTTCTCCGTGTTCAATGAGTTGTGTTGTCTTCAGCAATGGGGTCTTGTTGTCAGTTTGTGGACAGTAACCCATAGTCTTGGCTACTGCCAAGGCTGTGTTTTATTATCATGGGACCTATTTGGCCAACAACTCAATTAGATATAGTCAGATGACACTTCCAGTGCTGGAAGCTATATCTAGTGACAAGAATTTGAAGAGGATAATCTTAGTCCAGATGCGACTGGATATGCCAACATGGGTTTATACGAGGGATAGGGTGAGACTGAGTGGATGAGTGGAGAAGAGAGGGCTGTGTTTGGGATGCAAAGTAAATAAATAAATAATTTAATTAAAAAAAATGGCCAGTTGGGGCTTGTCTTCCCCATTATTTAGCAATTTAATTTAGATCTCATTAATATATGTATATATTTTAGATATCATCTACTGTATTAGGTTTTTATGCTATGCCTCCACTGGCCCTTAAATTTCACAGTCCCTTTCTGTATTCCCTCCTTTGACTTCCTCTACCTTCTTTACCTTTATTTGATCCTCCTATCCTAGCCCTCCTTCCCTCAGGCTTTGTTCATAGATATTTATTGTATTTGTCTTTTCTGGGTCTGTGTTGCCTCACACAGGTTGATTTTTTTTTTCTAGTTCTATCCATTTATCTATGAATTTCATGATTTGGTTTTTTAACAGCTAATAATCCATTGTGCACACGTATCACATTTCCTTTAACCATTGTTCTGTTGAGCGATCTCTAAGTTCTTCCCATTTTTGGCTATTATAAATAGAGCAGAAATGAATATGGTTGAACAAGTGTCTCTGAGATAGGGTAAATCATCCTTATGCCTAAGGTTGCTATAGCTGAACCTTGGAGTGGTTCAATTCCCATCTTTCTGAGGAACAGCCACACTGATTACCATAGTATCTGTATAAGTTTTCACTCCTACCAGCAATGTGTTTCACTTACTCTATACCCTTGCCAGTATGTCTTGTTTTAATGATCTTAGCTATTCTGACAGTGTAAAATGAAATACCAAAGTAGTTTTGATTTGTATTTTCCTGATGGCTAGGGATATTGAACATTTGTAGTGCTTTTTAGTTCTTTGAGTTTCCTTTATTGAAGCTTCTGTTTAGATCTATACCCCATTTTTAACAGAACTATTTAATTTCTGGCTATCTAACTTTTTGAATTCTTTATGTATTTTGAATATTAGTCCTCTATTGAAAGTGAAGTAGATGAAAATATTTTCCCATTCTGTAGCCTGCCACTTTGTGTGCATGATGGCATTCTTTCTTGTGCAGAAGCTTTTCAGTTTCCTGAGGTCCTATTTATTAATTGTTGATCTTAGTGACTGTACAAACAGTGTTCTATTCAGAAAGTTTGTTCCTGTGTTAATGAGTTTAAGGTCATGCCCCACTTTCTCTTCTCCCAGGTTCAGTGAGCTGGTTTTATACGGTGGTCTTTGATCCATTTAGGCTTCAGTTTTGTGCCAAGTGGGTCTTCAATTAAATTGCATTGATGTGTCTGTTTTTTGTTTCAACACCCTGCTTTTTTGTTACTACAGTTATGTAGTAAAACTTGAAATTCAGAAGAGTGATGTTTCCTGTATTTCCTTAATTATTCTTTTTTTAATTAATTTATTCAGATTACAGCTCAACTGTTATCCCATCACTTTTATCCTCCCATTTCTCCAATTGATTGTTTTAGCTATCCTGGGTTTTCTGTTCCTCCATAGGAAGCTTAAAAATATCCTTTCAAAAGGTATGAAGAACTATTTTGGAATTTTCATGGAAACTGCATTGGTTCTGTTGCTTTGTGTCAGATGACAATTTTTACTGTATCAATTCTATAGTCCATGAGTATGGGAGATATTTTCATCTTCTGATATCTTCTTCAATATCTTTCTTCAAAGATTTGAAGTTTTTATCTTACAAATCTTTTAACTGCTTGGCTACCCCAAGACATTTTATATCCTTTGATGCTATTATGAATGGTGCTGTTTCCCTAATTTCTTTCTCAGTCTGTCATGAATATATAAGAGAGCTACTGATTTTGTGAATTAATTGTGCATCCAGCTACTTTGCTAAAAGTGTTTATCAGCTGGAAGAATTCCCAGGTGAAAAATTTAGGGTCACTTATGAATACTACTATGTCATCTATAAATTAAGATACTTTGATTTCTTTCTTTCCAATTTGTATACCCTTGATCTCCTTCATTTATCTTATTGCTCTAGCTAAGACTTCAAGTACTATATTGAATAAATTTGGAGAGAATGGACAGTCTTGTCTTATCCCTGACTTTAATGAATTGTTTTCTGTTTCTCTCCATTTGAGTTGATCTTGGTTATGGCCTTAATACAAT